>NW_027270914.1:1535000-1860000 GCF_040938485.1 Diadema antillarum
TACCGTTCGAAATTCCACGTACCTATACTTTTTGTCAACTTCATCGGTTTTTGTCCTTGCCGATCGATGCACCCTGTATTTATTGTCGTGTCCTGCCCAAACTCCTTTATTTGAGGTACTCTTTTTCATCGAGCAGGTCATACCAGTGACGAGAATTTTACCAGTGGATAATACTAGAACTCCCACATTTTATGCACATGGGGATATCTCTTAAAATCTTATGTTTACATAGTATGTGTGACTAGATAACTAAGCTGAGAGATAAGGAATGCGTAGGTGCAATTCTAAAACCATGTCCATATCGGATCTAAAGAATGGAGTACCGGTTATAGCAAACAGAGAGATCTGCAAATGTGCCACAAAAATGATTCATGAGTGTAGTATTTCAAAGTTTCACATGACTTCGCGAAATAGCACTAATAATATATTCACGTTATGCAAACAGAAAATGACGTTCGCCATGGCCTCAGTCCCTTTTCGTTTCAATTCCTCCGAAAGTTTACCACAACCGTTTCTTTCTTTACAACGTTTCAGATCATAATAATTATAATGTTCCATCGAATCAGCAAGGGTTGACAAGGGCTCTTGAAAGAGTTTATTCTATACAATTACAAAGATGCTTTTGTGAGACGAAAAAGTTCACCGTTACTAATACTATGGCAAGAGCCTGGAAATGACTAATTAGTTTGGAGCGTCAGTTGTCAATAGTATACCTGCAATTATTGTCATTGATAATGCATTTAAATTAAATATCATACGTGTATACATTGTAAATATGGGATTTACCAAGCATTGATATATTTGGTTCCCCGCGAAAATCGAACAAATCCTTTGTTGAGAGGGGATCGACATGAATAACAGGTGGCATGAAGATGAAGATGTGACTTGGATTCAACATGATATAATATAGAGTATTATCAAATACGGAGGTCATGACAGTTTGAGTCTCATTTAGAATAAGTGATTGTAGTGGCGGAGATTAACACAAAAAGGCAGTAGATACAGTGAAGATGTCATGTGATAACCTGTGACATCATCGCTTCCTTGACTTTATTTCTTATTTCAAAGTCATCGAGAAAAAACAGTTTGTGCCATATCTTTACTTGACACTGAATATGGACAAATTGAAAGGTCTAAAAGTATAGCGCTATCTATCCACATTTGTATCTATTCTGTATACACCTAATATACTGACTAATTTCGTGATACGTATTTGAAGGCAATCTATTACAAGTCATTTGTACATTTTGTGTATCTGCCTGTTTACATAATAATACTGATTGTCAAGTACACTGTAATGGTAAAGCTATTGCTGTAAACTTTCTTAATTTGATGTGAGAGGAGAAAATGTCTAGTCATAACGCTACAAAACGGATACAAGGCTACACAACTGATGATATTCATTCCAAGTCGGGACTTTGGTATGTAGGATGCGGCACTCAATGGCAACAGGATAACATTTCTTTCTCACTCTGATATGCGCAGGTACTCGACCGCGAACGCGAGTGTCCTCCAACAGGGAGGTGAGGGTTTGTCTCACCTCCCTGCCTCCAAGGAGGTTCTGTGCACAGTATTATGAAGAACCTTGTACAAAGTGTACCTTGTGTTCGTCACTTCGGAAGGGTCCTCTATTGACTATAGCTGGAAGTATCTGTAACTTGGGATAGGACCTACGACGAGAGTGGACGGGAGTGAAGTTACAGTAATTACATAATTGAATTAATTTTGAAGTGCAGATTTGAAGGTTGTGCTGCGTTTGATGTCCACGGTATGCTGGGAGATGTAAACATCACAAGAGAAGGTGTGGAGAAACTCCTACAGAACCTCCACATCAACAACATGAACGAGGCAGCTGGACCCGATGATATTCTTAAGGGTGGGATTTCACGGAGCACGCGAACGATTTGCGAATGACGCGAATGGCAAAATCCAGCATTCGCATTTTAGTCTGCAAAAGATCGCCAAACAAACGTGAGGGTTCGGAAGCGTCGTCAATTGTTCGCGAATGTCGTTTTTACTTCGGTGATAATTTCAAAAAAGTTTGAAATTTTTTGCGAACCTTTTCCGCACACTTAGTCGGGATTTGCTCGTGAATTGTTCTCGAAAGTGTCTTTAAAGCTTCGTCATATGCGCAAGACCTTCGCAAGACACGCGCGATGTTCGCAAAATGTTCGTGAAACCCCAAACAGACTCCGAAACTTCGGAGAATGTCTCGCGTATGTTACGCGAAATCTGCGAAGTTTTTCCGATCATTTTACGACGTAATCGCGAACTGTTCGCGTACCTTTTGAGACATTCTCGCGAACGTTTAGCGCACGTTTGAGGGATGTATGCCCTGTACGTTTTCTACAAATAAAAATCGTAGTATACATCTAAACATCAAACAATTAAATATTAACAACTATAGTAACGAAAGAAATTAAAGACTAGCAAAGAGAAAGAATATTTGATATTAAAAAAAAAAAAATCACAGAATACACTTAAAATCAATCTTAAAGGGAAGGTAAGCCCCAAGAGCAATGTGGATTGAGTGAAAGCAGCAGCATTAGTAGAACACATCAGTGAAAGTTTGAGGAAAATCGGACAATCGATGCAAAAGTTATGAATTTTTAAAGTTTTTATGTTGGAACTGCTGGATGAGGAGACTACTAGAGGTTATGACGTATGAGTGGACAACAATACCAAGAAAATATATAGAAAATTCTGCAAAAATCCATTTTTCATGAAAATTACAAATTCCATCAACTTGATATTGACATAATCATGTTAAGGGTAGCAATTATTCTCCCTGCTTTCTGAAAGCGGTTGGTCCATTGCTCTTTCATAATTCTAGAAAAGTGAATTTTTGTTGAATTCATCAACAAATCAACTCAAGAAAGCTTTTTGAGTTGATTTTTTTCTTGCTTCCACCTCTCCTTGCTACATTTTCTCCCATGATTATTGAAAATGTTTCGTTGTTCGCATTTCCGTCGCGTGTTCTTCGTGTACGTAACATGCTGTACTTTAGCAATGATACACACGACAATCGCACATACGTCGTGGGAACTTCGCACAAATTGCGCAAGAATAGTTTTCGGCTTCATTGTCGGAAAACATTCGGAGAAAAACTTTTCCGAATGTTGGATTTTGTCATTCGCGTCCTTCGCAAATCGTTCGCGTGCTCCGTGAAATCCCACCCTAATGCTGCGCTTAAGTTAGCAGCTCGAGAAATAGCACCTGTACTTCAACTCATTTTCCAACAGAGTATAAAGGACAGCGAGTTACCCGAAGACTGGAAGAAGAAGAAGAAGAAGAAGAAGAAGAAGAAGAAGAAGGAGAAGAAGAAAAAGAAGACTGTTCTACAATTACCAATTCCCGAAATATCATCCTTAGGAGAATACGTCGATACTCATTAAAGCACAATGAAGGAGGAAAACAAATTGGGAAATTGCGAGAACAAGTTAGTGTGAACGCACTAAAGGGATACTCAAGGAAAGAAGTTCATGATAATTTCTGTCTTTTTTTTCTAGTTTACACATAAGGAGCTGTTTTCGAACGCAATTATTCCAAACTATGATATACAAAGGCAACGCTTTTATCTTTTTTTCTGGGTAAATCAGGATGATGCGCCATCTACAAACTCATAAGTTCTGATTTCCAACTATGTAGGTCCTACACGTCATCACCAACTTGCAGCGTAATTTCCATTCATGTTTACTGATCCCATAAATCCCCTGTGTGTGTCCATTCATCTGTTTACCTTCTTTGATGATATTGGTGTGTAGCACATCGTTTTAATGACCAAGCTGTGAAGTTCTGAGTATGGAGAGGTGTCATTTGACTAAATGTGCTGGTATTAGAAGGCGAGTGTAAAGCACACAAGCGCGCCTTTGTATCGGAGTGTGAAGGATTTCCAGCGATCCTAATTTGGATAGATACTTGTACTTGGCTCTTTATGACGTCTGATCTTCTGGAATCGGTCTCTAACTCTCCCCCTGTCTCCTTCCCTCCATCTCTCACTCTCTCCATCTATCTATCTTTATATCTAGCCTATATCTATTTATCTCTCCATCTTTCCCATCCCCTCTCTCCCTCTCTCCCTCTCTCTCTCTCTCTCTCTCTCTCTCTCTCTCTCTCTCTCTGTTTGCCTTCATATCAGCGACCTTGAACAATAACATCAGTGATGACAGCAGCACGCGCAAAAATTTGTCAGTGACCTATTTGACCCTCGGTTGAAGGAATCAACGAGCTTTTCCAGACGAGCGAACAATATCCATCCACTCAGAGTTCAATGCGAGGAAGCGTCAAAAAGTAAGAGTTCGGAATAAGATAACGCATAGATAGACATTTTGATAAAGGCAGTGCCGTTATCAACATTAATACACAACTTTATCGACGTGTTTCACATGAATTATTATTAAAACATCATTGTAGAGAATTATGATTTCTTTTTTATTATTGCGTTAAAATGAATGTTATGTTTACAACTAGTGATAAACTGTTATGGTATAAACAACTCCCATTAGGAACATACATCTGCCTGTATGAATTATTAGTGGTAAACGCGAACACTTTGTTTCTCTTTGTTTTGTTTTTGTTTCTTGGTACAACAAGAATAGTTCACATATTTCATCTATTGTACTTTGCATATAGCAATATTCCAAGGGTGGAAATCGTTTGAATCTATGATATATTAAAATACAATGATTGTTCAATTGCCCATCTTGGTTAAAGAGGAAATCCATCCCAAAAATAAATAATTTCAAAAGAAAAAGAAAATCATTCCCTACAGAACGATACAAAATGACAACAATCTGATAAAAAGATAAGAAAGATATGACATTTTGAAATTTCACATTTTTTTTTTTTTTTGGGGGGGGGGAAACATTATTTGACCTGTCCTTATGAATTTTCAAATGAGCAAGTTGACGACGGCATGCTCTCACAATTTCTTATTCATTTCATCCACAGAAAAGACAAAAATCTCATATATTCACTGTATAGGGCATAAGTGTAGAAAACTTGCCTCAGAACCATCCAAAATAAAAAAGAACAATGTTAGCTCTGATATATCTTGGTATCAGAACGTGCTTTTAATACTTGTATTAGCTAGAATTAAAATTTCTTTCCGAATACATGAAAAACTGTATGACATCGTCAACTCGCTCATTTGAATATTCATAAGGACTGGTCAAGAAATGTTTTCCGAAAAAAAAAATGAAATTTCAAAATGTTTTATCTTCCTTATTCTTATCAGATTTTTGTCATTTTTGTATCGTTCTGTAGGAATATTTTTCTCTTTCTTTTGAAGATTGTTCGTTTTTGTGATAGATCATTCCACTATATAGAGCAAACAGCGATTTGACATCATGGCTATCTATATATGTTGCAAATCTATATGTTTTGTTCTGGGGTGTTTGTTTTTTTTTTTTTTCAGATCACGCTAAAACATACCCGTTCTCAGATGGACCCAACCCCGTTCAATACGTGATAATCGAATCGTACCCTAGTAATATATGTATTGAATCGCATGCACCAATAACAAGCTGCATACGATTCACTCATTAAATTAAATGACTGAGCTTCAACCAACCTTGAATTGTAGAGGGCAAGCTTTCGTCCTGCTCCTGAGGACTTTCTCAAGCCTTGAACGAGAGACTTAAGGAACACAAAAGGGCATTGAGACTAAACAATCCATCACACTCGGCGATAGCTGAGCACTCTTACAACACAGGACACAACATTGAATGGGATGAGACGCGTATCATTGACTTTGAAAGCAACTGGTTAAAAAGAAAAATAAAGGAAGCACTTTGGATCAGAAGGGTCAATCCAGCTCTCAACAGAGACTCGGGCTATACCCTTTCACCAATCTATGATCCAGTGATTAATAAAGACAGGCAACGGCAGCAAGACAACACTCCACTTCATAAGGCTTGAGAAAGTCCTCAGGAGCAGGACGAAAGCTTGCCCTCTACAATTCAAGGTTGGTTGAAGCTCAGTCATTAATTTATCATCATCCCCAGCCGATGAAAGTTTTTAGTATGATTCACTCATTGATACTGTTATTGGCCAGGTATGAAATCGATGTACAGTAATTGATGGAGATAGATCAAGTTGTGATAGCGATTTTCGAGTAACCCAAATGGAAGAAACTCGGCAGTGGAAATGCCTTTCAGGAAAAGATAAATCTTATTTTAAGAAAAAAAAAAATCAAGTGAGAGGGAATAACTCTCTTCCACGTTTGAGATAACTGCAACCCGAATTTTGAGGTGTGAATTTTCTTCAATTTGTCTCCCTCTAACTAATGAAATTTGTAGGATCGCAACTGCTGATCTGTAATTTAACAAAAATGTTTCTTAAATTACAGATCAGAATTTGCGATCCTACAAATTTCATTTGTTAGAGCGGGGAGACGAATAAAATTGAAGAAAATTCACACCTCAACCTTCACCCCTCTGACTCTCTTGCAACCTGATTTTTCTTACGTTGCTTTTCTAAAGAGTCTGGTAAAGACTGATCCTGAGTGCCAAAATGTCAGAATGATGAGTTCGCATTACGGACCGTCTCTTCTAATACCCTGCTAATTTTTTCTTCTTCAGTGCTTACTTCTTTGACAGACTTTTTATTGATGCTAATTTTAGCGACGTCATAAGTGAGATATGACGCTAGACACACATTTTCGCATACGGATTGACACGAAAACATTTTCATCATCATTATTCAGAAGACAATAATTTCCTACTTCTTTGCTCTGCAACATGGCCGGCGCCACGTTTTCAAAAGTGGGGGGCCCCACTACGGGTTTCTTCAGCTGACAAGCAAACAATATATATAATTATAATGAAATAAAATAAAAAATAAGTAGTGTTGAAAGTCAAAACTCTTTCCGTCTTGCTCTTGATTGGTATTTCCAGTATCATTGCGCTTCGCATTGGGATGCATTGGCAAGGTCTGTGACGTCTTTCTAGAGTTCTGTTTGGGATGTCGACGTTTGCCTCATACGATGATAATGATGTATAATTAACGAAAGAAAACTGCCGGTCCCGAGGACTTCGCATACGGGAGTTCACTGTATTAGTATAAGTCTTAACAACCAGAGCTTTAGGAACGTATCATATTTATATTTTCTCGACAAAGAGAAGTATGCATGCAAGAGGCCTGACACCGGGATGAAGATGGTTACAAGGAAGAAGATAATTTTTCGTTAATAAGTCCGAGTGAACTGTTATCAAAACTTCTTCGTACGTCTTCAGGAGACAGAAGAATGTGATGACGGCACGCTTACAACAGTAAGCATTGTTACAGACTTAAGAGATTACGACGTTGACTCCTCACTCTCGGATGAAGATATTTTGTTGATGTCAAATGAGTCGCCTATAAAAGTATAAAATAAACCAAACAGTATTATCATTGATATTCTGGACATGCTCCTCAATGAGACAGTCTCCGACTTGGTCCAAAATGAATGAGCAGATTTGTTGAATCAAGTTGCTTAGAATTGGCAGATTTTCACTGAAAGTGAAATAAGTAGGCCTATAGTACTTTACTAATATACTTCTCGTCTGTTTTCTCTTCCGATTTAAGTAAAGTTAAATGAGGTATACAAAAGTTGCTAAGCGAAGGGTGCGAGTCCGGTGTTAGATATAACCTTGCAGGCTGATGAAGAACCTTGGTTTTCTTTAGGCTGACTTCAAGGCCAAACATTTTCGCAGCAACTGTGAAGCAGGACGTTAATCGCTGGAGATCTGGCTCTGAATGAGCATCAAGTTTAAGAGCGGCATCATCTGCGAAGAGCAGCTCATGGACGAGTTACTCTTGTGTTTTGGTGTGAGCTCGCAGTCGCCTCCCCGGATGTAAACGGCATCTTCGTTGTTGAGGTCTTCCATGGCTTGTTTGGGCATCATAATTATACCAAAGAGGATAGTAAAGAGGGTTGGTGCAAGAACACAGCCTTGCTTTAATTATACGCAGTTGTCACTTGGGAAGGGTTCAGAGAGATCACTGCTATAATTATATCTAACACGGCCTTGTTGTTTTCATGTAGTTGGATAACCATAATGAGGAATTTCGGGAGACAAACCAAGGCGCTCCAGAATTTGCCGAAGCCCTTTCCTGATCATGGTGTCGAAAGCTTTGGTAGGGTCAACTAAGTTAAATTGCATGAGGTGAGGATTCAACTTTTAACATTTTGCAAGATATTATGTAGAAACCACTCTACGAAATGTTAAAGAGCATACAATTCTAAGGGGAATTGAAAGTGTATTATTGATAAAAAATCTGTTTTAAATGACCCAAATATCCAAATACAAGGTCAAATAAAGAGATCCTAATAAAAGTCGTGGCCTGTTGCATTTTATTAGGATCACTTCTTTTGACATCTCAGGCATTTCAAGGCCAATTTTCGTCAAATAACTGTGAATTCCTCTAAGAATTACATGTTCTTTCATAATCATTATTTCATTATTATTTTCTTTATTTCACTATCTCACAAACACACACACACACAGGATTACATCCACACCTGCTGCTTTGTCAATTGTCATTGGTCTAATTGCAAAGTATCTCTGAATGACGAAATATGCAGTGAAAATTTGAGATCATAAAGCTGTTAGCGTATTCTAAATTGCGAATTCAAGCAGTGGGCAAATTGCCTTACATGATGCCCTATAAAGAAAAGTTATTGTTGTTGTTGTTGTTCTGTTGTTCCCAAATGTCAAATAGAGCCTGTACCACCCCCCCCCCCCCCACCCCTTGTTACCAATATATAAACCAAATGCACACCAACACAAACCCAAACATACATGTACATGTACACCATCACAGTCACAACCACAACCACAAGTCCCTAACACCAAACTGGTAGGAATTTTTGTCATTACCTGTATTAACCCATTGAGGACGAGTCTGGAGCATACTTGAGCAAGTGCCTATGGGAAATGCATGTTGTAGCAAAATCAGCCCGTCCTCAACGGGTTAACATTATCTTTATGGCAGGACTCGACACAACAATTGTAACTTCTTTCTCTGGCGGCCTGCTTTGGCCACTAAAATTTCAAAATCTGAAATTTTGGTGACCAGAAATAAACTGAAACATAACAATACGATGAATCTTAAGTGCCCTATCTGGCCACCATGAGATGGCCTTCTTGGAAATTTGGTGGCCCACCATCAATCATTACTGGCCCTGGGCCACAGCTAATGTCAGCCCTGATTATGGTTTACATGTAGCAGACCACAGAACTCCTCCTGTAACACACCACGGTGTTGTTTTTTTCTTGTGACTCAAGTATAGTGTATAGTGATCTGTTCTCTATTCCTTTTTCCATGACGTCACACATTTCCATTTTCACCTGAGGGAAACAAAATACACAAACATGCAGTATGAGAGCTACACTGTATAGGACATTTATATACAATTGTACAATCCTGCTTTCTAACTGTTGGCATATCTGCAAAAGCCCAAAGATCAGGTCCTCTTTGTAATGAATACTCACTTACAAATCATTTTGGCATCGTTGACTTTGAGTAGTCTTTTAATCTTGTTACCAGTCAAGTTGCTTGTGAAACAATCACTTTTTTTTCATGTGCGCAAAATACCACTCATACATAAATTTCACATTTGCAGAGATACAACATTCCTTCACGACATTTTCCACATCCTTTTCCCCACCAAGATGAGAACTGCATTCCTTAGAGACGCTGAAGAAATTTATTCACCTGAAAAGAAATAAATGAGGATTTGAACAAAGGTGATGACAATGTCAGTTGATCCATATTGGTATGACAACAACAACACAGTGCTCTAAAGCTCAAGAACATGGTCCTTTTATTGATACATGTACTAAACTTGCAATCTTATGAATGGGAAAGAGTTAAAAGTGCCATTGTGCTGCTGTCTAAAACGACAGAGATTTAGACCACCACATCTTTATGGCTATTAAACTGTCAGCAATTCAGTTTGAAAACCCATTACTCTCTGGCTTTTATTCCACTGATCCAACTTTCAATTTGTGATTATTTTTTTTTAATCCTTCAAACAAAACTGCCAACAATAATCCTGCATCATGTAACATAATACCCCATCCATTAGAGGCACATGGTCCCGGTGGTTTAGTCAAATGCGTACGCGGGCGCACGGCGCAAGTTTCCTATAGAGACCTACGCTATCGACTCCTCTTTAGCGCTAACGCTGTGACCCACTTCCCCGAGTCCGAAGAAGTCCGATCCACTGTAGTCAGTGGTCCTATCACAGTTCGGCTCATGATTCGGCTGAGGGGAATGACAGCTTTAGCAAACTTCTTTTGTGATGTCATAATAACGAGCACATATATGCACGCATCCTGGCATTACTACAGACTGCGCGATGCGCAGAGAAGACAATGAAGGCAACGTTACCTATTAACACCTACGCGCTTTACTCTTGATGACAGCTCAACTTCTGCAATCTTCGTATCAATGCCAACGGTGATCGGCAGTATCACCGACAGCCCCCTCTACACTACCGGGATTATGCGCCTTTAATATCATCAACACACTCAGTGGTCTCATGACAAGAATTCTATTCCAAGCATCCACATTTACAAGATGATGAGAATTATAGTTTTCTTCACTTTCACTATAGGGCATGTTTGAAAATCCTACACTACAAACAAGAGACACAATCTAAAAGCATTTTGCTTGATTTTGGTTGCATTTTCTTTGAAAACTTGGAACTTTTGCCAGTTGCAATATCAGCAGAGAATTTTATTAAAATATATTTACTTTTATTTAATTCATTTCCTATTTTTGTTTCTGTTATAAACATTGAATGCTGTCATACAGCTGTACAATCTTTGACTCTGACTCACTGAATCTTTAAATGACAGAAAAGACCACATCCATTCATGACCTTCTTCCTTGCATGAAGGATCTTTTTATATCCAAAATCTGGATAGCTCCTTTTTGTTGCAATTGTCTCGTTTGAAATGTAGGTACATTTGTAAGTCTTCTATCAAAGCCAGACCAAGAGGTAAACACCACAGGACAGACAGGCATCAGTAAGCTAATGACATTCTCCCAATAGTCACGGACAGTCTGCGATTTTCATCATTCACACCTCTGTGAGGAATTTTTTTACAAATTCATTTATTTTAACAAAACAAAGCAATAAGTGAAAACGTTTCAGCTGATCTCCATACACATTTCCTGTGAACAACAAACTTTTTTCATCTGTTAGTAATGGTCAAAATACAGCACATGGATTATCCCCAGTCGTGCAGTGCAATACACCGAACTGATGTCTCAAAAAGTTATCTATCACATCAGTGATCACCATGCAATGACGGCTGCCTTCTCACTGGCCTTGCTCAGGTACACGCTCTGTTTTTTATGCTTCCTTGCGCTAAATCCCATTATGCTTCATATTTCCTGGCTGTAAAACACTTCCTTTTTAGTCCAACTCTGCTCAGCACACTTGATCACAGATTCGAACCCGTTCTCCCTCATGCCGAATCAAACTCCTCTACCTCACTTTCTTCTAGTGATTGCCAAACCAGACATGTCAATTTATGGGAGCCCTATGGCACTGTCTACATTGGCCATGGATCCGTCCTGTTCTTTCTCATGATAAAGCTTATCCTACGCCTCATCTCCTGGTTGTAGATGCCTTTCATGTTCTCGTACTCCTTCCTCCGACGCTCCTGGAACGGCTTCTCAAAGTAGCGCTTCCTCCGCACGGTCTCTATGATGCCATCTCTGTTCAGTGCGCTGAAAACAAGGAAAAATGGACACAGAGCAGGTCAATGCCACACATTCATAGTGACAAACGTGAAGAATCAATTTAGTGAAAATCTGTAAGGGAGTGACTGCGAGCCTTGTCAGGCCGTGACATCATTGCTTCATCAAACTTGCATAATGCAACTATGATTGATATCACTACTTTAGGACAGCAAGTGAAACATTCACATGCATGTGCAGGGCTCGACACTAACTTTTATTTTTGGTGGCCCGATCGGGCCACCAAAATCATTAATTTTTATTTTTTGGTGGCCCGAAAGTAAAATCTGGTGGCCCGAAAAAAAGAAACAAGAAAAACATAAGAAATACTAAATCGGTCCTACTGAACATAGAAAATGAAATATTAAGTATTACTGAAGTGATACATGTAGCCATGTCTAAAATAAATGAAGAGAAAATTCAATCATCTTACCGTTATTTTTAGTTCTAAGATTTATCAAGTAGGTTTATAGATTATTATAAAAGTTGATGCCTATTTAGGTGGTCAAAACTTACGTTTGAAACGATAGAGTTGGAGCATTTGCAGACATTTGTGAACATCGGACATCTGTTTTGGCATTATAAAGAGCTGGAAGTTACCGTTACTCATTTCTGATTGTAAAAGCAATTATCCAACATTTACTAGTATTTTAACACCGTACGGAGCCGAATGTTACTATTAACTTTTTTTTTTCAAATGTAAAAGCAAAGAACTGACATTCATTTTAGCATCTTACAGAGCTGAATGTTATCCTTATTCATTTCTGAACGTGAAAGCAAACATCCCCAATTTATTTTAGCATCTAACTCAGCCGATTGATACCGTTAATCATTTCCAAATGTAAAAGCAATAATCTGTTATTCATTTTAGCATCGTACGGAGCAGAATATTACCGTTATTCATTTTAAAATAACAAAAGCAAACATCCAACATTTGTTTTATTATCGTACGGAGCCGAATGTTACTGCTGTCCACTTCCGAAAGTGAAATGAATTATCTGACAATTTAGCATTGTACGGAGCCGAATTTTACTGTTTTTCATTTTTGAACGTCAAGGCAGACATCAGACATTAAATATTTTACCATCAAACGCAGCTGAAAGTTACTGTTATTCATTTCGAAATGTAATAGCAAATATCCGACATTCATTTTAGCATCGTATGGAGCAGCATATTACTGCTATTCACTTCCGAACGTAAAAGCAATCATCTGACATTTATTTTAGCATCTTCCTTAGCCGAATGTTATTGCTATTTACTTTCGAAAGTAAAAGCAAACATCCGACATTTATTTAATCATCATTCGGGGTTGAATATCATTGTTATTCATTTCCGAACGTCAAAGGGCACGGGATCATTCGACATTTATTTTAGCATCTTCCGCAGCTGATCTGTTATTGCTATTTACTTCAAACCTGAACGTGAACATCCGGTATTTATTTTACTATCTATATGGAGTTGAATATTATTGTTGTTCATTTCCGAACGTCAGAGCAAAATTAATATCCAACATCTATTTTAGCATCTTCCGGAGCTGAATGTTGTTGCTATATACATTCGAACATAAAAGCAAACATGAGACATTATTCTTATCATTCACCTGAACGTGAACATCCGGTATTTATTTTACTATCTATATGGAGTTGAATATCATATTTATTCATTTCCGAACGTCAAAGGGATCATTCAACACTTACTTTAGCATCTTCTGGAGCTGAATGTTGTTGTTATTTACTTTCCAACGTACAAGCAAACATCCGGCATTTATTTTCTCATCGTACGGAGTTGAATATTATTAGTATTCATATCCGAACGTCAAAGCTAACATTCCACATTTATTTCAGCATCTTCTGGAGCCGAATGTTATCCTTATTCATTTCCGAACGCAAAACCAAACATCCGACACTTCTTCTAGTATCATACGGAGCCGAATATTACCGTTATTCATTTCCAAAATAAAAAGCAAACATCCGGCATTTATTTTCTCATCGCACGGAGTTGAATGTTATTAGTATTCATTTCCGAACGTCAAAGCTAACATTCCACATTTATTCCATCATCTTCTGGAGCTGAATGTTATCCTTATTCATTTCCGAACGCAAAATCAAACATCTGACACTTATTTTAGTATCATACGGAGTCGAATATTACAGTTATTCATTTCCAAAATAAAAAGCAAACATCTGACATTCATTTTAGCATCTTACGGAGCCGATTGTTAGCGCTGTCCATCTACAAAAGTAAAGGCAATTATCCGACTTTTTGGTGGCCCGATTGGGCCACCAAAATCTTAATTTCTGAAATTTTGGTGGCCCGACGCGCGTTTTTGGTGGCCCCGGGCCACCGGGCCACCGGGCCACCGTTAGTGTCGAGCCCTGATGTAACTTACATATATATACACTGTAGTATTTTTCTCTACTGACTTGAATGACTCTTTCATTGTTCTGTGTGTTTTACTTTACTTCACATGTTGCAAAGGCTGACATCTTGTGCATACAGGGGAAGAGCCTAAAAACCATGACAATGACCTTGTTATAATTTATTAGGTTTCTCACTATACAGTATCAGGGTACAAAAGAGATAGGACCTAAATATATATATATAGGTCCTATCTCTAAGATATAAAGATATAGGACCTGCAAAATCAGCCTTCTATAAAAGGGTATGCTACATCCAACCTCTTTTTTATGAGGTTCCATTTGCTTTTTGCTTGTGAATGGCACATGCCAGGTCGATATCATTTTCTGACTACTATTATTCACCTGGGGTGAACCACAAGAGGTTGGTACTTGCATCTCTTGCCTTTTTGTCTGCTGTGTGTGTGTCTGCATACTGAATGGGGCACTTTACAATTACACGACTTGGAGTTACACAACTTTGACCACTTGAGTACATGTTTACCATAGTTCATACTAACCTGTTAAGTGTTCTGTAGGCAGAGTCTACATCTCCATTCTTCACAAACACTGTTCGGGCAACAAAGCGTAGGTGTCTGCTCATGGTGTTTCCTTGACAACCGACCTACAGCTGTATGCATTGAACGGGATGAAAGCACAAAATGTTATCATACATGTACAGTCTTTTCTCCTAGCCAAAGCATACATGTACAGTTGAACCTCTCTTATCCGGCCTCCCTTTATCCGGATCTCTCTATTATACGGACGCAATCTAGCCTTGATTTTTTTCTAAAAACAATTACGGGAGGAAAGGGGGATTCCCAACTCCTTGAGAACTCCTACACAAACACACATGAATTTCATATTAATTCCAACATGATTAACATACATTACATCAAATTTCCTTCCAAATTGCTTACCTTCAAACATTTTAACACCCACAAACATCCCCAAATCATCGCAAGAACATGGACAGATTATGTGCTCGAGTTCTCTCATATCGCATTGCCACATATAGGTCCATACACAGCCGTCGATATGACTAGATAGACATGCATTGTTTCGAGTCATTGGCTGAGCAACGAATGACATTGAACACTCAAAAATTGTTCACACACAAAGAGAGAGAGGGAGACCATCTAACAATGGCGACCTACAGTCGACTTTGCCGAGCCGTGATGATCGAATTTTGAAACGTAGTTTCGTCGACTCGTACTGTTTATTTTCAAGATCTACTTGATACATTTCTTAATAATTATTTAGGTAAATCATCCCAAGAATTTATAAAAGAAAATGATTTCATTCTTGCAAACACAAACCTCTATTTTGGGGTCTGTTACTGAGTGTAACAATGAAAAGGTTGCAGTATACACATTACTACATGTGGTACTACAATGGGCTGCATCAGTACATGTGTATTGTATGTATAAAGCATTGAGTCTCCCGTATCCAGCCAAATCCCTTATCCAGATGAGCCCCGGTCCCGACTTGTACGGATACGAGAGGTTCAACTGTATGTGCATAATATGGTCTATAAGTATTCACCTAATAATGCAGTATTTCAGTACACGGTAATCAGCCCCACTGTTGTATTTTGACTCCTTGGATGTCACATGACCGATTCCTCCTTGCCCATTAAGACAAATACAGTCCATTTCAACATAACATGATATGATAAACCACCCAGAGATCAAATAACAAATAGTTACTGTAAAAACCAGAATTTTAGCATGCATGAAATTTTTGCAAATTTCTTCTTCAAGATACTCCTCAATGTTCCTTCTAGAACCAAACGAGAAGAATTTCGTGAGGAGCCAAGATTTGCAAAACTTAAAATGCATGTGAACGTTCTTGTCTACACTTAGGTACATTGAACGCCGTCAATTCGCAAAAGTGTCTAGCTGCGAAAGCCGTCGGCTCTAATTGGAGGAAAACTTCATGTGCAATTAACTGGTTTTACAGTCATTCTGTATAGATATTCACATTTGACTTCAATTTCAACTGATTTGACAAGACTACAAGTAGTTGTCAAGTAGTATGGTTGGATGTTCATCACACCGACCACCTAACGTTTTTCTATCAATAGAAACGTGAAAAATCTCACAATTTGCCTGAAATTTTACTCACGTGTGGAGAAAATACTCCGGATTCACAAGCGCACAGTGAAAATGCGATCTGAGGTACGCGCTCTAGATGGCGGCTTCGAACGCGTGGGGTGTCATTTTTCCCGCACTCAGTTGCCCTGTACATTTCAACCGACCACCCTGACAATACGTATCAAGCGCACTTAAATGCGTTTTTTCGACAAGCTGCTGTTTTTTTCTAGCCGCCATTTTTTCCCCAATAATATTTGAATATATTTTGAATCCTTCGATATTACTTTTGAAGGACTGTTTGATGAATTTGAATTGATTTTCATTACGAAACTTTTCATCGTAATTGAAATAAATTAGATGAGTCGGTTTGTTTTTTCACATTTATTTCTCGTTTCTGCTTCAGCTCGTACGGTCGTAGCGGGCAACAAAATAATTACGTCAAGAAATGTGTAACGTGTGTGCACGCCCGATCGTACAAGCGGCGGAGTTTGAGAGAGCGGCATAATGACAAGTTTGCGGTCAAAATCATCAAATTTATTACGGAAGGATACTCTACATCTAACAACGAGTCAGCAAAGGTAGGCCTAGTTATATGTAGTTGCACGATAAATCTTATTCGATTTTGCTAAATTTCGGTAATTTAGAGGGAATACTTATTTGTTTTCACCTCATTTTACTCGGTAGCGTAGCCCAGTGAAGAATCGAACACCGTTGCGCATAGTCCCATGCGTACATTTTCTTTCTGTACGCGCAATGCCATTGTAGAGCGCGGTCCATTGATATGGACCCGGTGGGTGTGTCGAACACCTACCATACTAGTAAGAGATACATATCAATGTAGACAGAGACTCCAACCCCAAGCACCTTCTGATCTGGAGATTCTCCCGCCCGAAACCCCTAGCTAACGGGAGACTCCAAGTTGATGTGTGCGAAGCGCGAAGTTCCTATAGGATTCTAGATGTTCTCTGGTGCTATCTAAGGCTTATTTTTTCAACATACGATAGAAATAAGTAAGAAATCCTTTCCACCGGGAGACACAGAGCCAGGGCGGGAGAAATCAAATCTCAAACGGGAGAACGGGAGATTACGCAAAAATGGGCTTTCGGCGGGAGATCTCCCGGCGAAAACGGGAGAGTTGGAGTCTCTGTGTAGACCTCTAGCACTAACGTTAGTCTACCTATCATACTCATAGTGGTTAGATGAAATTTGAGACTCACATTGAGAGAGAAGAAAAAAATCCATACATATTATCATATTCACTCTTGAGTCTGGAGCCACCATATTAAACAAAAAATTGTTTAAGTGACAGACGAACAAAAAATACACTGAATCCTTCCCTAAAGGTAAATATCAATGGAACTTCCAATCCAAGTTCAAACTGGATAAATTGCGCGCTGTGCATTGCGTGCCGCGTACCATGGCCGTAGGAGTATATTCGTATAGCGTATGCATGGGCGTAACTGCGACCAGCAGCCCCAACGTACAACGTACAGTGTTGGGGCTGCGCCGTTTTGGCATCGATATTTTAATGTTGTACTGTTGGACTCTTTCGTATTTTGCCATTAACGCCGTCCTCCGTAGACAGACGGAAGGTTGTAGTACCCATTGCTGTGTGGATGTTTTTAACCACTGTCTCTATGGAAAATTGGGTGAGGTACCTCACCCTTCTCGATTGCGTCTAATTCACGGCCCTAGGTCGGCAAATTTAAGCTTGAATAGTTAAATCAACTATTCAAGAATAGACTACACTCACCAGATTAATGAATAATCCAATATTTCGGTCGAATTTTCAACGCAAAACACACATCAACTAGCCCGTCGCGTCGTCACGTTCAAACTGCAGAAACATACAGTATGAATCTATTAGCCAATCACATGCGAGGTAGTTTCTACGTGTTTTTTTTACTTAATAAAGTACCTCGCATGTGATTGGTTAACAGATTCAAAATGGCGACCTACAGCTAGCGAACGGCGATGTTGCGATATGGATAAAAATTCTGCATTATAACCGCGTTACTGTGAGTATTTCGATTGCAAAATGTGAGAAATTAACCCCAAATATTGCTGCATAATGTGTCATGTCATGTCAAACTTGTTTGAATATAAAAAAGCTGTCTGAAATTTGGTTTATCGTAACGTTTGATCTGTGCGCTACTGCCACACAGGAGCTCGCATCATTGACTTCGGTCTGTATACGGAGTGGATCCGTGAAGCCAGACGCAGTCTCCGCGGAACATTCCCCGACGGACAGATACAGACCGATCTTTCGGTCAAACCAAACGGGTGCCGTTCCGGCGCTGTATTTCCTTAATTTTTCAACAAAAACTACTGGGAATACTTACATGGGTCGACTAAACCTAAATGATTCACATCGGCGACTGTTTGATGCATTTCATTGCTTATGATGCAGAAAATGCTGTCTTATAAGGCAAATATCTTCAGCTCACCGATGCTCACTAAAACTCACAATCACTTGCACATGCGCACACAATGCATTCAGTGCAGTGCATTGACAGCTGTATTACTCGTTACATGATGCATATTCACCGTGCGATGATGCATTATTCATATCCTTTTGCGTCCGTAACGCTGACGTCATTGTTTACGCATGCGTAGATGCGTACTGATGGATATACACATTCAAAATAGCAGCAAAGCTCTCCACTAGGGCAGACCGCCTACTCCTAAAAAATGTGGAAAATTATGCAGTTTCCAGATAAATTGGTGAGAAGGACCAAGGCAATGGGGTAGTGTATATTTCATTTTATATTGTCACTGTGTTTATGATGGACATTTAGCCATGGTTTATTTGTGAAGTTGCCGTATATGTGGCAATAGGGAGTTGTTCATGATTCTCACTTGAACGAAACTGCGGGGTAGCTGCCAGGACCCCGCCGCAGAGCGGCGGGTCTCCGGGGCTAGTATGGGCGTAAATTTAATCCCATGGTCAATGGACCCAAGCATCATGAATAATTGATGATCGCGATCGCGAGTTGTTTACCTAGGTTCACCCCTGATCGCGTGTAATATTTATCACCATTTACTTTAATCCCTAAGGACAGCTCCCCCCGGCCCTGTGGCTTGTCACCGCCTCTCCTTGATTGAACAGAGTGTGAAATTGAGGATCATCATCTACTATAGACATGGACATCGGTCAGCACATACACTCGAGCCAACATGAATATCAGTACATGGGACTGTAGGAAAGTCAGCCGATCGATGATCAGTAGACTACTAGTACAAATTATCATGATCAGTGAGGGGTTCTCACTGGTACATATAAAACCGTAATGTGTACTTACGACATACAAATGTAACTTTCTATGACTGGAGAGTGACCGGGTGGACTGACAACTTCAAAGTTTTCAATCTGTACAGCAAACAAGAGATTTTGAGGGGTCCTTTACAGACGCAAACGGCGCCTTACGTACGTGGTGGTCCCGTGGGTGGTCCTCAGTGACCTTATCGATCATGTACAGTACACAGCCCACTAGATGGCGCTGTTAAACCACGCAATTTTTTGTTAGTGTTCCCCGCTCCCTTTTTTTTTTTTTTTTTTTTTTTTTCTTTTCGACGAAGTTTCTATCTCTGCGCACTGTGACCACTAATTCCTAAGTATTTAACCTTGGAAATCTGTGGGCAGAAAGTTATATATCACATCTAGAGACCAAGATAATGTGACGTAGTGATGAGCGCCTCTTGACAAATTATACTTTATAATACACCGTCCCATTAGAGGCAGAAGAAAATTGTATTTAGGGATCCGATCAAAAGTATGGATATAAAGACAAGGTGACGATGACGAAGATGACGATGAGGACAGTAACTATAATAATAATCAATGGCAGATCCAGAGGGGGCGCACCGAGTGTGCGCCCCTCTTTATTTCTTGTTAAAACAAAAGAAATAAAAAGAAAAATGGGGGTGCATGCACCCCCCCCCCTTTACGGAATTCTTGAATCCGCCCCTGATAATGATGATGATGATGATTTTTTTTTTACAATAATAATAATAATGATAATAACAATGAAACGAAGAAGAGGAAAAAGAGTGACAATTATAGTCACTATAAAAAGAATACCACTATTAAAAAAAAACAAACACGAAACCTGCAGGGATGGTATAATTATGTCATCCCCACCACCCTGTGAGCTGGGGGATGTATACTTCCCCCCCCCCACCCCTGCTGTCTATGGCCCTCTATCAGAGTGATGCTGAAAAGTAGCATTTAATTTGGGGTCTAACTCTAATATTCAGCTAAGCATTTTTAAAGGCAATCTCCACTCTACTTTCTTTACCAACGTTATGTGAATCACAAATGATAATGTTTAGTCTGTAATCATAGACTAACGGAAACAAAGACGAAAGAAACTAACAAAACACACACAGTCATGTTTAAGACCGGAAGATTTCTGTGCTCATACAACGTATATTGGGAGACATTAATTTGCCCATGTCTTTATGGAATGGACTTCAGTGCGAAGGGCAGTTCTGACACGAAAATTAAATCTTGGTCCACGGAACACTGTATCAGAGATCAGCGGATTGGAGAGAAATCGTCGCCAGTGCCGTACGGCACTGATCGTCGCACCAAAAGAGCGCCCGCTTTGGTCTTGTTGGATTACATTCAGCGCTGCTCAATCCAGGTAACAATCACTGTTTGGTGGCGCTTCCCTCGGAAATACTTGCAAGTATTTCCGAGGGAAGCGCCACCAAACAGTATGGGTGATATAAACTTTCTGTGCATCATTTATGCCTACAATTAATAGATGAATGAATAGTTACTATCAATTATGAGCGAGAGAGAGAGAGCGAGAGAAGTGTACAGTGTAATGAATGAGAAAGGATAACATGATTGCCATGTTAACTTCGATTTGTTTTAAATAAAAAATGTTCAATCAACGCGTGAAATGTCTTTCCCGGGTGATTTCGTTATTTCGAAGATTCGTTATCCGAAACACAGGAATTCCCTGTACCTTTTTATTAATCCAAAAATAAAAAAGGGTTCCTTAAATCGAACATTATGGCCTCATTTTGAAGGTTCGTTTTTCCAAAGGTTCGTTAATCCGAACATGAAACAAGGGTCGCCTTTATGAAGATTCGTTAATCGAAAAATGAAATAAGATTCGCTATTCGAAATTGAATTATATATATGTGACAAAGCTGGGGAGTGGGAATCATCGTTAATGATGTCGAGTAGTTATGAGGATGGAAAGGGGATGATCTATCACGATCGAGGGACCACGGATCCTTTTAAAGGGGATGAGCAGTACAAGCATGTGTGATTTCTTTAATGTTTTTTTTTCTGCCTTTGAGTGACCTCGATACTTCGTCATGCATGAGTCATCCTGATGATGATACAGAAGAGAGAGCAAGGATGAGGTGATAATACTTTCTATTTTATCAATAATAATGACAAAGTACTGTATTCCAGTTCGTCGTATATGTGTATCGTGTGTTTGTGTGTGTGTTTATCCATGTCTGCATGGTGCGTGTATGTGTGTGCGGGTGCACTCTAAGAAAAATATTTATAGGTTCAACTTTGCACCTTACCAGTGTCACTTTAGGAGTACCTTACCGGTGCAACTTTTCATGCACCTTACAGATCAGAAATATGCAAAGTTGCATCTTTAAAGGTGCTCTATTGTGACACTGGTGAGAAAGGTGCAAAGCTGCACTCATAAAAGTGCTCCCAGTGTGCACTGTAGGGGTGCAAAGTTGAACCTATTTTATCATAGAGTGTGTGTATACCATATGGGCGTGTTTTCATTCATTTCTCGATCATTATCCTCCCATTGTTCCCCTAAATTACGTCACCGTATTTTGCCACTGAATGAAATTTATTTCATTTTCGAAATTACGAACCTAGTTTAATTTTTGGATTAACGAACCTTCGGGGAAAGAACCTTGATTTGTGAAATAAAGAACCTTCGGAAGAACGAACCTTATAATAATTTTCGGATTAAGAAATCTTCGGATTAATGAACCTTATAATCGTCTTTCGTTAAAGACCCATGTTGAGATCCGTACACTATATAGCTGCATGCCCCACCTCAGTTTGTCATTATTATTAAGGGCAAGCATTAGCAGGAAGTAGTAATTTCGCAGCGTGAAACTAAAACACCCATAATAAAGGAAAACAAACAAAAAACTCATATTTGTGATGAGGGGTCTTTGTATGATAGCTCCTCATAGGACATTGTATCTTTCAAGGCAGGGCCTGATACAATAGTCTCCGACCAATATCTCGAAGTTCAAAGGTTATTCTAACAGCTGCTATTAAAAAAAAATCATACCATATAATTGTTAATCAACGAGAAAGTAGTGAATAAAATGTTACTGAATCTTGATAAAACATCGCTTTTGAAGTACACTATACCGCGAAGTACATCTGGTCTGAAGTAATCTGAAAACTTTGCTAGTTTGAATAAAACTATACCAGTATTCAACTGAATTGAAGTATATAGGCCCTATACAAATTCAATCGTTTTGCTGCGTTGTGGCCTGTGTATGGGGAATGGTTGCTGAGGTTAAAAACTATAGGTATTAATATAGTTCAGTTCAAGTTCAACTTCAGTGACATTTATTTCCAAAAATAGGAATATAATATATAAGTACAATAACTTGCAGTCAATTTTGAAATAGGTCTATCGATAAAACCATTTCAGATGATCTTGGATTGCAGTTTTAAAGGACAAGTTCACCTTCATAGACATGTGGGTTGAGTGAATGCAGCAATATTAGTAGAGCACATCATTGAGAGCTTGAGGAAAATCGGACAATCCGTTCAAAAGTTATGAATTTTTGAAGTTTCTGCTCACTCAAGGCTGGATGAGAAGACTACGATAGCTTGTGATGTCACATGAGAACAACGATATAAAGAAAGAATAAACAAAATTCAACAAATTCTCATTTTTCTCGCATAACAAAAGAACACTTGACTTCTCTCTTTCAGAAGGCAGGTGGAACAATATTACCCTTAACATATATCAGTAACAAGTCGAAGAAATGTGCACTTAATTCAAAAAGTAAAGTTTTGTAAAATTCTCTTTTTATTTTCTTTGTATGGTTGTACGCATATGACATCATACACTATAGTAGTCTTCTCATCCAGCAGTGACTACGCAGATACTTTAAAGATTCCTAACTTTTGAACGTATTGTCCGATTTTCCCCAAACTTTCACTGATGTGTTCCACTAATATTGCTGCATTCACTCAATCCACATGTATATGAAGGTGAACTTGTCCTTTAAAGACATTCTATTAGAGGTCCGCCTTTGGGAGGAAGTTTGGTCTATCACCGCATTTTCCTCCTCATGCAGTCGTTTCGCTCGATATGAGTTGCCGTAGACTCAGTTCTACTTCCGATCGTCCATGTACCTTGGCTTCATAAGCTTTCTGAGAGAAAAAAGATGAGATCGTTTTGATATATATATATATATATATATATATATATATATATATATATATATATATATATATAAGGGCCTACGTGCAATTAATTATTTCCAAACCTTTTTTTTTTTTTATCAGTGTCATGTACATGCATGCATGACAAAAGTTGAAAAAAACTTGAAAACCCGGAAAAGAATAGAATCAAAACGACATGGAATGATGACCCGAGAGGCCTAGGCCTACTCAACAGTGTTATGCAGTTTCATAAAGATTCGTTAAAGAGCCGTGTATACATTTTTCTATTGAAAGTGGGCCTACATAATTCTGTAGCTTTTCAGTTGTGTGAGCTAGCCAAATCCTTATTGGTGCACCAACTCTTTACATTATAATTCAGTGGGGTATCCAGGCGGGGCGCACCGCGGGCGCGCCCCCTTTGGTATTTGTTAAATCATAGGAGACAAAAAGAAAAAAAATGGAGGGGTCCCCGTGCACTCCCTTTAATTCTGTAACCCCCCCCCCCCCCTTTAAGGAATTCATGGATCCGCCCCTATCATTGGTTTAATCTTCGAGAATGTGGGGGGGGGGGGGGGTGAGTGGATCCACATCCCATCACACCCCATGCATCCCAACCCTCAGCCCCTTCGACATACACATTTTTTTGACTTTGAGGAGCGTTGTGTTTATGTTTGCAATTTTACACACAAACTTAATCAAAATGAATAATTCCTGCGATGCTATGCTTGGTTTTGCGCTGATGAAATGATAATAATGATTAAAAAAATGCATCCAACTTTAGACTGGAGAAAATGCCGTTTGCGAGTCGTATTGATAAAAAAGCTGCAATAATTGCTCTGCTAGTCTATTAAAATACACAAAGGTTTTTGTGTGCCAGAAAAAATACCCTCATAATGTGGCGACAAGAATAATTATTAGCTCGTAAACACTGGTGTACTCAGTATTGTGCCTGTACTCCCAGTACCCATGACCATCCGTGGTTTGTGAATACTGTACTAGTAATGTGTGGATGTGGGATGTGTGTATGAGCCTGGCTGGGATGTTGTGTATGGATGGATTGATGGGGATAGCAACCGACTGAACTGTACCATCCCAGTGTCGCTTGCCGCCGCGTACATTATTGGACTCGCAGCGAAGGCGATTGATGTGGCGCTCATCTTCACTACATGCAGGCAGCAGGCGCAGCGGCGGCGGCGGCGGGGATGTGGCGCGATGGTCAATACGATCCCACTCGTATGAATCTTCACCGTTCACTCGTACAAGAACAGTTGCGCTGCACGGGCATACTACTGGATGGCATGCATGCAGCAGGCGTATGCAGCGTAGCGTCGTGCGTGTGTGTCCGTCCCCCGTGCCACCGAGAGATATCTGATTCAGGGTAAAATCTATGCACACGCACAGGCAGTGCAAATACATCATCAATGCATGTCCTCCGGCCGCCGGTCTGTCACGTCGGTCCTCAGTATCCGGATATCCCTAGCCACTTTATCCTTTAGCAGCGAGCGCCTTGTTTGTGGGTACCGTTATTTATAACAGCATTCTGCAGGCGGACATTTCAATGGAGCAAAGATTTTCACCCATAATGTCCAGTTGCTAGGATTTTTGGACTCATATGCTCGTAATCTGGTAGTTCCATAGTAACCTTATACGTGCACATACAAAATGGGATGTGGAAATAGCACTGACGGTAAGGGAGAAGACGGGGAAAAAGGATTTTTCCACCGAAGACCGAAAGTGAGCATTCGCGTTGGAAATCATGTCAAGTTGTCCCCGGACGAAACAACGGTTGTTTTCATATTTGGTAAGGACGTCAACATCTAACTTGTTAGTGATTTAACGTCTGAAATCATGTATTTTAGTCTAAAAGTGTTTTTAAAGACGTGTTAGACTCGTACAAAGTCCTTCTCACAACAAGTCTTGAACTATCTTGAGACCAAGTCCTGTGTAAGGTTAGAATCTTATCTGTAACGTTAAGTGTAACTGGTTTAAATTTAAACATGACTTTTACTTTACACTTGCCAAATTTCGTTACCCTCTCAAAACAGTTAACAAGGGGACAAAAGTTTAATCGATATGAACTGAATTGAAGACAGAAAAATGAGGGGCGTGCTTCATCTTCAAACAAAGATGCTACAGCAATATTTTAAGAACTGAAAATTCAGATAATTCTCAAAGCAATTCTGGTGTAAAAGCTAACTGAACTTGTAGTTGTAAATGTACTCTATGTCTCTACACCGTCACTAGTCTCAAAGAATGCACACTGCACTATAAAACTGTACAGCAATAAATCAATTGATGCAATTCAATGCATCCTCTCAATTTGGGTTGGGTTCTAGACCTCTACTATCAAAGAAAAAAAATAACAGGTTGTGATTCCTGTGGCATGGTCTGTGCAAGCACATTTGATATGATGTAGATTGTAGACTCTAGTCAAAATAGTCTAAATTGTGAGTCTCCAGTGTCCATGCCTTTGGAATCCATCAGCTTCAATCCACTACACACATTGAAGGGTATGGTTGCCCCACAATCTTACACTTACAGTATTGCTATCTGATGAAGATGTTGAAGAACTGTGCCATCCAGTTGTCTAGTAGAACTCCAGACATTATCTTGAGCAGAAGAAGAAGTGTGTTTTGTCAGTGTGAGTGTGGTCTGTTTGGAGTCTGTACCAGTGTATACTAGTCGTAGGCTA
Organism: Diadema antillarum; assembly: GCF_040938485.1. Lineage (NCBI taxonomy): Eukaryota > Metazoa > Echinodermata > Echinoidea > Diadematoida > Diadematidae > Diadema > Diadema antillarum. The sequence continues at coordinate 1,561,332 of NW_027270914.1, forward strand.
CTGCAGCAGTGAGCAGGCTGTTGCTGGATCATCATTAATTTGTTTGCTAATGATGATTGTACTGTAGCTGGTGTGTGTACCAATACCATGTACAAGGCTACTACATAGTGCTGACAGGCCAGGCTTTTAAGGGGGCTTAATTATGTTAGGTTGCTAACATTAGCACAGACCTGATACACAATAGCAAGATTGTTATACTGTATTGTGTGCTGTATTATGAATGGAACTAGGGCAAGGATGCAATGTTGTGGGGAGGGGGGGGGGGGGTAGGGGCTTGGGTAAAAGAAATGTAAACTAGCAATTACTTAGTACTGAAGGTCTACCTCATTGTTTATATGTGACTTAACATCTTTCCACCTTGATATGACAATGTGTCTGTGGTTATAATATTAGTAGTTACATGTAGGTCTAATGGTGGAGATTATGGGACGTCATGGCAGGATTAAAGAGGGGGGGGGGGGGGGTTGGCCAAAATACTGGGAATAATGTTTACATCCCCCTAAAAGTGTTCATGTGTGTTTAAAGTTGTAGCATACTCCTCATTGCTGAAATTAACACACACACACATCTAGATGGAAAACTCTGCATAATATGGAACTGCTGCAATCATCTATGGTGCTAATATGCCCCCCCCCCCCAAAAAAAAAAAAAAAAAAGTTGCCACTTTGTTAACTGCATGGATATTTACATTGAACAAAAAAAAAACCCAAAAAAGAAAAACAGTGAGCTAATGAGACCATAAAGATGAGACTACAGAATAGATTTGATAACTGTTGTTGAGGTGTGAATTTTCTTCAATTTGTCCCCCTCTACAAATGACATTTGTAAGATTGCAACTGCATAGTTTAACAAACATGTTGGAAAAAGGAACCACTGGACTCGAACCTGTCATCTTGCTTTCAAGTGTTGTTGCTGTTTTGTGGAGGGAAACTTATTTAACCTGTTATTGTTTGTTTGTGCATTAGCAAACATTTACAATTGTGTAAATCATAGTGTGTTTGTTATTAAGATCTGATAGATTTCAAACAAAAAAGAAATCATTTCGATTCATTTATAACATAAAGGGCTTTTATAGATGCAATGCATGGCTGAAAATCATCAGCTCTCATGTTTACGCTTAATCAAAGCTTAAGTCACACACACATATACACACACACACACACAAAAAGTCTTTGAGGAAAAGTGGTGATATAATGCAGAATGGGGCATGTATTGACACATACATTTTATTTGTATGTGTTAGTACTAGCAGAGTTATGCTGTCAGTTTTAGAATATGTTAATGTTAATGCTGCTATACATGACACGTCCAGTTTTGGGAAGCAATGGGTTTGGTGAAGATGGAAACACACTGGCATGTTTACAACTGTGTGCAAATATGCATTGGGTATGAAATGCATTGTAGATGTGTGTTGCTTGGTAATTGATATAATTTTTCAGTAAAAAATGTTCCATCACGAATCATCAATTCCTTAAAAAGAAAAATAAATAACTGAAACTGAGTGTTCTTACATGCTTGCTTGCATGTTTGTCGTCATATGGTGAAAGAAACCAGAACTGTTCTAACTTGTCATTGATTTCAACTCCTTTTGCAGGGGGGCCTGGCTCACGCAAGGGGCGAATTGTTGATGATATGATTCACATGTATGGATTCAAGGCACTTATTGTTGAGGACATTCTTCTTGAAGAGCTCCCCAAGAAGGTACCAAATATTGGAACGCCCAACAGCATCAGGGAGACAATGAGTGTCGTCTCGGTGAGTGTTTCTTTTTCAACCAAATATCAAGTTCCCAAACTTGTAAATAAGTGAGACTACTAGAGGGAGGAAATTCTTATGCCGGTGCCTTTCTTTGCTGTACACAGGTGTAGCATTAATACATCAATTGCATTGTATTTTGCAGACTTCCAGTAGAAACCGTAGCTCCTGACCATACAGTTGACATTAAATCACTCTAGCACGAGATGATATACCTTGGTACTGATTTTTATATGGACAAACAAGTTAAAGTAATGAAATTTAGTGGTTTGGTATGATGATGATGATGATGATAACAATGATAGTATACAACAACATGTGTAGCGCTTAAAGTTCATTACTTCCTCGAATTAGGTTTAATTGTGATGAAATATGCACTATTGTTCTCTTTGTTTGATTTTTACTCAGTTCATTAAAAGCCAACACGAAGATGGTGAAATATACACTTTAAACCATTGCACTTGCATCATGTGTTATTATTCTTTGCAAATCAGAAACATGCAGAATACAAGCTCTTCAGGGATTTGTGCAATACCACATTTTTGATGTGTTGCCTGGCCACCTCCCTGATTTTTTCATCTACAAGCAATCAATGTCCAAGAAATTAAATCATGTTTGGATGGCCTGACAGTGTTATTGCACACGATCCAACCCTGATTGTACTGTGTAGAGGCTGCAGGGCATGTATAGCCAGGAATGGGAAACACACACAATAAAAGCAACGACAGAAACTCTGACACTCTGCTATTCACATCCCTGGTACTTCTATCAAAAATGCTTGGCTCCAGTGGTCCTTAATTGAAAATGAACAGCAGTGTATCGATTCTTTTCATGTACGGGCTTGAGTGAAAGACAGCAAAAGAAACAACAAAGAAATGGAAAAGTGAATAGAACACTCCAAGGTACGTGAAATGCATTGAGTGCGTAGAAGTGCAGGTATAAAATCAGGAAAATAGTGTGACATTAAATGTGTTTACGGTTACTGTAAGCAAGGTATGTTTGAAATAAGTCTGTGCTTAACATGTGGCACTGACAAATATTCAAAATGAAATTTTAAGGAATTGTATCAGGTGCCTGAATTTATAAGGTACTACATCACTTTGATTTGATAGTTACATTCACTGTAAAAGTGGATATTTTCGTGTGACTAATTTTTTGCACTCAGTAAAAAGAGTTTTGCATGTTTGTAATTCCGCGAAATCAAGACATCAACTTACTAGAACATATGGCAAGCAAAAATATTCGCGTGCTTTAATTTTTGCGCTCTATAGTATCTGGTTTGCACAAAAATTTCAACACCGTGAAAATTTCCACTTTTACAGTAGATCAAAATTGGCCTTTCAATCAATTTTCCTTCACAAGTAATGCTAGAGAAAATATAGTTAACATTTCATAGTCTAATAATATCTTTGTTTGAGTCTCATGATCATCTTGGACCAGAGGTAACCATTAATGGTATTCTTACCACACTCTCTTGTGTCATTGTTCAGTTCATTGAGAGGTCATGCAAATGGTTTCTGTTTGAGTTGTATTGTGATGAAGCATTTTGTAGGTCTAGCATTTGACCAGTTGTCTTTTAAATCACAGAAGCTTCTTCTAGACCTATTCCATAACCCAAACGCCTTTTACACCTATGAAATGACCTCCTATAAATGTGTCATTCTAGTCAGATTTTCTCTTTGAAACCAAACTTTGAAGTGTGATGTTTCTGTTCTTGCATTTTATATATTTTGTCATACAGACATGTCTGTTCAGTCACGTGTCCACAATATTGCACTGTGTAATCTAAAGTTGCACTTTGCTGTTTACACTGCAGTGAGTTTTGAATGTGCCCACCAGAGCACTGAGGAGCAGATACAAGATATTAATGCTCATCACATGATACCTGTTCCCTCATAACCTGACTTTGTGGCAGAAAGATGTGTGCAATTTATTATTCTCCCTCCTATATACATCTCAGTTCCGTTACAGAGGATTCCAATTTTGTGTTTGAGCAAATATTGCCTTTGCGCAAAGGGTGTTGACATAGTCTGTGCTCATCGGAGAATATTGCAATACATTGTGTATAAGAAACTTGCAATATTTCACTTTTCCGTGTACATTGTGATGATAAAATGGTGATGTTATTGGACTTCAGAAAAATTGTCAGATTGCCTCTACAAAGGATATGGGGAACTGTCTCTGCAGTCAGTATCCTACAAATACGCAATAACATGGGAGGCCATTAAGATTTTTTGCCAGTGATCATACTTATTGTAAATTGTCAGAGCACTATTTATGCAAACTTAGAAACTTTTGTACTTAAGGCTGGAATTTTTATCTTGATTATGCTTGAGCATCATTGGCATAGTTGCTATGGCAATTATTAACATCAAAATGTTACAAATTTTCACTGTTGAACTGTCAATGTAAATTGTCCCACTAATGATATGGCATAGTTGCTATGGCAATTATTAACATCAAAATGTCACAAATTTTCACTGTTGAACTGTCAATGTAAATTGTCCCACTAATGATATGATGTTTTCCTTGCGGGACGGTGCTTTTACATACCTGCTGCATTTCGTTTTAAAGGTGTGCATACCAGTCAGCCTAACTTTAATTTTCATTGCACTCAAGATTGCTGGTGCATTGAAGTGATGGGAGTCAAAATGATGCTTGATTTTTGGAATGGTTTCAAAAGTCACCAGCACCATCATGTACAAGTACATTGTATCTATTTATCATATGGCACAACTCTCCAATTAAAATGTTAGGTGCTTTACTTCAGGCAGACTGACAAACAATTAATGGTGTCATTGTACAGAGCTACATTTGTATGTAGATCTCTCATCCAGCCTTGGAGATAAAAAGCAGTTTGTAAATGAATGGTACCAACTGCAGTCAAGTGAGCATTAAAGGAATGATATGAATGTGTTTTACACACAAGTGACAATTGTGCAAAGGAAATAAAGCTACTTTCTGCAAGGCATGTGATAGACAAAAGGGTCATGCCGTTAATGTAAATTACCAATGTAGATTAGTTGTGAAATTGCAATGAAGTTGACCAGACACATGCACCAAGAAGCCTGCTGTTGTTCATGGCTTGGATACAAAACATAATCAGTCTAAGGCATAACTATGGAATAGCAATAAGACATTCATCTTGTTTGTTTTAACACATGAGTGCATGTGACATGGCCATCTTAGTGGTGGAATCGACCATTAGGTTTCTCTCGAGAGTGGTGAAAGAGCATAGTTTGTCTCAGACGACTGCAGATTCACCCAGCTGGATCAGCATGAAATGGGGCTATCAGCCTACAATGGCATTTCTGCCCAGATGAACACCAGTAAATTGTATCAGCATCATGTTTCTACAAAACAGGTCGCGGCAATGTTGACATGGAGATGATAGCTCATATCATCCCTATCTGTTACAATAGAGTGATGTAAAATTAAAAAGTTAACCCTACAACTTTATGAGTACGAGTGGAATAAACAATAAACACCACATGATACGAAGTTACATTCCAAGCCTTTGAGGATCACACACTTTATGGGTCACTTTCAGCAGGTTAGTGCCAATAAGTCATGTACATAATATGTGACCCGCTACAACAAAAGGATCAAAAAGTCAGGGGAGGACAATTTTCTAAAAATGACATGATATTATTCACTTACTCTTCCACTTTAATTTCATATATAATACGACTCAAAGAATAAGTCATAAAAGTACTCAGTTGTCGAGATATCAATGATTTTATAATCGCATGTCGAGTGGTTTAGGAAATTGGCGTTTCAAGAAAACCACCTCCAAAGTTTTCCGTCCGACGCTATCATGATCAAGGGGAGGTAAGACAGTTTTCACCTCTTGACAGTAGAAGGTATGCTCCTAGCAACCTCCACCATGTTCATTCAAGCTTACTGCCAGCGGTCTATGCACGACATAGTAACCAGGATGCCACACACTGACCAATAAGATCACTCCCTTGTTGCTAGGGGCGGAGTCTAGCTGCAGCGCTAAATCCAAATCTTCGGACATGTTTCTGTTCCGTTGAAAGTCGGAAAATCATTGCCCAGAAAATGCTACAATGTAATTTCTTGCCTTTCCTTTGATCATTTAGCTTTGAAATTTTGGCAGATGATAGATGATAGATTAGACTACAAAATTATACCAAAACAGAAATCCAATAGTTTTGACTGATTTTGATGATCTGACTTCAAACTCCATCTTCTCGGCTCAGCCGTCAGCAACTTTAGGATCCTTTTGTTGTGGCGGGTCACATATTCTTTCCTTTTTTTCGGGGGGGTATAATCTCATGAGAAGGCTGTCACGTACTGTTTTATAAAACAGATATAGAAAATAAAGACACATAAGCTGGGTTCACACGTACAAAATAGTGGGATGACGATCGCGATCCATATCTCAAGTTTTTTTGCGAGCGTCCACACGTACCAAATTAGCGGTATAGCGATCGCGATCGGTATCCCGCTAATTTGGCAAGCATCCACACGGACCGAATCATCCCGCTAATTTCCGATAGACATAACAGCAAAGCCTGCAAATTGGGTCACGCAGCGCCCCTCTCTATCACTGCCTGTGCGCACTTTCCTTTGCCCATTGTCTTTTACGCGACAGTAGTGTGGTTCGCCAAAGAGGTGAAGGACCTCTTCGCAGAGGCCTCGCTGTTGTGATGTGCGCATTGCATGATGGGATATGAAAACTCGAGATTCCAATCCCGACCGTTCACACGTACCAGCGCGGGGCCAATTATCCCGCTAATCGATGAACCAGCGCAAGATTTCTTGGGATTAGCATCGCGATGCTTATCCCGCTAATTTTCGGGTTTTTTCTGTCCACACATGCAAAAAAACCCGAGTTTGTGACGATCACGTGCAAAAAACCCGAGTTTGTGACGATCGCGATGCAAATCTCGAGATTTGTATCCCGCTAATTGGTGCACGTGTGAACCCCCCTATAATGTGTCATTGACTGTGAGTATGCTTTGGTCTGAATGATTTTTTTTTTCTCTTTCCTTTGATCAGAGATTGTGGCTATAAAAACAAAGAAGAGGTGTAACATTTCTGTTGCACTAAGCATGCTATACGGGATGGAAATCAGTGTTTACATTCCTCAAGTTCTCAGAGCTGCCTGAGGTGCATAAAACTCATGTGTTTGATTGAGGCAGACTTAGGATCATTAATAATGCAGTGTGTATGTACAATAAATTGTACATTGTATTGAGGGAATTAGCAAATCCAACAGAATATGCATCGTGAATCTTGTGTATCTTAACACAAAATGCACAGATTGTACATGTATCTTTGTGCAAAAGACATGCTCTTGGGTACAAAGTTGTATTATTTGTTTTCTTTATCTATTGTACAAGTTGATTTTTATTCTGATTTTCAGTGTTAATACACAATAAACATTTTAATTTTGGATGCGTATGTCAGCACGCAGGCAGATGTAAACACAATTGTGGGGTTCTGAGAGTTCTCATGTGAAAGTCACCCTTAATTCATTGTAGCTACTGATATTCATTTTAGCCTTTCAAACTATTCATGGCAGACTGCATGTCTCTCTTCCACTCAATATGATTTACAGAAGTGGTTCCCTCGGCATGTATGCTTTCTGCATGTTTTCAAAGAGATGATTTAGTGTGGTATATTTGTGCATCAGTGAAAAGCTTCCAAGCTGACTGCAGTCTGATGGAACAAAGTGCAAATAATGCAGCGGTTGTATCATACAGTCCTTTAAAAAGCTTTTGCGAAGGGGACTCTAATGTAAACCTTGAATAATATGATACAAAAGTAGCATCTACAAGTATACAATTGAATTGACTATGTATACATAGATGCAGGCTTATGGACAGTGGTGACAGTGTCATCTTGAGAATCTTATGTAGAAACTTAATATTTGTGATTTCAGCATCTTTTTATTCTCTGTCGTATCAGTGTTCAAATGATGGATTTGCTGCACTACATTAAGCAAAAACAAAAAAAAACAAAAACAATATTGAAAAAGAAATTTAATTTACTATTAAAAGGTGGACCATTTCCATGATATCATTTTAGAAAGGAATCTCTGATACAGTCAAACATGTGGGAGATTAGACATTCTAACACAGTTTTAGACACTACAGCAAGATGTTTTGTACATAAACAAGAAACAAAAAGGTTAGAGTTTGTGTATTTCAAGTTATATTTAGGAGTGTAAAAATTCTCATTTTCAGTGTCCTTGAGTTTACAGTCTTCTCAGCTGCATTGTCTGGAACTCTATCACGGTACATGAAGTTTTGTGAGTCAACACTGTTTGACTGCACATTTCGTCTTCACGAGTAGCTAAACATAAGAAATGGCAACTTGAGACACTTGTTTTGTCTTTCAGAATGGATGAATGCAATTCTTATTTCTCAAAGCCCACAAAGGCATTCCTGTTCAGCTCACCGGAGCTGAGGATTCAAGTTTGCTTTTCTGATCACTTTATGTCTGTCGTCCCTCATCTCCCCTTTGTCGACTGTCTGGCCTCACCCATCTTTCATACAGCAATCACAGTATTGCATTTGCTTTATTACCAGTAATGCATGTGATGAACATCCTCTTTGAACTTTTTATATTTTTAGCTTCTTTCAAACTCATGCTTAGTATGACTCATTCTTTGGAGCAGGGGATTGTTTGAGTTGTTCTAATGATGACGATGACTAGCATTAGGGGCTTGGGGATGGGACCCAAGTTTTGGGTCCCCAAGACGAAAATGTGTGTAGATATGAATATTTAAAATTTTCCCTAGATTCAGAAGTGCTAGTAGCCAATGCTGCACATTGGCACTGGTCCGATGGTCCAGGACCAGGAAAAATCACTGTCGGACCAGTAACTTTTTCAGGAATGGACCAGTAATAAATGGAAAACTGGGTCCTACTGGTCCGATAGACAGGTCGGACCAGTAGAAAAAATGTTTTAGTGTGCAGCCCTGGGAAGTAGCGTAACCAAATAGGTTCAACTGCATGCTCTGCTTCCCTCTCTGAGCAAAATATGTGAGAATTTAATGCAATATTGGTACGAAAGGATATTTACATGAGTTTGATTGATTAACCATTTAAATTAAAAGTGTCTTCCAATTACTCATGTAATATTCCTTCTGAGAAATTCCAGGATTTTCACATATTACAGCAAGCATACATTCACTTTTAGTGGAACAGTGATTGTTAACATTTGTATTGCTGGCACGAGAGAATGATGCCATATATCTCTCCATGATATCCTTGCAAGAGGATGCATTTTTATTTCATTTCATTTTTCTGAAGTATCAAAAGGTTTCATTGGCAAAACCATGTACAATGTAGAAGTGCAGCAATACTATCAACTCTTAATGTTCCTGTTCCATTCAGTGAGAGTATAGGAACTGAGTCCCTTCAACTAATGAGTGTATTTGTATGACATGGCCCCATCCAATTAGTAGGTATTTCTCGCAAGGTGAGAGTTGGTGTGTAGTTTTATGTGTTTGCCCTTATAGGATCAGCCTTCAGTTGTACTGGATACCGTCAATAAAAGTCCTGGTGATTTATGACAGACAGGTCCCATTGCCCACACTGTGTTCACTGACAGTATCATTCTGTCTAGCACCACACTCAAGCTGGCTTCATGATGCATTCCTAACATTATATCACAAAGTTAATACTTTTCCACTATACTGGTACAAATTCTATACTTCATAACTCTGTTGAAAAGACAAACAAACAAGCAACATCACCTTGCTAAAAAAAACAACACCAAAACCCACTCACACAATTATTTTCTTCCTGGACAAAGGGCAAAAAAAGTCATCATGGAGTATCTTTTTCAGACACACAAATGGGTCGACATTTCCACACACCATATACAGAATTAAATGAATCAATGCCCCCCTCATACACTTTTTGTAGTGGTGTGAAGAAGGTATAGTGTAATTATGAACTTAAAGGATGTTAAAGTCCATGTACATCTGGAATTTTTATCACCATCCATGCAAACCAAGCATTGATTTCTGCTTTTGTCTTTTGGTTCCCCCCCCCCTTCTTTCCCTATCCATATCCGTAGGCAATGTGAAATATGACCATGTCATCTGATAGTGTAATATGAGACCAGTAAGCTATATTACTCCTTTGTGCGTTTTACATTCAGAATCTTTGTCTCTTTCATTCTCTGATTTGAAATCCTTGCCCTTGCACTGTATGCTGTGTGAGACTGCCTATCTCAGGTTTTCATAAGGTTATCCCCTTGTTGTACAAAAGAAGTGATGTGAAGTTAAATTGTATTTTTTTTTTACCTTTCTTTGTAACACTGCATTATGTTGAATATTGCTGTCTTTGTGCCACTTGTACACATAATAGTTCAGACACACACCCACACACATGTACAAACAGCACACAGACATGGACACAAAATGCAGAGACCCATATATTCACCTCTTGCCAATTTCAGTGCATTTCATTTCCCTTTGTAGTCTGTTCTCCATCACTTTGCCAATGAAGTTTGCCTGTCTATGATCATTCTCCTCTCTATGACTCTCATCTGCCCCATTGCCATTCGTTCTCCTCCATCCCTATCAATCCTTCAGTCTGTCATTTCTTGTCAACTCAATATACATCTCCATGGAACTAACTCATCTTGATTTATGAGCTGGGAGAAGGTAACACACAGTCCCTCACAGTTCCCCAATGAACCAACCAGAGTGTATACAAACCTGTATTCACTCTGTTCATATCTTCCTGTGATAAGAGTGAGTGGAGAAGCATGATTCAGCTACCAGCAGAGTGTGTACACACACACACACACACACACACACACACACACACACACACACACACACACACACACATCCCATGAGCACCATTTGAATGGGAGGGTTCATCTCTTAGATGCTGCAGCTTTGGAATGAGAGAAAGTGAAGAAGAAGGGAAGATAGAGAGAGAGTTTCTGTAAACAGCCTTTCTGTATATTTTCTTGCTTTGGTCTACTTGGAACACGAGCGCTGCAAGTGCGGCATTCTTCTTGTGTTTGTATTACAGTTTATTGCAAGACGTGCAGTCGTATGCATACTGTACATTGCAGTGGATCATAGATATTTCAACAGCTGCATGTAAAAGGCATTATGTCTCGAGGCATGCATGCATGTCTGCATGTGCATATGAACGCATGTTTGTTTGTGTGTTTGCATATTATGTGCTTGTTTTTTTCGTGTGTGTGTGTGTGTGTGTGTGTGTGTGTGTGTGAGTGTATGTGTGTGTGTGATGTACATATTGTATTTATAAGCCATATATTTTATGCATTGGGGCTTGTTAGACAATTTTGCAGATGGGTGGATTCGTAATCAAGAACCATGGTGATTACAGGAAAAACAGGTCGGCTTTGTTTAAAGAAGCAAGGTTATCAATTTCTCACCACGAAGCCAATAACATGGCATTTCGGTTAAAGGAACCAGTGTTTTAGTACTGTAAGAGCGTAAATTTTTGTGCAAGAATTCTTCACGCTTTTCTTGGTAAGATGAGTTCTGTGTGTTTTTTATCCCACAAAATCAACGGGATCAACACATTTTTATTTTGTGTGTTAGATTCATATCAAGTAAAATGCATGAAAAAATTCCACTTTTACAGTGGGTGTTCATTATGTGAGTAAACATCAATTCCAAATGATAGTGTAGACGATAGTATTTCAGTGAGCCTTGGCTCTCACTAGACAAAACACAAAAGTATGTCTTTATTTAAAGAAGTAATGCTTTCTCTTGAATATGATGCATTGTGTAGCATTATATCTGTGTCCTTGTAAGATTAAAGAGCTCTGCATGCTATATAGTGTTTTATTGGCACCAATGTCTATTCATAAAATGAATGTCAATGAATAGGGATTACCTAATCCCCCTAATCCTGATTGTGTCACCGTGGCCTTCCTGATGGCCTGAAGCATTATTACATCTGCTTGTGCTATCTACCATACAAATAATGTGTAGTTTGTGCAGATTAAAGTAACGCTGATGGACAAACTTACAGCTACGTGTATGTGCATTGGGCCAAAGGCATATGGTCAATACACTGGAGTTTTTTGAAGTTTTAGCATATTATGGCTGGTTGCCAAAATCCCTTCTCGAAGAGGGCTTAGGGAATTCTTGAAAGCGCCTAGATTTGAAATCTCAGTGGGATTCAGGGCACTGCCAAAACTCAAGTGTCTCCAGGCTAGCCCTGTGTCAGATGCATTGTGGGATTGCTCGATCAGTAGCAAAGTTTGATCCCGTCTCTGTTGCAACTCGCTTGCCAGACCAGGGTGCGAACAACATACACTATATACTGTAAAAGTGGAAATTTTCGCGGTGTGGAAATTTTCACGCATTTCGCGCAACCAGAACCTAGCAAGAAAATGAAAGCACGCGAATAGTTTTGCCTGCCGTATATTCCAGTACCGTAGTTGATTTCTTGATTTCGCGGAATTGAAAACACGTGAAACTCTTCTTGCCCGGCCAAGTGCAAAAAATTAGTCGTGCGAAAATATCCACTTTTACAGTACATGCAAGAGTGATAATACGCATATTGATGGGTAACAATGGTACACATAGTAGTGCTGTGTAGAGCTGATTGACAGGCGCAAGAAGATTTGGTCTGGTGCTATCATGCATGTATTTCGATCACAGAGTACAAAACATGAATGCTGACTTAATATTCAGCATGAGTTGTCTGTCATTGTTGTGCTTTCTTTATAATTTCTATGAATCCATTTGTAACTTGTGAATGAAATGACAGATGACTTCTTTCCCTTGTAAAGTTTAAACATTACTATGTATCACTGGCTATGAAAGCAGCTGAAAAATATTAATACAAATGTACACAGTACAGCATTACTGAGCTGAGCCAGGTGATCTGGCTGAATCAGTCATGAAGCATTGTGCACAGCAACTGGTATAGCTGGTTTGCATTGCGTAAATGGCATACAAAGGTACAGCTATGAAGAAAGGGTAAAACACGCACACACACACACACACATCCTGTTTTATACCTAAATGAGATTCTAAAATTCCCATAGACTTCCTCTATCCTTTACCTAGATGAGATTCTAAAATCCTTATACTGTAAAACATGATATATTCGCGGCATGAAATTTTCGCGAATTGGAACTGACAGCCTTTTTCGCGGCATGAAATTTTCGCGAATTGCCACTGGCGTTCAATGCATGTAGTGTAGACAAAAACTTTCGCGTGCATTTTAATTTCGCGAATTTTGCCGCTCGCGAAATTCGCGAAATTAAAATGCACGCGAAAATTTCTCGTTTTACAGTACCCTTTATGTAGAGAAGATTCCACAGCCCCCATAGACTTTGCAAAGGATTCACCAAGATCTTGTCTGTGTCACTTGATATTTCAAATGTTTTGAAATTGTACTTCTTCCTATAAGTTGTGCATGCCAAGCCAAAGGCTTGCTTGAGTCTTTCCTGACTTTGCAACTACTTACATGCAATCACTCCAACCACAAAAAAAGAAAAAGAAATAGATTCCAAGCTGCCAAGTGATAGTAGATAGTTCGTCACTTGGAATCAGTCAAGCTTAGTCTTGACCCTGACTGCTACCTAACACCTGTTTATCAGTACAGCTGTGCCTTCGTCTTTTTCTTTTCTTTATTTGATATTATTAGTGATAGCCCTAGCCAGGTCAAACATGGATTGTGCTATGCATTGCCTCGGCAGGTTACGTACTGTTTGTTTGGGGTTTATTTGGATAAATTTATTCCATTGGCTGTACAATGCCAGGCTCTGAGATCTAACAGGAGTGGGTGGGCCACCGACAGGAAAGCATTATGGTACCCCTGAAGGCACAGTTAGGGCTCTGGCTGCAAAAGTCTGCAGTCCGCCTACTTATTAGCACACTGCTGCCTCAATTAGCACCTCGTGTGTGAAATTTATGACTTTCCCTCATGGTCACATCATGGCTGCATCATCAGTTCAAAAGTAAAATGGCCTTTTATGCCATCAGATGTTGAAACAGCAAGATTGAAATATTTATCACATAATTCCACTCTATCCCACAGCTGACAATGATATTCAGATGCGCATTGCTGAGTGGTACACTGTAAATTATTCTTTTACTGTTGTCCAACACTTCTGGCCTGTTCTTTACTTTAAAAGTCTTCCATGTTCAGGCTGTCTCTTCATTTTATCTGTGAATCTTCCAAGGCAAAAATTAGCAGTACATCCATGCAGAAGATGAACCCTATGAGAACAGATTATGATAATAATACATGTACTAATGATAATGGAGTCTTTTAATGCGCCATGTCTGTCACACAGTGGCACTCCTGGCACAGAAAGGTAAGACGACCTCTCACTTTGCTTCATTCAGGAAAAGACCACAATTGAAAGAAAGCACACAGATAATACTGGAACAAAAAGTTTGAGTTCTTTCTTGAAGACAGGGAGTGAGGTCTCCATTCTCAGTTTCAAAGGCAATGAGTTCTGATACATATATTGTACCAAGAAGGAGCATACAAATACTTTCATTATTATAAATGCAAGCTGATACTATACTAATGTTATCAATCCTTAATGTGCTTTGTTCACCACTCCATGCACACAGGAGTGTTGTTGTTGTTGTTGTTGTTGTTGTTGTTGTTGTTGTTGTTGTTGCTGTTGCTGCTGCTGCTGCTGCTGCTGCTGCTGCTGCTGTTGTTGTTGTTGTTTTGCCAATATGCACAGATGTCTGGAATCTAATTGTCAATGGATAGAGATAACCTAATCTCCCTTTTCCCTATTACATCAAGGTGTCCTTTCTGTTGGACTGAGGTACTGCAACACCTGAAGTAGCTTGCTATCTCTACAGCTACTGGGAGGTCAGTTTAGGAGGAATTACAGAATGCTGCTGGGAAAAAAAAAACCCAGCAGGTGAACCTTGTGAGGATTACTTGATATTCTGTCACAAATTTCCTATGAAACCTGACAAGATATTTATAAGAAAATGTGTCTTTTTTTTCTTGAAATTTAATTTGGCATTCTTAAACTGTGTAACTTCACTATTTTTATGTATTATCATTATCTACAGTTTATATATCATTAATGTAATCATTATTTATTTTCCCTTCAAAATATGCTTGTTTACTGGGTATTAGTATGGTCTTTGATTTGCAGAGGTTGCCACCCCTGTGAATGTCATTTGACCATAAAAGGATATCTTTTGAAAATACTTATAGACACAGTGTGAGTCCTTGAATCTTGGATATGATACACTCAGTACTTTACTTATGATGCAACCACTCTCCGGTTCCTCCTCCTCTCCCACCGGTATACACTTGAGAAAATGTCACCACAAATGGATGCGCCATCATCCACTTAAGGAGGTGAATGAGGAGAGAAGATGTTCTACCCTCCATTAATGACACTCCCCCTCCTTCCCCACCCTCCCCCCCCCCCCTCAAAAAAAAAAAAAAAAATGTTTGTGCTGGGTATAGAAACCTCATTTTTGTCTACCTGGCATTATGTGAAATAATAATACATTTACATCCTGCTTTCCTGGGAAAAGGTTCAAGTTTATGCATTGCCTGCAATGTAAATGACTGCACACCTCTAAAATTTTGATCTGAGTCCAGATGCATGCATTATTATTTGTTGAGTTGACCAGTTCTTCTGCATACTCTGATTGTATAGAATATGCAAGAGAAACACACCTTGCATTTAATATGTGGCTTTTTTCATACATAACCCTTTATGTACTGACATGTGAATGAAAACACATTTTACTATACTGTAGCATGTGTGGCTCGGCCATACTGATTTTAAGTATAACACATTCACGAGAGCTAGCATATGTTTAGGGGTTATGAAAAGGTCATACATTTAGCTTTGAGGGACTAAGCCATGAACATGGTCATGATCATGGTCTTTCTAACATAACTACCGAACCAGTGTCTGGGTACATTGTTAATGAGTGCTGTCTGCTGTAATTCATGGTGTAACCTTGGGACATGATGCACGTACCCAGCCATTCATATTGCATGTGTTGCTTTTTATCATCAGTGTTTAATGAAAATATTACATTTCAGTATGTTTACATAATCTTCAAAAATTTATACAAATTACTGTCTGTTTAGAAATATGCAGTTTAGAATTTGTTCAATTTACTGTCTGTAAAGAAATGCAGCTTTAGAATTCATTCAAATTACTGTCTGTAAAGAAATGCAGCTTTTATAGTTTAATAATAGAGTAATGTTTAAAAAGAAATGGCATGTTCCTTGAAACTGAAATGTGGCCATTGCTATTCATTCAAAGCTTTTCTTAAATGATGCTTTTCATTGGGGATTTTAACATGTCCTTTCCCTACGGTGTAACTGGAGTTCAGCAATTTTCAGCAGAAGCTAACAGCTGCTTGATATGAAAGCAGCCAGGGCGGCAGTGGGAACATTGAAAGTATAATCATGCAAAAGTGGTTTCTTTCGCAGTGGTTTTATTTTCGAGCTTTTCGCGCTTTGAGGTTGAACCACGAATCTAACATCACGCGAAAATGTTTTAGAAAGTCGCGCGAAATTAACCACGCAAGGAGCTGTTTTGAACTCGCCACTTGTTACAATGCTATTGCGCACATGCACACACGAAGATTCTGCGCATTGAGTGTATTGATGGTCAACACACACACAGCGATACCGCGCAATGTAGGTACAAGCATGTTATAAAGTACTCGAGAGACAGGATTTCAGGTAAGCCTGCATTTAATTTCAATTTCTATTTAATAAATAAAAGAATAATTGGATTATAGTTTGGGTTTTCATGTGCAAAATAAAACAGTTTTTGCCAACTGAATTTACAGATTTTGCCGACCGCGAATTTAAACACACGCAAAAAAAGTCAGCACCGATGGAAACCGCGAAAGTATTTGTACGCGAAAGAAACCATTTTTACAGTATATGTGACCGTGCACCTCAAAACGACCATAAAGTCGCACACACTGATTTTGCGTGAGGACTGAAAATAAGTGAAATGGGTCAACTTAGCCGAACTTGACTTTTTCATATTTTCTGAAAGAGCGGGTCTTCTTCTACATTATGCTAAAATTTGGTATCAAAAAACGGGCAGGAAAGTTTGTTTTTTAGCAATTTATCTCGAACATTTTTGGTAGAATAGTGTGATTATGTGTGTCTTTAGAATCCCTTTTTCATTTCTGAAAAACCTTGTCCACACTCTTCACTTTCAAGTCTAATAACTTTTGAAAAGATAATGCTACTGCTTTGAAAGTTGGCATTAATTATGGACAGAATGTGCTAATGTGGCATGCTTAATTTCAGTTTAATCTAATAATCCCTTCATTGTTGTTACTCTGGTGGTTTACTTCCTGTTTTTTGTCCCATTCATCGCACAGCCAGCACGGTTTGGTAAGGATTAAGCGCTTGAATAGACACTGTACTTCAGAGCCTCTTTCCTCAGTTCACACTTTTCCTGAGTTTGTGCTTTCTTTCCAATATTTAGATAGGTTAGGAGAGTCCATTTGATTTGAGTTATACATCATTTTAAAGCTTAAAGTCTGCTCTTTCAGAATATGGTCTTGACTAAAAATTCATGTCTGGCGACTTTTTGTTTGTTTTGAGGTGCACGGTCACATATGAAAGCCATGTAGACACCAGGGGCCCGTTTCATAAAACTTGTCATCAGTGACAAGTTGTCATAGATTGACAAGCTACTGAAATCCTTGCATCTGATTGGCTGAGAGTAAATTTGTCATAGAAATGTGGCAGTCGTCACTGATAACAAGTTTTATGAAACGGGCCCCAGAAGCATTAGTCATATTGAGGACAATGTTTTCCTACAAATACAGAGAGATAAGAACACAAAAAAATCAGATAACATCTCTCACTCTCTCTATCTATCTCTCTCTCTGTTGCCATGCAACATGTGCACATTATTTACATGTATTATTATGCATATAAATAGATGGAAAAAGGATCAAGAATAGAATAGACATATGAATGGGGATCCAAATGTAGAGAGAGGTTGGAACGTAAGAGAGTGGAAAGAGAAAGACTGCAGTTGCTAGCTGACTCAGTATTACGCACAGTCACAGACTGCATCACAAAAGAATTGGTACAGAGTCAGTGTGCGTGCAGAAAAGAGAGAGAGAGAGATGGTTGTGGTATAAATAGGGGATATATCATATTCTTCTCTCTTCATCTCTCATATCTATCATAGAGTGGCAGCCGTGCAGTAGTAGGAGTGAGTGTCTTTCTAACCAGGGGTGTGCTGCATATTTTATGCTTTGGGTTCCTCGTCTGCAAGCTCATGTTGTATGTGGCTGCCTTTTATCTGTTGTGTTTAAACGCACACAAGCAACAGAATTTAATTGTGTGCTACCTCTTTGTGCTTCCTTCTCATTCTGTCTATCAGATGGCTTATCTTTGCCTTTTGATATCTTTTAGTATTTCTCTGCATTGATGTGCTTGCATTAGCAGCATCAATACCTCATTAGTATATTATTGGATTCCTAAATGAATTACTTCATACACTAGGTCTTTTACAATATTAGGATGTGGGGTGTAATTCAGTAGGTTTGTAGGGTGTGACTCAATATTAAAGAATTATGAGTATATGTGTATGGACTGCTTCATGATGATACCGTATCTGAGTCTACACTGCGTGTTCCTGTGTTTTTGTTTTTTGTTTTTTGTTGTTGTTGTTGTTTTTACTATTCACATCATCTCCTGTGTAGATATTATTTGCTGGAGTACTGACCAGATTTGATGATGTTCATTTAAACATGCATACAAGGTATATGTTATTTAAAGATGGTCCGAAAGCTAAAGCACTTTGGTTGATTCCTGCTGTAAGAGAAAATGTGTGTCAGCAAATGTTTTTACTAGGCACATTATTATACACTATAGTGTTCACCTTGGTTATAGCTCCTGTGGTTAGTCCTTTACATTACTGAAAATTCTGTACATAATGGCCTATATTGGTTCCCTGAAATGTACAGTACAGTGCCCCAGTATTGCTCTCATTTTGACAATTTTCTAAATGATGTAAAATAGCTCACTGCATGTTTATTTTTATCTTAAGTTAGTTTTATTTGAAAGCCTATTAAGACTTTACCAAGAGACTGGTGTGTCACATAAATAATTCTGACATACTTTTGTTGACCTTTGACCTCTTTTAAATTACATAGTTACATATTCTATATATGAATACAATGAAATAATAAAGCATAAAACTATTTTTAAAATGGACGGGTGGTTTCGGGCATTTTAGTTACTAATGGGTTAACAAAGGTTAAACATCTTATATCTGTCAAGGAGAACAGTCCAACGCTAATGTGAAGTGATGCCATATTGGAACCCAGGTATACAAAGTAAAAATCAACCATTTTGTTAAAGGGATGGTACAGTATTGGTGGAGATGAGAATTGGGCTTCTAACTTATTGCGAGATACCAAGAAAACACTTATGAAGTAGTACAGAGCTTACCATTTTAAGAGGAATTCAAAGTTTATTTGATGAAAATCGGGTTTGGAATGACTGAAACATCCAAAAATAAAGTAAAACAAAGCGATCGTAATAAAATGTGGGTCCCACACTTTATTAGAATTGCTCTGTTTTGGATATCTCAGCCATTCCAAAACCAATTTTCATCAAATAAACGTTGAATTCTTCATGGAATTACATGCTCCCTCATATTTCATAAGAGGTTTCTCATTATCTCACCAAAAAATGTAAGAAACCTGAAATTAGGTCTCAACCAAAACTATACGATCCCTTTAATAAATTGTTTTATTTTTTTTTATATGTTATCTGTACCTTTGGTTACCAAAATGGGTGAAAATGTTCAGAGTTTTATGTTAGAAGGGCTTGGTGTGTTAGAGATCCTAAAACTACAATCAGTGAATGTTAATGCATCCTGAAAGTCTCTGATTAGGGTTCCAAGCAGTATACTTTAATATAACCCTATTAATACCCTTCTGCTGTAGTGGTGGCCTAGGCAGTCCATCCTCCAAGGACTGCTACATAGCTATCAAATGAGAAATATGAATCATGTTAGGGAGAAGGAGAGGAACAACAGAACAGGGCATGTAATGTGATACCAGGAAATCAGCAGTTTACATCTGCATGGATTTCTCAGTCTGAATTGGGTGTTTTCATATCGCCAACCCAGATGGATGACCTGTCTGTCTGGCACATTATGGTCTGTATTCAGCTCAGTCAGGAATGATGGACAAGGGGAGTCAGACAACATTGACACAGCCTCCCCTCCCATTCCTGACAAACATCCCATGCAGTCCAATATATTTTAGATTCTTCCAAGCCTATCACTGGGAGTGCATACACACTAGCCTATGCTTCAGGCTGACTGTTGTATTCTTTTTTCCACTCAGTAAAAATGAGGAATCTCAACCATTTGTAAATGGATAAATATGCAGAATAGGCGTTTTCACATCAGCCCGATAAAAATCCAAGCTCGAGATATTTTTCAATTTCCCAAGTCAGAAAATAGCGCGCTATTTCGAAACATCGGGCTGATGTGAAAATGCCTCATGTGCAAAATTTTCACTGTACAAGTGATCTGGGATGCTAAACAGGTAACTAGTAATTGAGTAATATTTGACTGGTCTGCCCTTGTGCTATGAGAAACTTGAATCTTTCAATAAATGGTAAAACAAAACAGTTCATTAATAGAGACATGCATCTGGATGCAGAATATGTCAATTTCCTTGTACTTTAATGATAATTGTATAGGGACGGTATAACCCAATTCATAGAAACTTTTTTTTGTGTGTGTATGTGTGTGTTGAATGCCTTAGGTATGTGCATTGATCAGTATTTCCTTTTTGAATTGTTCATTTGATCAAAGATATTTCTTCCGTGTTGATTCCATAAAGCAATATGAAATGGGTATTAGGCCCAATAGATTTTTATCTCCTCTTCCCACCAAGCTTGCTATTAAGATGTGAATATACATACATTTTGTTGTTTTGATTTTAATAGGAAATCTTGTTGGTGTGGAAAATGTGTTTGAAAGAAAGGTCCTCAGACTGTGTTTTATAAGATTAAAGAAAAAACAGTAAAGTGATTGTTATTGTTGTTAGTATACTTTGAGTAAGTTTCCTGTGTGGACATTGTTTTATTCAATTTTGAGGCAATTACAGACACCCGACAGTGAAATGTTAATCTTTAGTGTCCTTGCCGATTCTCTCTGGAGACTCAAACTGAATGAAATGAATTACTTATTCATGGACCGTTTGAGCCATCACAGGAGTGGAGGCTACCATTTCCTGTGGACTCCAAATGAGAAAAAGATGAGGTACAGGTATTAATTGAAAGCAGAGCTCCTTATACAAGTAGAATTTTGTGGCTTATTGAAACTCCATGTGTTGTACTTGTGAAATTCCAGGAAGAGTTTGTGTACATTTTTTGTTTTGTTTTTGTTTGTATTTTTTAGTTTCCCTTTTAATTGCATAAAGCAAATAAGGAGTCCATGACAAAGTGTGATGCCAGCTTTCAAAAACCAAATTGATGCCATCTTCAGAGAAACTTAACACTCTCTCTGCCAGGGACTGTGGACAGTGTGTACAAGGCTATGGGGGTTTCTGTGCCATTCTTGGCACTCACGTACAGCACATTAAGGGTTAAGGGAGCTCCTGAAGGAGAACAGCTATCTTTGCTGAAAATATTCAACTGGAGATAGATCATACATGCAATGTTGCTAATCAAAACTATTTCTTAGAGTAGGTCCAGTTACAATGTACAAGGGTGCTTTGGATACCCCACTCGCACATGCATGGTGAAGATCACAACTCCACAACTCAGTTTTTCTATGATTTATTTACACCATTGAGAGAGCTGAATTGAATAAAACCAGTAAGGCAAGAAGCAGTTCAGAAAATTTAATTCCAAGTAATTGTAAAATATTTACTGTTTTTTCCTTTTTTTAATTCTTTCCGTTTCTTTCATCATCACATTTCATGGTAATTACTGCCATCGTCATGCTCTCCCTCACTGCCCATTTTACTCATCTTCTGTCTCCTGTTTTCTTCGGTTTCATGGCAGTTGCTCCTGCAACAATTGCGCCCATGCAATATCTGCACGCTAAGCCAAACATAACCCTAACCCTAATCCTAATCCTCACATCGAACTAAACCTAAAACCCTATCACAACCCTAACCTGAAGTCCTTGGAGAAACCAAGACTGGAGCAATCGTTGCAGGGAGCAAATGTTGTGTCACCATTTTCTTCATTCATCCGCGGCAGTCATGTTTTTACTTCCCTTCGTCCTTCCTTCTCTTGATCCTTATTCTTTCCTGTTTGATGATCGGGCTGGAAACAGATTGGCGATGTTACAAGAGCAGCCATGTAAGATGAATCACTGCCAGTCAATCAGGTAGTCTCTCATTCCCAATGTTATAGCTGTCCCACACAAATCTTGTCACCATCTATGTTAGCTCTGCTGTGTGGGAAAAGTAAAGTGAGATCAGTAGTTGTATTGGTTTGTGGCAGTCTATCCTTGGCCTACCCAGTGTCAGTAATAGAGTATTTAGGTCGTCATGGGGTGAAGAGAACTCTGCGGCACTGGAGAGTATTTAGCATCTGGACTCCCATCGGAAATCACAATCAGAGAAGTCATGTTTTTTGATGAAGAAATAATGTCCCTGGTGTGTACAGGAGCATCAAGTACAGTGTATGTAACCCCTGACCTTCTCAGTCATGACTCCCGTCAGACTCGAGAACACATCCTTCATTATCTCTCAGTCACATGACCTGGTAACATTGCACTTTCTCGGCAGCTTATTTCAGTGAACAAGTTTAATAGCAAAATGTGCTTTGCCACGGTATGGGTGCTAGAAGCATATTATCTGCAGGTAGGCCATCTGTCTCTCCTTTTTATGACATCCTCCACAAAGGTTTATGCAGGATCTGTCAGTATTTAATTACTGCTGGCAAGGAATATCGTGCAGTATGGAAGTTTTTGCACATTTTTGTGTTCTGCTGAATGAGTGCTAGAAACAAATGACAGGCAAATATATATATATATTTTTTTTATGCCAAAGTATATACAGCTGTATGATACTGTAAAAGTGAAAAGTTTTGCATGACATGAAGCTAGCACGAGAACAAGAGAGTGCAGTATCTTTGCATATTGTGGACTTGTGGACCTCTTTCAGACAATCATGATTTGAAAAATGTGCTTATGATGATGGGAGTAATGTGATTCAAAATTGCATTTATATGTTCAAAATGATTACATTGTTTGTGCGAGACGAGTTTGGAAACTTGTCCATGTACGAACAAGTATTCTTTTTTTTTTCTATATGTGGAAGATCTCCGTCATGGCCAATTCCCTCTCACACATGGTATTCTAATTCCATCAGCCTCCCCCCTCGGTCTTCCATCCCTACCCCTACCCCTCCCTCTACCCCTACCCCTCCCTCTGCCCCTACCCCTCCCTCTACCCCTACCCCTCCCTCTACCCCTACCCCTCCCTCTACCCCTACCCCTGTCTCTGTCAATATGATTGAGCCATCCCTCAATCACGGCCTGCTACTCCCATGGCCAGGCTCTATACCAACATCATACCCGTGATATGTGGGGATAAAAATGACATGAGACTGTTGGTGAGTTGTGCTGCCGAGCAGTCATCTCACAGAGCCATACTAGTCTCCAATCCAGCCTGGTCCTCTTATCATTTTATCTTTACCTCTGACAGGGGAAGCTGGTGTACAATGTCAAATAAACCCACTATACGGCCTTTGTCAAAAAATAGCTTATAAATGTTGTGGTACAGTAAAACCAGAAATTTTCATGTGTATTCTAATTTTGCAAATATTGCTAGAGCCAAGATTCGCAACATTAAAATGTACAATTAAAAAGTTCTTGTCTACACTTAATGAATTGAATGCCAGTGGCAATTTTTTTTTTTTTTTTTTTTTGGGGGGGGGGTTTGCAAAAAATTTCATGCTCCAAGAAAGGACATCAGCTCCAATTTACTAAAATTTTACACCGCAAATATTTCTGGGTTTACTGTGGTTTCTCTGCAGTGCCAAGTCACACAATGGAAAACTGGACAAAGTATCAGAAATGAAAGGTGAGATTGGTCAGCTGTGCTTAATATTCAAGTCAAAGTTATCTGGCTACCTACAAAGCACAATGACAGATGCGATCATTAAACAGCAACAGCATAATCAAGACTTTCGCTAAGAGCATACTTCTCACCTGCCATGAATAAGTCCTAAACAGCAGTTACAGTCCCGTCAGGACCACAGTTGAAAATGCTAGTGACATCAGTACATATACTGTAGCTTGTACTCTGTGGCCACTGAATCTTACCTGTCACTTTCAAAATGTTGTGTATTGTTGTAAGTATGTTGTTGTTGTGTTTCTTTTTTGTTTTGTTTTTTTTGCTACTAATAGCTTGTTGTAACTTCCACATGCAGTATCCATTTACTTAAAAGCCAATTTCAAATAACTTGAGTTCTTCCCAAATGTCACGTGTGCATCCTTGTCGAATGCAATCCGAACCAATCTAATCGCTTGTGTAATGCGTCATGTGCTCTCTAAAGCGGCCTGGTTTGTGGTGTGAATTGTCCACATTAGAGGCATGGAAACCCAACAGTCCGTTGTCAAGCTGCTTCAGATGAGTGGTGATCTTAATATTGGATCGCCTTCCTGTGTTTTCGTGGCCGTCTCACATCATCTCATATAATTAGGTGTCAATCACACCTTTGCAGACATGCCATTTCAGCTTCAGTTGGCACACTTTCCACCATTTTCTCACTGCCGACACATTCGGCATGATTTCCACGTAATTATTGGCAGAGCTGCCGGTAATCATTTTATAGCCTTAAGTATGTTGTTTTCTTCATTGAAAAAGTTCTTTGCTTTAATGAAAAATAGGAGCTTCTTTTTTCTGAAATATATTCCAGAGTAGGCATTTTCACTATGAATGATTTTCCCATTTTGGACCAAAATATGATTTTTCCCTTCAAAATTTGCATTTTACTGTTCAGTATGACCAAGGAATGTTGTTTGATCTGTTACTTCATCTTTTGCTGTATAATAAACTCTTGGACAACTATAAAAAAGAGGAAAAATAAGCTAATATAGAAGTTTGACAAGTACTTTGTTATTACTTTATACTTTTGGAATAAGTTGCTAATTGTCATCTGAGGAGAGATATTATTGTTTGTTTTTTTCAATGTAAGATCAATATCTATCAGACGGATGTAACTGATATGATAAAAGGTGAAAATATTGATAACCCATGAGTGATACAGAGGTAGATAGAAAGAAAAATATGTAGATAGAGATATGGATATTAAAGTAAAGAGATAGAGCTAGAGGGAGGTGGAGATAGATAGATTGATAGAGAAAGACAGAGAGAAGAGAGGCATTAAGTGAGATTGCATGTTTAACCTACAATCTCACTTTAATGTAGAGAAACAGCAACAGTTGCTCAATTTTTCCCCCAATAGAATCTTTTAGCAGATTTGTTCTGATCTCCTGAAAACAGTTACTGGATTTTGATGCATTCCAAACTTTTGCTATGCCTCTCTTCTCTCTGTCTTTCTATCTTTCTCTGTCAATCTATCTATCTCCCCCTCCTTCTATCTCCTTACTTATACATATCTCCATATATATTTTTCTCTATCTATCTGTCAATTCTGTTTGCAATGCATCAAAATCCAGTAACTGTTTTCAGGAGATATGAACAAATCTGCTCAATGATTATGTTTGTGGAAAACTTGAGCAATTGTTGCTGTTTCTTTACATTAAAGTGGTTGTGCAGTTTAACCCATTGAGGATAAGCTGATTTGCTACAACACATGTTTCCCATAGACTCCTGCCCTTGTTTTTTTTTTTTGGACTAGTCTTCAGCGGGTTAACCAACATTGCACACTTGATCTGCAGTGTAGTAGAACAGGTGAAAAAACAGAGCGATCAAGCCTGAGATTTGAACCTACCCACAACTGCTTTCCAGGCAGCTGCACTACCAACTGAGCAGAGGCCAATTCATAAGAAGGTATGAAAAATTTGAAAAACAAAAACAAAAGTGAAAACAACCAGTAACTTCTGTCTTTCTTGGTCTCTGTATGCATAAATTCACAACCTCATCCAGGAAGGTATGTCACATGATTGAAGAGAATTTGTTTGGCAGAGAGAGCCGTTTCTATATGTTTCTTTATTCCTGATACTCTCTGCACGAAGTAAGATCGCATGCTATTACATTACAAATGACAAGTGATAAAAGAAGGAACCAGCCCAGGATTTGAACCTGCCACCTGATATACTTTACCATGATTGATAGATGCAGTATGTAGGCAGAGAAAGATATATAGACAGAGAGAAATATAGATAGATAAAAAGAGAAGA
Source organism: Diadema antillarum (assembly GCF_040938485.1). NCBI lineage: Eukaryota > Metazoa > Echinodermata > Echinoidea > Diadematoida > Diadematidae > Diadema > Diadema antillarum. The sequence continues at coordinate 1,587,416 of NW_027270914.1, forward strand.
AAAAAAATGTAGATGCAGTGTGTAGACGGAGGAAGATATGTATAGAGAGAAATATAAATAGGTATATAGATAGAGAGAAGTATACATGTAAATAGATAGAGAAAGATTATGCATATATATATATACATATATATATATATATATAGATATATGTACATGTAATATAGATGCAGTCTGTAGACAGAGAAAGATATAGATGGAGAGAAATATATACATAGAATATATAATAGATAGAGAAAGGGAGAGAGGGGGAGAGAGAGATTAATATATAGAGAAAGAGAGTGAGAAAGAGAGCACTAGAGAGGGAAGATGCCTACACCTCTACCATCTGAGCTAAAGTCTGTCCTTAGCAGTGACATACATTAAGTGTATAGAGCATACATCAAAATACATCACCTGTTTTTCATTCCCTTTATCTACTTCAAAATGTATGAGTCTGCAGAAGGACATGTTACATAAATGAAAATGATTAGAGAGTGTGCAAGTATGAATTTTTAAAACTGTTATCTATATTTTGCTGTTGGAATTCCCATGAGGCATTGTTCATTCTGTGCATTGAGATTGGTCTTAGCTAGTGCTGGTATTTGATCAGAGCATGTAATCAGAGTAATCCACCACCATATTACAAATTCAAGTCACATGATTGTAAATTCTTTTTGCCAGCTCTCTCTCACTTCCTCTCTCAACTTCTATAGGGTTGGTTGTCCAAATCGATTGCATCCTCCCCTAATGATGCTTGATTAGTGAGAGACACATGGTGGTAAATGCCAGTTAGTTTGATAGTGTTAATTCCTCAGGCACAGTGTTCCATACCAGGGGAAGTAGGTACCACCCCCAGCCTTCCCCATCCCTTTAAATTGAAAGTAATGAATTTCTCCACCCAATAATTCAACTGGCTAAATAACTAATCAGTTTGCATCAGGAAGGCACGTATGTGGTTTTTTGTCCATTCCTTTGCCCTCCTTTTTCCTCTGTCCAGGGTTCACTATAAGTATTTCCAAGTGCTTTCTGCTCATTCTTTTTTTTTTTTTGAATTGTTATAGCTTTTGTCATGTGTTTGGTCTACATTAAACTAACAATAATTTTGTGAAGCTGATTTCATGTTTTGCATTTTGTGCAATGTAATGCATACAGAAAGCAGCAAAATATTTTGCTAAAAATATATCCAAATGAGTTTTTTCACTGGTACAAATTCGTTGCATTGACAGTCAGCACATTAAAGAAAAAGAAAAGAAAAAATGGATTCTACAGAATTCAGGATTTGTGCACTGATAGGACTTGAGTGTGGAAAATTAGATGTGCAATGATGTCCACTTTTACTACTGTATGTGGAAAGTTCCTGTTCATCACCTGTTAGGGGCTGATTCATTTTTCATTCATATCATGTAATTATTTATTAATAGGTAAATAATAGAGATTCATTCTCGTGCTGAGGGTAATTTGTATGTACATTTTACACATGTTAGATCCAATTCTGTGAGGTTTCATCAGAGTTTTATCGGTGAATACTGAGAAAAACTCCCTGCTTCAACATGGCAATATGCACACAATAATTTATCCTAGTAAAGCTAATCATTGAAATGTAATACAGTGGAAGAGAACATACAAAATCATAGATGTTTCCTTGCAATGGGTTAGAGGAAAATCAGTGATTGATTGATTGCATTTGATTATGCATGAAGCAGCCTTGCCTTTAGCCAGTACTGCAGCAATTAGAAACTGCCTTAACATAATGGAGAAAAAGCTTGCATGAGAGCACTTCATATTGGGGGGAAAAAAGGAATGAAGCAAACATGAGTAGCGGAAGAGCAAAGACGCTGGTAGAAATTCTAAAGTTGTTTCTGCAGAGCCTCGCCATGGAGAGAATCTCTGTTCAGACTCTGACATTTTGATCCATTTACCAATTATCATGAGTTATGGCACAGCCATATCCCCGTAATTGTGACAAAATTGCTTTGCATTTAGTCCTGAAACTGATGTTGATACAGTTTCCTACCCACATGAATAAAGGCAAAAATGACATATGATTGTTTTGCCATGCATGCAACCATGCAGCACTGATGTGTTGGCTTGTTGCTTTCTTGACTCCATCTCTGCCATCACCGCAGGCAGCTTTACTGCAGAAAAGACATTAGTTATATTTAACAGGAAGTGGTGCCAAGATGTAGTGTTTAACCCCTCACCTACCAAGACGTGGCAGACCATGTGTAAATCTGTGGGGACTCCCCTAGTGTGGGTTTCACCCCACTACAAAGACAGAGAGGGAAAGCACAAGGCTCTGCACTTATTGACTGCTGGGAGCACAACTCATCTGAGATTTCTAATTGAGCCCCAGAAGTTTAATCAACAGCATAATTTGTGACAGAATGTGCAGAATTAATGTACATTCTGGGCTGAGTGCATGCAGTAACAAAATCATATCAGCTTCTTCAAAATACATTCCCATACTAGCAAATAACTGGATAAATGTTGATACATCTGAGTGTGAATATGTTTCATTTGTGAAAGCATTGCAATAGAAACTATACAAAGCTGGAAGTCAAGGTATATGAGTTAATGGATTAGACAGCTGATGTAATAGGAAATGCTAGTGAATCATACTGTAAAATACTCTATGTCATTTCCTGTAGATACTGCAGATGCCATATTTTTTGTGAGCATGATGAAATATCATTTTTGAAGAAGAGAGTTGGCAAAATCTCATCTTAGGGATGATATACAATGCATTTCTGTTATGGCAGGTAGTGTTTCTTTAAATTAATCACATTGTGAATATGATTATTATGATGTGCAGAATTTGCAACACGTAATCCTGCAAAATAGTAACATAGGCATGCAACATCTCACTCAGGGGTATTGTGCAATTCTTGTATGAATGCCTCTAACCAGAATTAACCTAACGGGATGTCTATTGCTTCTGATAAAATAAACACCTAAAGGACAAAATGCAGGGACATGAGATTGTATGCAACATTTTATTCCATGATTCAAAAGCAATATATCGATGACAGTGCCACTGCTTTCATTGTTCTGTAACCCGTTGAAGACAGGCTGATTTTGCTACAACACGCATTTTCCATAGACCCTTGCGCGAGTATACTCGGGACTCGTCCTCAACGGGTTAATTAACAGAGACTCTCAGTACACAGTATGCACTTTAAGTTTATCACATGACTGCAAAATTGATGATCTCCCAAACCTCCGATAGCTCACCTGAGCCAAGGGCTCAGGTGAGCTATTGTGATCATATATTATCTGGCATCCAGTGTGTGTTATATGCCTATCTCTCTGACATTCTTTGGCTTCTTCTTAACCTGTTGAGGATGGGCTGATTATGCTATAGCACGCATTTCCCATAGACACCTGTCCAAATATACTCAAGGACTTGTCCTCAACGGGTTAAGAACACACACACACATACACACACACGCACACACACACATGAGAGATTTTCACCAAACTTGGCACGTAGCATCCTGAGGGTGATAGGAACGTGATTCTTCAAATGTTTCTGTGTAGTTTATAGGCACCAGAGATGTATTGTTCATGATAGTCAAAGCATTGACTTGTTATAAAGAAGCTGCCAGTAAACTCAGTCTTGGAAATTATGAGGCAAATGTAAACAGGGAGTCTGTGAAAGTTTTTTCAATTGTCTTTTAGAAATATGTGGTGCATGAAGATGGTTGGTACATCAGTATTCATTTCGTGTGTAATGGATTTTTGAGACCCTTTTTCTGCCAGACACTCCCCTCATATCTCTTACACTCATTCCTGCCATGTGCAATCAAGCTTTCAGTCTTTGGAGCTACGCTGATTCTTCATTATCAGAATCCATATCCCAAGGGACTAGTCATAGTCCATTAATGCAGTACATATCAGAAGAACTTGAAGCCAATCAGATACTGTAAACGTGGAAATTTTCGCGGTACATTAATTTTCGCGGATTTCGCGCTACGTTCGGCTAGCGCGAATTCAAAAACGCGCGAATATATCTTCGCAATTTTCTATGCACATTTTTTCGTCGATGATACTGCTCCGTAGTACAGACATGTTTACGCATATAGCAGTATCATTGCACGCGCCGCACGCACCGAGCCCATGGCCGATTGGTGTGCTACATCTCCGCGACTACAGTACATGTATCGAGTAAAATACGTGTACAGTATATGTACTACGTACATAGTGTAGTTGAGCGCTTGTACACTCACACTCGCGCCGCTAGCGCTCGCTACGTCGCTTTCATACGCTGGCATCGCTGGATGAAAACAGCGACTGTGTATTAACCCGCTGCGGAGCGCGAATTCAAGAACCCGCGAATATGTTTTCGAGCCGCTCAGCCGCGAAAAATTAATCGCGCGAAAATATTGACGTTTACAGTATGACGTTCTAAAAGGTTTTTCATGGTATATGAACAGTTTAATGTCAACAAGTCGGGGGGGGGGGGGAGGGGGGTGGAAGGGGAATTATCAGTAGACAAGTGTCTGTGAAGAATCTTATTTCTATGAGTATGATACATTACATACAGTCAAAATGCCATATTCAACAACCACTCCTGGGAGAGGTAACCAGAAGCCACTATAGACAGGTGGCCACTCCAGACAGAATGGCCCGGAATCAAACTGATTTGTCACATTAAATACAAGCGAAGAGCTATTACTCGTACATACAGGGCCTGTCTCCTGTCACATATGTCAACATAACATTATGACTTGCGGCATGAGTGAGTGGCCAAAACAGTCATTCTACTTTTGATATGAAATTGTATGATTATGTTAGATGGGCAGCACCATGATATGCTGAAATTTTGTCCATAGCGGACATGTATGTAATTTTGCCACCAGCTGTGCCTGACAGTTCATAGCCACTGTGTGTAAGCAGGTGTTATACAGCATGATTTCTACACAGGGGGTTTTGCATACATGTAGGTGGCATAAAGAAGGCAGCCACTATACGTGTGGGGGCCAGGACAGATTTTCCTTCATGTCACTATATTAATATCATTTGTTCTCTTGTCATATTTTCATTATTACTATGTTCAGCATACATGCATGTCTGAAATGATACACAGATCCTGTGATCAATATAGGAAGTACTATAAAACATGATATTTTCGTGGCATGAAATTTTCGCGAATTGGAGCCAACGGCCTTTTTTGTGGCATAAAATTTTCGCGAGTTGCTTCTAACATTCAGTGCACATAGCTAGTGAAGACAAGAATTTGTGCGTGCATTTTAATTTTTCAAATCTTAGCTCTCGCGAAATTCGCAAAATCAAAATGCACGCGAACGCTCCTCATTGTACAGTAGATAATTCTTCAAGATAAATGGAAATTGTGCTATTTTTATGTGCATTGGTACATCACATGATGACTTTTATACAAGCAACACCATGGTTCTTTGTGAGCAGCGTGGTTTAGTAGTTGAGGTTTTGTATACATTGTACATTGTAAGCAGAGGGTCCTGGTTTTGAATTCTTCTCGGCAAGTAGAATGAATGTGGAACGTTCTCAAGAATGAACATTTTTGCGAATTTCACACCCAGCAGAATAGCGTTATAGTACGACTGACATGCAATCATGCCCAACAATATACCAACAATATACCAACAATATACCAACAATATACCAACAATATACCAACAATATACCAACAATATACCAACAATATACCAACAATATACCAACAATATACCAACAATATACCAACAATATACCAACAATAATGAGAATCCACCACATGCTACACAAGCAAAGCACACTGAAATTGGTGTATGGTTAAAAGTTAATCTGGGTACAGATTCCACTTTAGCATTGACACAAGATATCTTGCCTTCTAAGTCTTTCTTGACTTTGCTGCATTGATGGGATATCTAGCAATACCTGGGGTAATAATGATTGCAGGGCGCTCTCGCCAAACACTGATTGAGCTGACGAGGCTACCCTGGTTTTCAAATAAGATCATAGCTTAATATGTACATCAACATGGTTGTTTCGATCAGCATACCCTGGTGCATATAGTAATGTCCCGTGACACACTGACATGTAATGAATTTTTATTAGAATTGAGCTGATCGAAATAAGAACATAATGGAATTTTGAAATTTACATGTTTTCATCTGATAGTGATTTCCATTACAGTCACATGTAAACTAGATCAGGTGAATAAACATCTCACATTTCTTTAGTGATTTGAACATAATTTTTCCATCTATTTCTGTCTTTCTTTTTTCACTGGTTTTGTCAAGTCAGCAACTTAACCCCTACCCTTTTCGAGGTCATCATCTCTAAATTGTTTCAACTCTCGAAAATTTGGATGCAAAGATGGACTCTTTATCCTTTGGAACTTCTATGAAACTAAAAAATGTCAAAAAAGAGGAAATTGTATGAATACTTTGGAGCAAGTTCTGTAAAAGTGGAAATTTTTTCATCAGTATTTTTTTTTTCATGTTTGCTCAGGTAAGATGAATTTTGTCTGTCTTAATTTTGTGGGATTAAAATATATAATGAAACATATAACAAGCAAAGAAAATGGACATGTTTATATTTTTCATGCCAAGCAAAATGGGCAAAATTGCCCATATTGTGAAAATTTCCACTTTTTCCATAAATGATGGATGTACAAGACTTTGACACCATTCCCTAGTCAAAATTACTTACCCGACATTGACCAATATCACTGCTATGGGAATACATTGTAGACATCTCAAATTCCAGATCCTTACCCAAGGTCTGATATTTATAAAACTTTACTGTTCTGTGTATTTCATACTTGCCTTGTTGCTCAAAGTCAACTTAAATGTATAGGGTGTAGTTGACCTTTAAGTGTTCACCCCCCCCCCCCCCCCTTTCCTTGGAAGAGATATTTACATCCTTCTTGCAGTCACTGTCCGTGCCTGGTGTTGGGGACACATCCCAGCTCTCAGAAGCCCTCTAGTCGATAACTTATCTTCCAGGCAGCTTTATGATCAGCCTCTATGAAGCCCTGGTGTGCAATTACCATTCATGGAGTAGGCATAATGGCCGCCTGAAAACAGGTCGGCAGGCATTCGGGTTAGTCTCTTTCCAGTCACATTAACTTTTAGATGGCTTTAATATGTTCAATGTCCCTCAGACATGATAAGTTGGCACATATAGCATAGGTTAGGGATAGCAGGGCAAATATTGCTGCGGAAGTAGGCATTATATTACGGGTGACTGTTTTGCATGAGTGGCACATGTCTACAGTGCTTTATCAAGCCATGAAATGATGTTGTAGGCAATGAAATAGAATAATAAAATTATCTTATCCAGGGTAGCCTCTTCAGTGTTGCCACTGTTCTACCAGAAGGCCCTAGCTGCCATTAGTATTAAGCAATCATTGCCAGATACCCATTTATACACCTGGGTCGAGAGGGACATGGTGGGTAAAAATATCTTGTCCGAGGACATAAGAACTGAACAGGAATTGAACTCGGGTCCTCTGATTGAAAGTCAAGAGTTTTATCTATTACTGTGTAAGTGGAAATTTTTGCATTGTTGAAATTTTTGCGCATTTCGCGCAACCAGAAAATAGCGCAAAAATAAAAGCATGCAAATATTTTTGCCTGCCATACGTTCCAGTAGTTGATGTCTTGATTCCGCGGAATTAAAACCACGCGAAACTCTTCTTACCCGGCTGAGCGCGAAATATTAGTCGCGCAAAAATATCCACTTTTACAGTATGCCACAGAGCCCCTACATAAGACAGGATTCATACTCAGGACCTCATATTGAAAGTCAGAAGTCTTCCAATGTGCCGCATGCAGAGTGCAATTTATTGACTATTTATCTATGTATATTTGGAAATAAAGAGAACAGGTCGATAATGTGCTCTGAACTTCTAAAGCTTCCTTTGAATACAAGGTAACTCTTAATGTATTTAATTTATATGTTTTACCAAGTACTTAAATTGTTCAGCTGCATCCTTTGTTAGCTTCAAATCTATTAAAGGCATTATTAACCATTTACAGATGAAAAAAAAAAACAGCTTTAGTGCTTCAAAATAGTTCCAAATTGTGAGTTCTGAATTGTGTTAAACAGTATGATCAATGTTAAATATTGTCAAATATTCCAAATGTGAACAATAGTTATTATAAAATTGTATTTTAGAATAAATTGTCTACAGTTATAGCTTGTTGACAAAAGTAGCAATACCTCATTATATTTTAGGCTTGAGAGGTTTTTATATGGTAGAATGTTTTGTGATACTACTGACCTACAGCATCAAATGTGATAACTCAAGCATTTTTTAAATCACTGCTCCCAATGGTAATATATACCTTTAACCCTTCCTTCACTTTGTTTGCCAGCCGACATTCATGTTCTAGTGCTTTGTAAGCCTATTGGCACAGATGTCCAGAAACTAACTGTCAATGAATAGAGATTACCTGGTCCTAGATACCTATTTCATCCCCATTGCCCTCCTGTTGTACTGAGGCACATTGTGACACCTGAGTGGACTTGCTGACTAATACAATGAGGTCAAGTTTGGAGGGAGTGATAAGTGCTATTAAAAATGTTTGTTAAGTTAACCCGTTGAGGACGAGTTCCGAGTATACTCGGGCAGGCGTCTATGGGAAATGCGTGTTGTAGCATAATCGAACCGTCCTCAATGGGTTAAACGTGCATAGTCCAGGTAGTGTAGAGGGCGCTGTTGATGATACTGCCGATCACCGTTAGCATTGACACGAAGATTACCGAAGTTGAGCTGTCATCAAGAGTAAAGTGTGTAGGTGTTGCTAAGTAACGTTGCCTTCATTGTCTTCTCTGCGCATCGCACAGTCTGTAGTAATGCCAGGGTGCGTGCATATTATGTGCTTGTTATTATGACATCACAAAAGAAGTTTGCTAAAGCTGTCATCCCCCTCAGCCGAATCATGAGCCGAACTGTGATCAGACCACCGACTACAGTGAATCAGACTTCTTCGGACTTGGGGAAGCGGGCCACAATGTAAGCGCCAAAGAGGAGTCGATAGCATAGGTCTCTATAGGAAACTTGCACCGTGCGCCCACGTACGCATTTGACTAAAACACTGGGACAATGCATCTTTAAACTAAGTGATTGGGTACATACAGTGTTAAAAGAGAATTTATGCAGATTGCACAATACACCCGCATGGACACAGTAGTGCTCCCCCCAAATAGTAATGCGTTGCCCCAGCAAATCTCCAAGGGACTTCAAATGCCCCCATCACACACACAAGATTTTTAGGTGCAAATACAGACACTCTTGTCTACATTTTTAAGGAACAGATGTAATGATCCTTCTGAAGAATGTTGGTAATGTATGTGCTAATCATTGTTAGTTTCTAAACTCTGAAATCAATTAACATGTTTACATTTAATAATCAAAGGTCCATGGCAAAATATTTTTGAACAACACTGCATTCTGCCATTGACAGGGGCTTTAGGAGGAATATTGCATAACTTTAGACAGACCTGTTTGGTGGCTCATGAAAAATTGTAGGAAACTTGACAAGAGTTTTAGCTGCCTCTGTGAGGCCAGGGGGATTGGCAGAATTCAGTTTGGATAGCAGGCTGGAGAGGGCATCAATTCAGGATTAGTAGAACAACATTGATGCAGACATATGTTTGAGTCATGTTCATACTGTGAAGTTCTTTCCAATGTTAACGCTGCTCTCTCTGCTCTCACACTACAAAGATTTGGTTACATTGGAGCTGTGATGCATATGAAGACAGGGGGCTGTTTACACCAGCCACACTCTGGCACAGTTTACTTGTTTTAATGCCCATTGATTCTGATAAAAATGCTAGTTTGATGAAATGTGTGAACACAGCATCCCATTATTCAGAATTGTCATCACAGTGCAGAGAGTAATGAGCTAGCTACATCTGCAAAATGATAACCCATGGCTCCCTGCAAGCTTGCATTAATGCCTTTCTAGCGCTCTGGCGACAGTAGTTTGATTTTCCACCATGCACTGAGTATCAGGTGTCCATACCTGAACCTGGTAAAGTACAGGGCTTCCCCTGGTGCCTATTGATCTGTCCATGACAGCATCTCATGTGAGGCCCCATTACCACATCTCTCTCTCTCTAGCTAGGGGTGATAATGATCGGCCATCGCTGCAGCCTTACCCATGTTAGTTTCCTCTTTCCTCTAAACGTCCCACTATGCACTAATTTGATGTGCATACACCTTTCTCTCTCTTTCTTTCTTTAATATGAGACAGAAAAGAAGTCTCTTTTTTTTTCTCCCGGAGCCTTGGTCAGTGGTTCTTTTAATTACATTTAGCCTAGACTTCTTCATTCGATAAACTAGATAATTTAATGATCATGGCGAGGTTTCCTTCATGTTTGCCATTGTGTATGCTGGTGTCATTTGAAAAGCAAAAGGATGGTTACTCCACAGATGTATATCTTATGTCTTTCTGGCTCTCAGCTGACAATGAGTGGATTGCAACTAAAGACTGCAGTGTGATGTTGCTCACAGTAAGGGAACAGTTTATGATGGGTAGAACATCTTTTGGGAATCATCTCCTATGGGGGTACATTTGAATACAATGTATAGAATGTGTAAGTATGTTTTGCATGTAGTGTGGGCTTGTACCATGTACATGTACATGTCACATGAAGATATTGAAACAGCTCACAGAACACAGCTGTAGTTGTATTCACCATATATTTAGCTAGTTTGATATATTTTCAAATTGGGACTTCCGAAAAATTTTGCAAGAGAGCAAAATCGCGGTCATGGAATACCCAAATTATCAAACACCTGCTCATCACATTGTATACTATGTGCCCGTCCATGTGTATGCAGGTCACATTCATGTTGAGATCAGAGTATATATTTTTTTTGTGCATGTTATCAAGTTAGCAAATAGCACCCGACTTGGGAAATTTGCATTTTTTATAAACTTCACGAAATATATGGCATCATTATACAGTATGTTTCTAAGCACAGTATTTTAGCTAGCTATCTCAGTTAGATATGAACTGTAAATGTTGGTGATGGGGCAAAAATGGTTTCGTATTTGAACAATATCTCCCACATCGGGTGATTATGCATGTTCCTTCATGACAGATATCTGCCATACTCACCCACATTACATGCATGACATTTTTAACACACACCCACATACACACACACATACCCATATACTCTGATGTGTTGCACACCTGCAAAAAGATGTATTTGTAATTATATTTACACATTTTTGTAGTATGTTCTCAAACGTGTGTAAAGTTTCATCTTCAAACACTGGGCCAGTACTATGCTTTGTTTGCTGATTTCAAACATCCACCAGTGTGACTTCTTCACTGATTGGCTAAGATGTCTGGAAACTATTAGCCAATGAATGGAGACTACCTTATCCCCTTAATCCATGTTTAAGTTACCGTAGCCTTCCTGTTGGACAAAGGCACATTGTAATGTCTGACTGGTCTGGCTAACCTATCATTAGGTCAAGTTTGGAGTCATTTTATGAATGCTGATGAACAAGCTCAGCTAGTTGAATACTGCTTAGTACCTTGGCATCAGAAAAGGTTCAGTGACTGCCCTTTTCCCCTGCTAACTAGAAGCAGCATTCCATAAAACATCTACATGTCACAAAGCCCCTCGCCTGTCACTGAAAGATGCAACTATCAATGCACTTTAATGCAAGAGTATGCATGTATACATTTATGCCCGATAGCGTAGAGCTGTGGTCACCTTGGCCTTTGTGTTTTAAAGGTCAAACTGTTCAACTCCAAATGTGCACACAATATTGAGCAAAATTCAATTGAGAAAACACCTCTGGACCATTAATGGCACAAGACGATTTGATTAACATATTTTTGAGAAACATGATTCCCACGTGCTTGCGAATCATGTTTACAAATGAGTGTTCCTGCCAGTATGAAAGGGCTCTCCTCCATCCGCAAATCTTTTCACACCCATGTTTTACTGATATAATGGCCCTTTTCACACCCATGTTTTACTGATATAATGGCCCTTTTCACACCCATGTTTTACTGATATAATGGCCCTTTTCACACCCATGTTTTACTGATAATCATTATGTTCTCCCTCCAGGGTATCTGTACCTTCTGTAAATTCATGACCTGGTGTGCACTATGTAATCTGTTCACAGACAAGCCAACATTGATCAATATTCTTTCCCATATTGACTTGGCTGCACAATTTGCATTATGGCCGAACAAATGTAGGGGTCTTTGATGGAATAAATGTTGGCGTCTGAAATGCCACCAAATTTAATGTGAAGGAGTTTGTCTGTGCATCTCATTTTTGGTTACAATGCTGCAGAAATACTAAAGAAAAGTTATGTGTAGCTGCCAGCTATGGTGTCTCAAATTCTTTGTACATGATACTAAACTTGGCCTTATGTATACATGCATTGTATGATAAGTACCCAAAACACCGTAGATGCAGTTTAATAGCTGAGTGTGACTCATTATCTGTAAAGGGAAAGACTCTGTAAATTTAGACATGGATAGACCATAATATATGGTGATATCAAAGTCTTTAAATGGACAAGGAAGGGGTGCATGTGTAAGATTGTCACAGTACAGACATTCGGCTCTTGATGTGATCTGCTCCCAACAAGATTAGAAAATCTCCACCTGTAGTAGGGTGTCTGGTAGATTTTTGCAACTGGAGAAATACAAGTCATTTCACACAAAAACATACATATCCATAATATCCATAGTTAACATAATACATGCGCAAAATTTCTCACCATAATCATAAATAATGGTGAAGTTATGAGCAAATAAAAACAGGGTATTTTTCATCCTCACGCTGTTAAAACCTTGGCAAAAAAGTGGGTCGCGAGTTTTCATCCTCACGCTGTTAAAACCTTGGCGAAAAAGTGGGTTGCGAGCGTAATGAAAATTCACTGTCAAGAGCACTCCAGTGGGCGGTGCTATTCGCTGCGTTTATCACATTCAAAGCGCGCATGTTTCTAAGGCTAAGCGCGCATCCTTGTCAGCTAGCACACACCTACCCAGCCAGCTAGCTGTCGGGAGGCCTGCTTCGATCCCGCGGCACGCACTTGTACTTGCACTTGCACGCTCTGATTTTCTCTGTGATGTCATACAGTATACGTGCATGCCAGCAATACTCAGTACATATGCATGGTACCGCGCTATCGCGCTAACTACCGTACTGCACTTACGGTTACTAGTAGCTGAAAGTGAGCAACCGCGAGGTCGTATTCAGAAAAATTTCTTGGTCCGGAGGAATTTTTACTCATTTTTTTACATTCACATTTCTCTTCCATGAGAAAGGATTCCGTGAAGCTATTCGTACAGTGTAGTCTCCGCGGAACATATTCCCGGCCACAGACCGATTTGTACATGGGTTTACGAGACCAATGACCCATTCTAGTACAGTAACATATCACAAACGTCGGTCTAACAGCGCGGCGGAGTAAAAGCACACACAGTAGTGGTGCATGTGCGTCGCTATAGCTTTTGGTCTACAGATTAAGTGGAGACGCGCACATGTACTCACATTAAGTACCGGCGGTGCGCTATGCTGTGCGGAGGCTGAACAGCGTACCTATGCTTGCAAAACCGACTCGACTGTTATGGAGCTTCGCGTAAGTGCGCGCCGTAACCACGAGTCATGGTGTGTAACTACGTGTCTAAGACTTGTGGGCCCCGCCTCGCTTAGTTCGCTGATGCTGTTACTATGCTGACAAGGGTATCTTAATCGGTATTTCGCGGGTTCATCCCGTGGAATAAGCAAAAAACCAATGCTATTTTTGGATTGATCAGCACCATTGAATCCTCCTACTATACACCGGTATGGCCAGTTTCACAGTTGGACGGAACAGCTGAGTTATGGCGATGTTTAGGCTTAAATCTGAATTTAGGTAGCAATACGTCTTGATATCTGACCTCGGCCTAGGACGAGAAGAATGAAATTACCACAAGCTTTCATATGATACCAAATTTATGGGGATTTGCTCCCGGGATAAACCCGCGAAAATGCCTAAAAGGTGATTTTAAGCCAAAATTGCGGGTCTACTTTTTGACCGAACGCGCACCCTACGTTTGCCCATTGCCCAACACGCACTGAACGCATCTGGTAGTCGTAAGTTTATTTGAAAATGCTAACAGTTGTTAGCGCTTTTGCAACCAAAATGTGACTTCCGTGATATCATTTGTATCAAAGATAATATGATAGATTTCTCTTATTGTTAAAAAAGATGTTTTGGAGCAGTTTTATGTTCTGTAAATGCATATAGACCTAGGTCAAAGATGTCTTGTGAACTCTCGACTTGTGCGTGAATTTTGAAGGGGATGACAAAGCGCATCGCGCTACCGACGCCCTATCTGTAGGCAGTGTCTGGGACCCAGCAGATTCTGTAGAAAATGAATTAACTCTGGCAAAAGTCTTTGTCTTTTATGGTATTGTTACTTGCCAAAGTGTCAAACTTTAAATAAGCATTAAAAAAGCATGTTGATGCTAAGGTATTGCAAAATGTTTATGAAAGTGTTGTACAATATCAGGAAAGTGCACGCCAACTATTTCCAATCTAGTTGGCAGATTTCCTGAGCACTGGAATTTTCAATAACTCACCGAAGCCACCCTGTATCAGCTTCATTGTAAGGTGTTGAAAAACATGCATTATGATGTTGCAGTATTAGCTATGCTACCATACTTTGGGTAGCCTTGGTTTTAGCCATCTGTAGCACAAATCACAATTCATATTCACCTTCAAAAATACAATGTGGTTGGCTTAAGTTTGAATGTGGCATTCAAATTTCTACCTTAATAGTTAGTCTTCTTTGAATAAATTTCAGAATGCAGTAGAGATTCCAACCCCAAGCACCTTCAGATCTGGAGATTCTCCCGCCTGAAACCCCTAGCAAACGGGAGACTCCAACTTGATGTGCGCGGAGCGTACATCGCGAGCGCAAAGCCCGAAGTTCCTTGCGGCCGGGGTCCTAACGGCCCTTGAAGCTCAAAGGTTCTAGATGCTCTCTCGTGCTATCTAAGGCTTATTTTTCAACATACGATGACACTAAGTACGAAATCATTTCTAGCGGGAGACACAGAGCCAGGGCGGGAGAAATTTAATCTCAAGCAGGAGAACGGGAGATTTGCAAAAATGGGCTTTCAGCAGGAGACTTTGAGTCTCTGATGCAGATGTGATGGAAAGAACTGGCGTTATGACATAAACTTTTACCGTGCAGCTGTTATGAAGAAAATACAATATTCATTGATTTTCTATATGCCACTTTATGCCTATAGATGCCCTATATAGACAGACAGTTTTCTTCACCATTGAGCTCATGTTAATTTTCAGTATCTCATTCCAACAGTTTCACAAGCTATCTTTACAGTAAAGCAAGTGAGGGTTTCATACAAGGTATTATCAGTGGGAATTACTAAACCATAGATATTCAAGTCAGTGGAACTACTGAGGAAGAAGAATAGATGGTATAGTGTAGTTAAGGCAGTCTTGGAAAAAGGGAACAGCCTTGAACATAGACTAGACATTGTGTACAGCAATTATGGGCCAGAGAATTGTCTCATCTTGTCACCGTTGTTCATTATACCTTCATGTCTGTGCCAATTTTCCCTGTGTACAATATCACCAGGTGATGGCAAGAAGGACTCTGACCTAAGACTGTACTATTTTGACTCTGTACAGTCTTGTCTCTGTTTGTGTGTCTGTGTTCCAAATCCACAGCAATAACATGGAACTTGCATAGCTACAAAGTTGGTACATGTATAATCATTATGGTCACAGTTCCCCCCCCCCCCCCCCACACACACTTTTTTTTTTATTCATTCCTCCCCAGATTGGAGCATTCCTCAATAGATTTGGATAATCCTGTAGACATTGTATCTTGTAAAAGTGGAAATTCACCATGTGCCGATAGTTTTGCTTGTGATATATATTTCATAATGTAATATTTCTGTCTGATTGAGCGGATTTAAAAACACACAAAAGTCATTTTATGCCACTGAGCGTGAAATGTTACTCACGCAAAAATGTCCATTTTTTACAGTATGTGACCAACTAGGTTGCAGCAGGCCAAGGGACCTCACAGTCAATCATGCATCTTTTCCTCTCTGCAATATCTGCTTGTAGGCTCACAATTAGTCAATTCGTTGCTAGCATTGCATGTAAAGGTATGATCGTGTAAAGGAATGATAAAGACAGTGATTTCACATTTCATAAGGCATTTTACCATTCAGCGAAGTCAACTCCTGTGTATCATATATTATTCTATTTATAACCACTACTGTTTCATCATAAATTCTCTAATTCGATGAAGAGTTCACTGGTGGCTAATATTATTGTGAAAATGCAGTGGAAATGATTGATAGCATATACGGGTTCAGTATATAATAATAATAGTGTCCGTAGTGGCATGCCTGCAGTCAGCATACTTACAGTACTTCTTGGCCCAGCACTTTGCAGTGAAGAGAGTAACATTTATACTTGCTAGTAAAAATGAAAATAGGAATGGAAAAAGGGGGGGGGGTAGGAAAACGTGCAATGTGGTATGTGCACAATATGCACACATTAATACCTCATGTGCATACACGTGAGGTTTAGGTTGAAGCACTGTAATTTTTCTTTTTCTTTTTCTTTTTTTGCGGACTTCCAAATGTGGGGTACGCTGTATACAACAGTGTGCCATATAATGTACATGTATACAGAATTTTACAGATTTTGGAATTGCGTGTCATTTATTCAACTTAGTAGAACTTGCTCTGGCTTCTAATTGATTTCCAGCATGTCTGTGGCATACTTTTTAACTCTGACTTCTGATCGAGTAAACCTACTATGCAAGCAATTTCACTACAACTACACTCAACAAAAATAACAGAAATTTATCATGTACGTCATTTGAAGTTAAACCTTTGATCTCAATACAAAATCTTTGCCTCCTACATTTTCAGCTGGCATCTTTGCAGCTTTTATTACCTGACTGACCCATTGGGATGAAAAATTTCACTTTAGCTTATGAATTACCAATACAGATAAACCGCTTGTCTAATGAGAAATTAATCATCTTGACAATTATGTGTGTCTTCAGGGAAGGCTTTCTTTCTATACCCACAGGCCACTGTATGAACACTTTCAGAATGTCATTATGATGCATACCAACAGCTCATCAATCTTAATAACAGATATAACATTTGCTTCCCACGTTGACGGGGAAAGAGGAAATACTTGTGGTCTTGTTGATGCTCTGTGCTTCAGAGAGAGAGAAAAAAAAAACACCACTTGCGCCATATGTTCTGTATAATACATGGTGCATAATTTGGCTTCATTTTTGTAAGCCAGCCATCTGTGCTGTAGACTGGGTATCATGAATTATACAAAGTCTTCTTTAGGGACACGTGATGACCTGACACTAACAATAAATGGCACTTTGCTCCCCTATGGCTCTGCATGGAGAAACAAAGTCACTTTCTTCTGTCGCCAGACCCCTCGTGGGAGTTTGATGCCATTGCGCTTCTATCTTCCAAAGAAGTGATATATTCGCCTTTAATTATGCATTGCTGCTTGTGAGTTGGAAGTATGTAGTCTTCAGTTTGAGACTGTTTGACCCTGGAATACAGGCTTTGTTAAATATCATGTTAAGTGCATTAATGCAAAAGCTATGAAGCATCCACATAATCACTACCCAATGAAAATCACCTTCCAATCATAGTCTTGAGTGAAGTCTTATCGCCAATTTAATTTCATTCGTAACATTTGAGAAATATCATGGTGTTCTTCCATATGGAGACATGTTAATGTTTTTGAAATGAAAGTGTAACACTAGGTTACGTATCTGCCCAGACTACACAAAAAGCTACTTGGGTATTTAAGGAAATGAAAACCACTATAAAAAAATGCGTGCATGGTCTTTTGAATCTGAAATATGCTAAGGCAGAAATACTGCAAAGCTGTATAGAAAATAATTTGACCAGTATATTCTTGTGGAAATATTGTTTTTTGGTACTTTTTTAGTGATATTGTGTGATGATGATGAAATATGCTGATAATGATGGTAACAGGTTGTGGAATGATCATGATGACATAGTTTGGCAGAGAAAATTTGTGATCAGATCCATTAATGTTAAAGCATACTTCGATGTAGTTGAATCACCACGCAGCACAACACCAACAAAATTGACAGGTATGATATGTGTATTGATGAGTACAGGTACTGTGTACATACATGTACATTGTATGTCGCATATGAATTTAAAGTGTCTTGCAGGACAAATTAGTGATTTTTTTTTGTGGCTGTTGCAGTTGTACAATTCATCAGTCAGTCAACACGAACAAAAAAGAAATATATAGTATACCTCGACTTCCAAGCTCTTAGGAAGTGTAATAATAGGTATGTGATCCAATCAACTCAGGGTCATAGTCAACATATATGAAATAGATGTCCCCATTTCCGCAGACCAAGAACAAATTTGCTTGTACAAAACATTGATACGCATGGCTGGGACTGTGGCTCAAAGTGATCACAAAATGCACTCAACATCAGCGTAGCTCATGCCTTGACAATCAGCTCGCAGCAAAAATTTTCTCACATTTGCCTTCAGCCGTAATCATATCAAACAGAAATTGCTTCACATTAGACCATGATGATCAAGAAATATATACCCTGCAAGTGGCGCGTGGTATACCATTACTGTCATGTCAGTAAAGTGATCATAATACAGAATGCACGGACTTAAGACACATCAACAAATTATGTTTGCTTCTCGGTTAATATGCAGTTAAAAACACTTTGAAATGGCTGAATTTAATCACCTTGATGGGGTTCCTACATGATATTTTGCTTTCGTGAAACACAGCTTGGTTGGCCATTAATGCTGTCTACAGTGCATGTAATATGCATCCATTGAGAGATTTTTGAGTAAAGCACTACCTTTCCATGTGAAATGCCAAGCCAATCATGAATTCTTTTGTTGGCCAAGAAGGGGAATAATACATGACATGGCTTGTCATGACTTTTGCTTTTGCCCTTGTCATTCACGATTAGTTTAACCTTGCACTATCTATCTGTCGTCAGCAGTGCTGGTTTTGATGGTGTATTATTCATTCCTCTACATCTACTCACAGGTGTTAATGTGCTGGCTGAAGCTAGTCTTGCTTCCAAGCTGTGAGCACTTTTATTCCCCACCAGTCCTATCACCGATTTGATGCAGTAGTCTGAGCAAACATTGTCAGTCAGATGCGCATTTTTCAAATATTTCATTTTAGACTAAAAATGTTAATACTACACTGATTAGGCATACCATTATTAGGGCAACTCCATCACATTCTAATTTAGCAAACTTTGATTAGAGGGTGCAGGGGCCTCTTGCTGTAAGTAAGAGACCATGTGAAAGGAATCTTAGTAAGCTAGAGTTAAAGTAACCATTTGAAACGTTGTGGTTAGGACTCACACCCGTAGATCACTACTGAGATAGCCCTGTGAAGTGTTGTGGTTAGTGCACCAATCAATGAAAGCTATGATGGGTGATACTGTAACTGAGTGAACATGGCTCATACATGTATCTTGTGTAGATCACTACTGAGATAGCCCTGTGAAGTGTTGAAGTTAGTGCACCAATCAATGAAAGCTATGATGGGTGATACCATGACTGAATGAACACGGCATATATCTTGTTTAGATATGAACACATTGATTAGTGGTTTTCCTACAAAGCCGCAAAAAAAAAAATCCTTAAAAGGGCATTGTACCGGTTTTTTATTTTTTTATATGTTGTTCTTTTAATTCTAAAAGACCAAGCGGTGCAAACAGAATCACAATTTCATAACGATTTAGTCCGTAATTTCATGTTGAAAATGGAAATTTTTGGGCGAGAATTATGCTAATGAGCTGACGAGCCCAGATGTCGTGATGTCAAAGGTGCCAAATGTTTCACTGATTACAAGCCCTCGCATACGCGTGCGTTAAATCGTGCCGAGTAGCAGACGACGCTTAGGCCCAATTTAGCTAGCAGGCGGCACTTGTGTACTGTCCTATCCATGCAGCTGTCTCAAATTTCGCTGAATCAAATCGCACCAAAATTACAGGATATACTTCTAAGCATATTTCAAAATACCGTATTATATTTGAACGAAATCGGTAATCGAGAAGTATCAATATTGATGCCGAATTTCAAGTTGTCACTAAAAAAAAACTCACTCTTCGCGAGAGATCTTGGTAAACGCGATATGCACAATCTAGAACTGAAGTTAGCCGACTAGCGCTGTGCGAACGGGGAATTTACGCGGGAACTAAATTTAAAAATGTCATGATTTTAGCGATTTGTGTGATTTACGAACTTTATTTTTCATTCAACTTAGCTCAAATAATTTGTAAATTGATTTCTTGCTCTCGATTACTTGAAAGATTTGTCTCATTATATTAGATGGCTAACTTCAGTCTGTGCGTGCGCAGGCAAGTAGGGCTACTACGCCGCGATCACTCTTGTTTAGTCGTACAGAGCAGATTGTTTTTAGCGACGACAGGAAAGTCGACAACTTCACTTACGCTTCTCAACTTGCGATTTGGTTCCAATTAGCGTGAGCAAGTGGACATGAGTTATAAAATACTTCTTGTGATTTTGGTGCAATTTGGTTGGGTGAATTTTGAGATATCTACATGGATACGGAAGTACTCTAGCACTATGCCTACACCAGCGCTTGGATCGCGAAGCGGTGGCACTGTTTGTATCTACGTGGTCGGGCCACTCTTCCGAGGTATGGGTCCTACTAAAACTAGATCTAAGTTAGTCCTTGGTGTTAATACGACCACCATGAAATTTATCTCGACCACAAAAACATTGAAAATCCATAAAGCAGATACCTTACTTGCAAAATTCAGCACAGAAACAACAGGGCCTGCAGCACAAGGGCCTCTAGCGGCAACGCTAGACCTTGGAGTCTGGACTTTCGTCTGGACTTTCTTCAAGTTCTGGCAGCAGGGCCATTCGGGGTATGTATTGCATACGAAACGTTTACGCTGTGCCTATTATTAGCGCTGTGCACGTACAGCTGTCGACGGAGCGGCGAGTAGAATCTTCTCGGTCCTTGACTACTCACTAGTCCTAGTCCTAGTTCTAGTCTAGAGTCTATATGTACTGAGTGCCGTTTTCTTCTAACTAGGCGTAAACCGTGATTGCCGTTGACTATTTTTTGGATTTAGATTTTAAGAATCACTCAGTCCTCATCTTCGTTAGATAGTTTGAACTGTGATGTCGAACCATTATTGCTCATCATCAATGCATAGTTAGTGCAACGTTACTTACACACAGTTTTCTATGGGCAGCACGTTCGGACAATGATGCCAATTTCATTTTGCATATCTGGAATATTCCCCACAAATTTGATCTAAATAAAAAGCTTTTGAAGAGATTCCTTTTAAAAATTAATAAATATTGTTTAACATGTTTATTTCAGCTTCATATTGCAATTTTACTAAATAACAGTTTTTGCAGTACTTCGTGTGAGATTTCATCAGTAAATGGACATGTGTAGAACCTTTCTAGTTCGTTTTGCTAAAGTCGGAGGTTGGCACCTGTGACGTATGCCAAATTGTGTGGATTGTTCCTTGGCTTGCTCGTTTTCATTTTTTTCAAAAAATCATGACAGGCTTATCCTGGGTTTTAGAATCCTCTCTTTCCAGTTGTAGGCATCAAAAAATGTAGATTAGAATTATCAGACAAGTAGAAAATGTCAGTACAGGTTTCTTTTAAAGAACTGTAAAGCAGTGCTTTCGGAAAGAGATATGAAAAACACATGCAAAACTATTGGATAAAGCAGCTGCAAAAAATTCATTTCCCTCATCCCATTGCCTATTAAACACAAGAGGTATGCCTTTCTTTTTATTTCTCCTCTTCTTTATTGCAGCTAGTCACTTTAAAGATAAAAACTTGATTACTTTGTTGTGAGAGCTGCAAGTACATCACACATTACATAAACTGTAGCTATTTTGTTTTCCTATAGGGTGTGTTGCTTCAGCTTTCTTGCATCATCATTATGTACAAAAAAAAAAATACATTTGATGCAAAATCATACCAAATCTGTATTTTGATTTATTTATGAATATGGGTAACAATTCAGAAACCAATTGATCAAAAGCAAATCAAATCAAATCATTGAAAGCAATCCCTTTTAAACTCTCTACTCTGTTACGCCATGATTGATTTATAACATTGCCACTCGTAGTTACTCCTCTAGCTCTGGACAGAAGATGCAAGCCATTTTGTGTTCCCTGTCATGTTTCAGTTCTAAAGGTTATTACAAATGCTACAGCGTACAGTCATTGATCTTGATAGTATCCTATTTGTAGAAATACTAAGTTTGGATGGGGCCCCGTCACAATCCATTTTTCTTCCTAATCACTGACTCATATGGATTGAGTGTTCAGAGAAATTTTGATCTCTGTATGCGTCTACAGGCAGAAGATATGTTGCCAGGAACTCGTATGTCTTGTGAATAAATTGGAAATCATCTTCTACTTGAGTATTGGGATGTGAAGCCAATGTTGTCTCACAGATAGCAGGATTTATGAATGTGAATAGCTGGAGTGTTCAATTTTCAACAGAATAAAAATGTTAGCATGAATGCACTGTAGATGTGATTGATGACATTGCTATTTTCATTTGATCAGCATTGTGGTATGAATATTCAATGGACAATGCATTTTGTTATGTAAAGAGAAAAAGTTACAGATACTTGGTACGTTCATGGACAAAAAGGAAAAGAAAAAATGACAAAGAGGTAGAACTATAGAGCATACCTAGCCTCCATCAAGCCATTTCATTTCCTCAAATATCAAGCACTTACAGGAGCAAATTTTGTACGTTAGGAATTAAGCCATTCTGTGTCCTAAGATCAAGAACATTAGCAAGTACCTCCAGGGATCAAATTTTGTGTCATTGTGAAACATGTCATAATGCTGCTCTTTATTCTTTGATCTAGCATCCAGGGTACAATCAAGCAGAGAAATTTGGTAAAATGGTAAAATGGCCCAAATCAAGGATCCTCTAAGAAATCCACTTGTATCTATAGGGTAATCCAGTCTATCAAATAAGAAATAAATGAATAAATGAATAAAAATAATGATAAGTAATCAGTTTTTTCCCCCCATTTTTGACCTCCTGTGAGAACTACAATGAAATTAATTTACATTTTGTTTTGTATTTTGCAGAAGATTGTTAACAGGCAAACCAACAAACCAACTAATAACAGACAAGCAGACATAGAACCACTGTGACAAGGCATAGCCTACACGTTATCTGTCATGGAGATTGATGTAAAGAGCAATTTTATCCCAGGGAGAAGTGATACTGTGTAGTAAAGGGCAGCAAAAGGTCAGCAGCAGGTATCTGCAAATTTAAACAACCAAATGAGACAGTATACAAATTGTTGATATTGTACGGTTGTTGAATATGTGTATGTGGGTGTGGGTGTGGGTGTGTGGGGGAGAGGTAGAGTCATGCACAAGATAAAATTACAAAGGGCGATTGCCCTAAAAGGCATCTAAGTCATGTGACCATGGCAGTATACAGGCTTAAATGTTCCTTACTTGTTTTCATTTGTAACATAAGCTGTGATATAGGTTTTCAGATGTGATAATCGTTCATTTTGTGTTAATGATACATAGACATATTTTCCTTGCAACATTTGCAAGTATCGTCAAAAGGTGTATTTTCATTGGCAGTGAAATACCATGGTATTTTATGAGGTATTTCTTAACCTGTTGACGACGGACTGATTTTGCTACAACACGCATTTCCCATAGACACCTGCCCAAATATACTCGGGACTCGTCCTCAACGGGTTAATGTGAATTTGAATACATCACAAAATACGTCACAAAATACTATGTTATCTAGGGTGTGAATTCAAACCTTGCAAGATTTTAGTTTTAATTGTGTCACAAAATAGCACCAATTGCACAGTGTTGTGTTTCTCTTGTGATGCGATACATTACGTGTCTTCTGCTCGTAGGAGATATGCGCACGTGGAATCCCTACCAGAAATACCACAGTCAGAAATATCACAGTATGTTGTCAAATGAGAGCGGTACCAAACGAGTCACTGCAGTATCTATTACTCTAAATTGAAAATCTTCACGCATTTCGCGCAACCTGAAGCTAGTGCAAAAATAAAAGCACACAAATATTTTTGCATGCCATATGTTCCAGTAACTAATGTCCCGATTCCACGGAATTAAAAACATGCGAAATTCCTATTACCCGGCCTAGCATGAAAAATTACTCGCTCAAAAATATCCACTTTTACAGTACCATAGCATTTTACTAGTATAGAAATGGTACCAACATAATTTATTACTGTGGCATTTAATGCCACACTAATTCAGATGTGAAAGGACCCAGGGATTCACACATTGACAGCAACTACAAAAAGTAACAGAAAAAAGATGGATTCCTCTGGTAAAATCAAGAGTAATTGTATTGTTTGTGCATTCAAAAGGGTGAATTTATTTGTGAGAAATGTCATGGTCATTTATATTCATAGGGATTGTACTGAGACTCAAGTAGAATGCCAGTTTGATGACCTACTGACATTGCAGTGTCAAAACTTTCTTAGAAATCTTCCGAGCCTTCTCATGCCTGCTTCCGCTTTCTTGCTTCAGTTTGTACAATTTCAATTTAGGCAAATTCCTCTTGAGGGCTGTGTCGTTCAAGTGCCTGCTATGTTTTCTAGAAATATTGCTTCCGAGTAAATTCTGCGAGGATCTACAGAATTTTCCCGGAAACAGTTTTAAGAAAATATTACATCTCCAAGGTAAAGGTTTTTTTTTTGTGTCTGTTCAGATGGGGAGGGGTTGTTTGTTTTCCTTGAAAAGTATGATGTGCGTCTGCTGAATGTGTACAGAGCATTTCAGAATGCCTAGTCTTAGATGGGCTGGTTCTCAGACCCTGAGTTGTTCGAGTACATGCTTCCACAGAAATGCACTTAAAAGAGGGAGTGTTGTGCCAGCCACAGATAATAATAACATCTTTTAGGTAGCAGAGAATAAATTTCCTGGCATCTCATTGCAATTTGCTATGCATTTTTTTATATGACTGCTATATAAAATTTCTTGTGTGTAGCAGTTGTTTTTTTTTTCTTCTTTTTCTTTTTACATAGGACTGTACAGAACTTTGTTTAAGTATTTTCCCTTTTAGCAGAACTGCTCATCAAATTTGAAAAGAAAAATTATTCCCTGGGTAGGTTTGGTGGTTTAGGATGTTTGAGGAGGGGAATGATGTCATTGCCACATGAGTCTGTAACCGTGTCCTTGGCATCAAATCGTTTCAGAGTTGAAATAATTTAGCAATGATGATCTTTGTCTGGCCTCACAACAGCTTTAGTGCATCCTCTCAGCATTTATTATGCCATTAATTCAATTCTGCGGTGGCTGATTGGAGTGAGGAAGAGGTGGGGGGGGGGGGTCATTTTGGGCAGATGATTAATAATTGAGCTCTATTGGCTGTCTGACATTAAAACACACAAACTTACTTCATTTTGATCTTCATGATTGATCTCACTTTCTAGGTTTCATTTCAAGAATTACCTACGAGTGTATAAATCTAATGTGCGCCACAGCATTTGTTATTGTATTGTTTTGTTGTTTTTGTAGGAATGTCTTGTTATAGGCATCATTCTGTGCTTGCATTTAATCTGTCCAGGTTAGCAACCCAGGTATTCTTAATATCAATGAATCTTTTATCCTGTAAATGTGTTGCACTGTAAACAACTATCATTTTTACGAATTCAAAATCATGAAATTGATAGCATCCACATGAATGAGAGTGCTCTGATATTAGAGTCCTACACAGTTAATCTTTTCACCCTCTGTGTCACTACTGTAAACACCAGATATATGGTCTTAAAGTGACCGAGAAAAAAAATAGCTTGCTTTGTAGATTTAAAGAGAATGTTATTTTTAACCAGACCTGCTCTGCCTTGTAGAAACCAGACAAACATGACACACACTAATGCAATCCTCATTCACTGTAGTTTGTACACATGCCTTGGTAGAGAAGGAAACAGCCTGGTGTGTTTGCAGAAGTACAGGGGGAAACGGGACAAGTGGTATTTCAAGTACTCTGCTTTGGTCTGAATTAAGAGAGGTTGATGATGTAAAAAGCTAAAATAAAGTCCCAGTACACTGTATGTCCTAGGCGATTTTAAAAAGGAACAACAACATTTTGATGGAAACTGTCAGAGATCTCTTTAAATAAAGCTTTTTGTGCTAGGGTGTAAACCCTGTTTGCTACATTATTGTAAGACCACAATGCACGAGTGCTTTTGGAAGACATTCTGTTTTTTCAAGGCAATTGTATAACAGATATGCAGTCAGCACAATTGCATAGAAAATTCAAGCATTGCTGTAAAGTAAATTCTATGATAAAGCTTTATGGCTATTTTTCTTGCAAATGGGTCAGTGTTTAAAACTATTAGTGGAGGGTTGTGCGGTTTAGCAAAATATGCAGACTTATCAAGCATAATTGCATAGAAAATTCTATATTTCTAATTCTGAGTTGGGCCAGCAAACATGAAAAAAGAGTGAAGGACGCTCTTATGTGGGCATAGTAGACTGAATTCAATGATAAAGTGCAGGCCCTCCAAACATATGCTTCAGCACTTGCATAGTGAAACACACTGAAGATTTGAGGAAAATCTGCAAGTTATGTTACATTTTTTTTTTTAAAAGGCAGTAGGATACCACACATCTAAGTAAGATTTCAAGGATGCCTTAGATATGAAGGATACAATGTACAGGTGTTCTCTGCTCTGAACCCCTAATAGCAAGTAGACTTTTCTTTTTTATATCAATTTCTGCTCTATGGAAGGGAGTAGTAATCATTGATTAATTAACAATGTCATCAACATATAAGATGGTAGCAAGTAGTAGAATCTTTTAGAAAACTCCCATGGATTGTTCTGGTGCTAAAGGGTTAAAGTATTCTTGTATTTTGGTGCACTTTGTGTGTGCCAATCAACATGATTTTAATTGGTGAATAAAAATTACACCTTTAATATGTTTCAAGTACAACATAAATCACTGCACCCATTTGGCCCACGTCACAACCTGGTAAATATTAACATGTGCACCTGAACCGAGGAGTTAATTTCAAGCTGGTTTTGTTTACACAGGAAAATGCAGGTCTCATCAACTTGGAGTGGATCTTCCAAATACTTGCTGACTTCATCGACCGCGAACCCAAGCAGATCTACCTGATCGACATCGTGCCCAACCTCCGCTTCCTACTCAGATGCGGAGCTGTCACGTCCGACCCAGAGTACGAGCTCAAGAAGTTTGTTGCAAAGGTGAGCCCTTTTGTAACCACTATTGTTCTATTGGACATAATGACTTTCTATTGGGTTTAGTTCACAAATGTTGTGATTTCCTATGGCTGGACTCGCAAGATTAATTATGTGCCAATGTATTACCTCCTCTGCTACAGACATGCAACGTACATTTTGCCAGGGTGGAAAGCTGCATCATCTAGATCCAGTTATTCAAAGCAATATCATCTACTTGATTACCAATAATGGTATAGATAACAGTTTCATAACAAAAAGTCTATAAATAAATATTCAAAGTTTGAAGAACATGCTTGTGATGCCTGGTTCCAGTGCAAATCAAACTCCATCCCTCTGCATTCCTCAAATGGCTTCTACAATCACTAATTAAAGTGTGTCTGCATTTATCGAGTCAGGATCATTCGCTGAAACTGTTGCACACTGTTGGTATCAAGCTAGGTGCTAGTGATTCTGGACCCTTACTGTGCTATATTCAATGATTGGAACGCATGCTGGAGTGCTTTATTTCTTTAATTGCCACTTAGCACAGATGTCTGAAAACTAATTGTCAAAGAATAGAGATTGCCTAATCCCTCTAATCCCTATTGTGTCACCATGGCCTTCCTGTTGCTACACCGAAGTTCATGGGTTTGCTAACTTGCTATTATTAGGTCACTTTTGGAGAGATTAGATATGAACGCTGATTTTTTTTTTTTTTTTTTAAGTTTGGCAAGTTAAAGGGATGGTATAGTTTTGGTTGAGATGGAGCTTCACGTTTCCAATTTTTTTGTGAGATAATGAGAAACCTCTTATGAATTATTAAAGAGCATTCAATGGTAAGAGAAATTCAAAGACTTTTTGATGACAATCTGTTTTGAAATGGCAGATATATCCAGAAACAAATAGGTCCTAATAAAATGTGATACCCACCTTTTATTACGACCACTTTGTTTTTGGATATCTCAGCCATTCCAAAACCAATTTTCATCAAATAAACTTTGAATACCTCCTAGAATTGTATGTTCTTTGATATTTCATAAGTGGTTTCTAATCATCTGGCAAAAAGTTAAGATCTGAATCCTCCATCTAAACCCAAACTCTATCATCCCTTTGAGCTACATGCTTGGGCACACAAGGGTTTAACACTTTTTCGCAGGCAGAGGTGTCTGTGACCAGGTAGTGGTGTAATGTCAACCCATCTGACATACTTGTCACCTGTCTGAGATGATAGAGTAATCAGAGGATGACAGAGTGAAAGTCACACTCTCATAGCTCTTACTGTGACATCACTCAGATAGTCTCATCTCTTAAGCTCCTACTGTGACATCACTTTGATAGTCTCATCTCACCAGACTCTGGTGTACTCATAATTCTTTGTGTGCCACCTTCGCACACTCTCCTCAGTCAAAAGCTTGCCAATTACTTTCAAGTAGCTTATTTTGCTCAAATTTACAAATGCTCACACTCCAATTAATAAATCGCAATGCACCATGGTATGTAAAAAACCTCATAGCCATATCCTTATCATAGAATAATATGACATCACAGCAAATCTTGCAGTGTTCTCTGCAACTTCACTGTGCTACATATACTTTTCTACCATAAACACTTCTATCTAAAAGGTTGCATGATTCTGAATAAAAGAATGCTAGAATGTTTTTCAAAAGTGCTTTATATGTATGTTGCTGTCTCGGAATGATGTGGCTGTCTCGGAATGATGTGGCATACAGGGGGTTTATGCCTTAAATTGGCGCACAAAGAGTTTAAATGCATTTTCACATTGTGTTTATTCTGGGGGGTGTTTCATCAACAAGTTCGTCGGAGGTTTTCACCGACAAATTTGCTATCAGCCAATCAGACGCAAGGATTTCAGTAGCTTTTAACAGTTGTCAGTGTAAGTCACTGACAAAAAGTTTCTTGAAACAGTCCCCTGGCTTTCGGTATAGATGAGTAGAACCAGGTGAAAAGAACAGGAAATGTTTCTATCAATATCAGACATAAAATAAGTCTAATCATGTCTGATTTTGATGAAACTCTTTGCCACTCTGGTCGTCGGATTTCACTCAAATAGATAAGTTCAACTTGAACATGGAGTGTGATATTTCACTTTAAATCTCTTAAATTCCGAGAGCTAGCACGCCATGATTTGCATCTAAGATGGAATAATTTTCCAATTGAATAATTTCTTTATTCCCTACTTGTATGTAGTAAAACAAACATTGTTTTGCAGGCTCATTATATACTAACATTAGAGTAAGTACATGGGTATGCAAGAAGTTGCTTTATTAATTTACAAGTAAATTATATGGGAGTAGCAAATAAGATAGATTTGACAAAAACACATACAATGTTTAATTGTGGTTGATATGATATAATGCTATTATGATGTTCATCATGTTGAAGAAAAATGAGTGTGGGTGTGCAAGTGTGTGTGTGTGTGTGTGAACGAGCATTGGATGGAAATTAATGCACCATTGTTGCTTTATATCATTATGGAACCTGTGACATTGAAGTTATTGTGTGATTATTGACTCATTAGAAATGATAACCTGTTGACCTTTGAGAACATTAAAAGGAGCAGAGCAGCTAGGGAAAACTGATGAATACATGGCAAGGGAAACTCAGCCAGACGTGCATGATCTATCAGACCATGTGAGCTCACGCTTACTGTGAAAATGAAAGATATCCCATTATGATTCTGTGTCCTCGATGACTTCTGATGTGAATAGGTCTTTACAGCACAAAAAATGAAATAGTGTATCAAATGTGTCTAGTCATTTCATAGTCCCACTGGTTAAAGCTCAAGCAGGAAAAGGAAAAAAATGGTCTCACACTATCCTGCATGTCTTCAAACAGTCATATGAGGGTACATAGGATCTCTTGAGTCGAAACGGGTATAATTGATATACCTTCATTATGTACTCTTCTTTTCATTAATTGTACTTTTTTCATTGATTTACTTTGCACTATTCACACACGATATCCCCATGGTGGGTATATAAGCTATTGCTGTGTACAAGTGAAAATTGTTCATTTTGTTTCTTCATATATTTTGAATTTATTGTTACTCTGTTATCATGTTGTTGACCCCCGAGAATAACAGTGTAAATCAATCAAGGGGCTATCCCGGTAAAAGAATACTACTGGTAATAAATATGAATTTTCCATTTTTCTTGCATCCTTTAAGCTCAATTCCTCGAAAATCTTATTGGTTATTGTGATGTCACAACTGTCAAATCAGCTGATTTTTTTTTCTTTTTTTTTTACTTTTTGATGTATTAAATTGGAAGCAAATTCCAGGTGATGGTGGATTATTGACCTTCAGAGAACTACATTTTGGCTTTAACCTGTTGAGGACAAGTCCCGAGTATACTCAGGCAGCTGTCTATTGGAAATTTGTGTTGTAGCAAAATCAAACTGTCCTCAACGGGTTGAGGGGAATTTTCCCCAATGTGTGGATGTAGTGAGTGCAAAAATAGATTGATAGAACACATCAGTGAGGTTTGAAATTAAAGGCACAATCTTTATCCAAATGTGTGAGTGCTTAAAGGTTGTTTGAATGTGTGGTTTTTTTTTCCACATACCATCAATAGTGTAGGAGGCTACCTGCTAGTGATGCTACAATAGTGGAATAAAAACAAATGTAAAGAGAATTGCATATATATTTTGAAAATTTTCAAACAGTTATTATTTGACTTACAATTTATCATTCCCATGACAGAGAGAATATTACCCTTAACATTTCAGCAACAAGTCAGTGGAACATGTACTTTTCATTTTCTACTTTTAAATTGTAGAATTATCATTACTGTTTAATTACTGTGACATTGTGAATTATTGTAGGCTTGTTATCCAGCATTGACAACATTTGAATTTCAATCAAAACTCTACAATTTCATACTGTCAGACCAGATTGTCTGATCCTCCTGAAACTTGACTGATGTGTTCTGTTGTAATATTTCTTCCCTCTCTGAATCCAGTGTATGTTTGGAGTGAATTGCCCTTTAAAATGATTGTACGTGCAGTACATTGATCCAATCTCATGATCTGATCTCTACTTTGGTAAGGACAAACAGTCTGACAGACCCATTCCCCTAAAAAAAAAAAGACTACCTTCAGTGTATCCAATGTCACAATCTGCTCTCTACTTCACTAACAGTCTCACAAACCCATAATAAGTAAAAGAATGCGCATGTACACGTATGTGCATGAAGATTACATGCATGAGTTGTCCTATGGTAGGCAAGTTGTTAGGTTAAATCTAGATCATGCTGTCTGGTTGTCATGGCAGCCCTGTGAGCAAATGGGAATGCATAATGTTCAAATGCATTATGGAGTTGGTCTATTTGCTTGTGCATGAGAAATCATCAAGGATGTGAAGGAGTAGGAAAAAGGTACAAAAAAAAAACTGTATCAAGGAAAAAACAATCTACAGATATTAATTGCTAGTGTATTGAAACAGACTGATGAAATGAGATAAAAGGTATGGATGTTACTAGAAATGTCAATTGTTTATTTTCTACTTTTTTCTTGGTCATTTGGGTGCTGCAAAAGTAGATCTGCATTTAATGATATAAGACATGTTGTCATGAAATTACCAGGCACAAGGTAGCTATGGATTAGAGATTAGCCCGTTGAAGATGAGTCCCGAGTATACTGGGGCAGGTGTCTATGGGAAATGCGTGTTGTAGGAAAATCAGCCCATCCTCATCAGGATAAGAAATAAAACTTTAACCCATTGAAGACTAGTCCCAGATATGCTTGGGTAGGTGTCAGTGGAAAATGTGTGTTGTAGCAAAATTAGCTTGTCCTCACTATAAAGTTAATGCAATGATTGTATTAGACCAATAAAATTGATCTTGCGTGGTTGATTGTCTGGTACATTAAAAAAAAAAGATGGCAGGTGATATAACATTCATGTATTCAATCAGTGCATGTTTTTCTTATTTCCTGTTGAAATAGTCCCAGCGCCATTCAATATTACAAACAGTGTCCCAGCACACGACTGAAGGAAATTGGTAGACAATAGAAAGGTTAAAAAATAATAAACAAACAAAGGGAGACCGCTAGGCAGTGGGGGAGGGGGTGGGGGAGATCATACAGGAGCTTTCATTTCCTATGTGGCAACCATCTGTTCCTGTGCAGACCACATACAGTCTCTTTTTCCATGGGACAAAAGACATCGAGCAGTGGTGGTATATTGCCATCTCCCTGACGGCTATTGATTATAACTTCTCTGTGGACAGAATAAAATCCTTCAGGATTCTCATTATCAGTGTCTTGGAAATTTCAGAGATCTGACCAGCTGTCCTTTTCAACAGGTAGACAAGCCTAAATAAAGCAAAATTCTATGAAGTGCTGGGGGAGAAATAAAGCAGTATTCCTCCTTATTATATACCTCAGGCAGGTGAACTATTTTCCGGATCTTGGAGATGAAAGTGGCTCCGTCAGTATGAAGGAGAATGGAGAAAATGAAGCATGAAAATTACTTCTATATTGGTCTGCATGTTTCTCCCTTTCCACGTGAAATTTAATTTACATCACTTTATTTCTTACTTCTTGGTGGGGACTGTAAGCTATACATTACAAAGGAATGCCAGTGAAACTGAATTTATGCACCGCCTTTTTTTGTGTATACACAAGACTTGTTGATTAAATACTAGTTACTTATCATGGACATATTAATTTGTGTTCCTTAATGTAAAGCTAAGAATGCTATTGAAACCTGTATGAATAAATGCTACTTTCATCTTAATACCATTTTAAATTTAAAGCCTTAGCTATTAATGTACAAAATAAATCCTTACTGGAAGTGTAGCACTTTTCCTGCTGCTACAATGTATGCATAAGAAAGTTTGTGCTTTATTTTTCCCGTGACCATGCCAAAAGATTTCCCATGATTGATTCCCATGCTAGCGCACATTGTATCTGTATCATGAAATGCACTGAGAAAGTAGTCTTCTGTGTATTTGTATGCAATTGAAAAAGAAAAAAAAAAGATGTGTGTGATTGAAAAGTGAAGTATCAGTGTTATGTCCTGTGACCTACCAAACTCAAAAGAAGTGCAAGGAAAGTCTTGTTTCCAGCATAGAAAATAATATCATGGTGTATAATAACACTTCCTTTATACTGCTGATATGAAATGTGGCTTTAAAGATCATGCTTTGCATCAATATACCTTGAGTTCCATTCTGACTACGGTATTCTAGTTCTTCTTCTCTACATGGCACAATGCGTCTGGTTAATGCTGTTTGATGATTATTGATGGTTGCTGTGGGTGGACCACAAGGGGTCGGTATCAATTTACCTGTTTTCCCAGGGTGGCGTGGCATGTTTTCAAATTTGGATGATACAGGGACAAGTTCTTGGCTAGGTCTGGATCTCCTGGGACTCCATCTCATAATGTGTGATGGCAGTTCTCATTCATACATTGGTGTGTAAGCATTCCTGAACAGCTGTGATATAACTGATATCCTGGAGCCTCAATTCATTAATGCTGCCCGTGAATTTGTAAGCTCCTCTTATTTTTAAGAACTCATCTTGTATGAAAAGGGCATCAGGTAGAGGTCATGGTGTACATAGTATTGCATTCAACCCGATGAGGACGGGCTAATTTTGCTACAACATGCATTTCCCATAGACACCTGCCCGAGTATACTCGGGACTTAACCTCAATAAATCTTTCATTTCCCAGTGATTACTGGACTGGGTCTTCCACTGTTTTGCATACTAGTATAAACAATGAATTTGAGAGATAGTAAACAAATATACCATGCACTAGCTGAGAGGCTCTGTTGAAATCATGGATGTATCGAGGTGGCAGGAATAACACTATTTTCTGAGGGGTGCAGCACACCAAAGATAATTGTGCTCTGTCTGTCACCAATGAACCCATAATTTCACTGGTGGTGCAATACAGTGAATGCTAAATTTCTTTTGTATGACTCGTACAAATCTTTGATAAAATAGCTATAAATTGTTGAAATAAGATCGTTTACATTTCACAGTACAGATGATATCGTTGCGCTGTGAGGGATGCAGTTTACATAGTGGTCTATTACTGTGAAAGTGGAAATTTTCGCGGTGTTGAAATTTTCACGCATTTCATGCAACCAGAAACTAGCGCGAAAATAAAAGCACGCAAATATTTTTGCTTGCTATATGTTCCCGTAGTTGATGTCTTGATCCCAATGAATTGAAAACATGAGAAATTCTCCTTACCCGGCCGAGCGCGAAAAATTAGTCACGCGAAAATATCCACTTTTACAGTTTACTGATACCAATACAGTTACACATACTAATGATAAAAAACCATTGATTGACAGCATGGTATAGTGCACTATACCATGAATGATATTACAGTACAGCAAATTTTTCTAGAGCATTTTGTTTTCAACATCATCGACATCATAGCAATGGTATGTTTGGTCACATGACGCTATGTAGACCAATCACTGAACAGGATTTGATTAATGAGGGATAGGTGACATTTATTGTTTGTATATCTGTTGTTTTGAAAGGGTCTCCTAATTTGATCCATGGTTAAAATGTGGTATTTACTCTATCCATCAATAATTTGAAATATTTAAAGAGGATTAAAGACAATCTCATAAACTTTTTGGCTTTTAGCTCAGATTGTTTGATAGTTTCTCTTACCCATTTTCTTTAATGACTTGTCTATTTGTCTTTCATGCAAAAGTTGTTAGTACATTTGACTTTTGTATTTTTGCTGAACGGTTGTACTCTTTTACTGTTTTGCTTGTATTAGGTAAAACTCCTTGTTTCCTAAAAATACAAACTCTGTTCCTATGAGTATGATTCATTTGCTTTAAATTCTTTAACCAGCAATGAATTTCATAGTACTGTTCATGTGACCTTTTTGAAGTTATTGTGTAACTATATTTATACCATCTGATTTTGATTACAGGAGCAAGAGTAATCATTTTGTATTCTTTGTTGCTCTGAGTATTTAAGTCATAATTACTGAGAATAAGTATGATTTTAGTAATATATAGCATCAAGTGCGGCTGTGGCATTTGAAGTTGATTGTAATAGTAATGATGTTTGTATGATGTGTGTGCTCTTTTTTAAAAAAATACTGAATGGCCGTACTGCATATCAACTTCTGCAGAAATGATTTAAAGAGCTGTAGTTTTGACAGCATTTGCTGCCATTTGAATTATGCGCCCATGAGAACATTACATAAATACCCTTCAGAGATCCTCAGTTCCTAGTATATCATCCATAGAAATCTGTCCCATCATCTTCCAATAGTCTTTCACTCAGTCTTAACTCTGTCTTCTGTCTTTCATCATCAGCTTCAAAATTCACTCCCCTTCCATCAAACCACATTCCGGAATGATCTCCCATCCAGCACCAACCCACAGGACTGTATGCAGCCCGTCAAATCTGTGTATTTACTTTCAATTGCCCTGCAATTATTTTCTGCGTCACCAGCTGCCGGAATGCCGGGGATCTGCATCCCAGGATTGCTCCTAGTGGTGATGAGAGAGCGGAACATTTTATAACCCTATCATGACCAGGAGCAGCTTGCTGGGATACAGTTAATCCTGAGAGGATTAAGAAGGAGGATGGGGAAGAAATTAACTTGCTGTACATCCCTCTTTTCCTGGAATATAGGAGCATTTTATCAGATTTACAAAGAGAAGAATGTTAATAGCGATGTGGATCAGCTCACAAATGTCATTGACATGCAAAGCTACACATGGTGCCCCAAGCATTAGGGAGTATAAACACTGTGATACAGTAATGTTGACATGTCCACAACCATGCAACTGATCTGTTGTCTATGAGCCCAATTTCTCTTTGCCCATAAGATTAGTTGAAGGTTTCTTCTTTTGTGTGGGGTACATGTGTTTACAGAAGGCAAGAAGTGGAGTTTGTCTCTTCATTTAGGTAATGTCTGTCATATAGTTTGGTGTATTTTAAAAGTGGCAATAATCTCACCTCTACAGAATTTATGATCTACAGCCAAAACATAGTTCTCAGAAGGGCTCAGAATTCATCTTTCACCATTTGGAATTTACTTGCAATGTATCAAAAGCTCTACCTAGAAACTTGTCTGGCTGACCCAATTTACCAGGATAATGAGTTGTTTTTAGGATATTGAGATTAAGAGTGTAAAATAATTTCAATTGCATAACACAACTTTTATTCCTGAAGAGCCCTCAATCCCTGTTCAGTAGTGGATAGGTAGAACATTACATGTTAACTAAGCATGCCCTAGCAATCATATATCCCGACAAGCTGCATGCTCTTCACGCTCACATGGAAGATATGGATATTACTATGGCCTGATTTGTCAATTGTCTATGATAGATTATACCACCACAATCGCATTCTCAGATTGCAATACCATCAGTTTAGCTCTTAGGCTAATATTTTGTATTTTTATCATTGCCCAACTGAAAATTGTGATATCAAAGCATTATATCACTCATTTGTTTTGCAAATATGTGTGTGTATATTTTTGAGCAAATATTGAGTTTCGGCAGGTACAGATGTATATAACTATGTTTTTCCTTTAACTTCAATCCCCTCACCCCCCTCCCCCCCCCCCCCCCCCGAACACTGTATGAAATGATCTCCCAGGTGGGATATTGCTACAATTGTAACTTCAAGGAGAATTATACTTTCTTTTTCACCTCATTCTACTCCTATGGTTATTGACTGCATACTCAAGCACCCATCAAACTGTCTAGGAAGTTCCACCTGTTGAAATGAATGATGTATGGAGTATTTTATCCATTGTTGTTGTTGTTTGAGTTTATTTGGCTTACTGTCTCTCCCAAATAAGAATAATTACGCCAAATTTTGTATACAAATTGATTTTAATTCCAGTTACAACGATATGAAAAATTCAAGCTGCAACATTATCCGCTCTACGTATTTTTATTGTTTATTTGTTGGGTTATAACAAAATTTCAATATAACGAAAGATAACTGCCAGTCCTGAGGACTTCGTTTAACAGGAGTCCAGTGTAAATAATTTCTTTCTATGTTTTCATTATTATCATTACAAATAATTTTGAAAATATCCTATACATAGATAATGATTGATTAACAGTCCCCTTCACTAGCCCTGGTTCGAGTTGCCTTTTGGCAATGCATTATTTAGTATTTTACAGGGAGAGAGTTGTATCATCATATGCTTCTCTTTCTTTCTTTCTTTCTTTTTCAGTACCCGTCATACTTTGCCCTAAATCTGGCAATAACTGAGAACAAGATCCTTGAGGAGGCCAAAGCTCACGGTGCTAAGCATCCTGACAAGATGAAAGAAGGGGGCCAGAGTGATGAGGCTGACTCGTCAAGACTAGCGGTGAGAAATGGTGCCTTGGCCTTGAGCAGAGACTATTGGCTCTACATGCAAGCAAGACCATGGTGTATTTTTAAAGGGATTGTATAGTATTGATGGAGATGAGAATTGGGCTTTTAACTTTTTGCGAGATACTTAGAAACCACTTATGAAATAGTACAGAGCATATCATTTTAAGAGGAATTCAAAGTTTATTAGATGAAAATCGGCTTTGGATCGCTGAGACATCCAAAAACAAAGTAAAAAAAGTGATCGTAATAACGGTGGGTCCCACCTTTTGAATGCTCTGATTTGGATATCTCAGCCATCTTAACACCGATTTTCATCAAACAAACGTTGAATCCCTCTTTGAATTACATGCTCTTTCTTATTTCATGAGAGGTTTCTCATTATCTCACCAAAAAAAAAATTGGAAACCTAAAATTAGGTCTCATCCAAAACTATACGCTCCCTTTAAAGGTCCTAGAAATAATCATCTTGAAATATTGACCAATCTTGAGATGGTATGGCGTTGATATCCCAGTGGGACTGAGATATCAGCTATGACTTGAATATTTTACAACAGTCAGCCCTCCTTTGAAATGTTCCAAAGTCAGGTTAAAATATAAGATTGAGCAGAGAAGAAAGCAGTAGCTTCTTTTTTTCTTTTTCAAAACAGTTGATAATGAAAATTAAGTCATATGATATAAACCACAAAATCATTGGCATTTTTACGGAAAATATTGTCAAAGTAATTGTTTCTACTCAGCTTATCATATTTGTGATGGTGTAGTCAGATAAATCAAAGCAGTCTATGTATGATGCTGTTTATGATTAGTGATTAATGCTGATTATTTCCATCTTTTCTGGTCATAAACAGAGGAGAAATCTGCTATACCAGAACAGCGTCAAGGCGTGGCTGAATTACTTCCGCAACGAGCACCGGTTGGTCACGGTGGATGTATCCTGTGGCGTCGGTGACCTCATCTGGCACCGAGTCTGCGACTTCTTTGGACACGACTTGGAGTTCCTACCCAATAAGACAGTCAACACAGTTGTCCTCTTTGCTTTCGGTGAGCATGTAATATTAGCCTCCAGACAGTGTTTACAAGATTCTCATGGCCAAATTACGGTAGTCACTTGCTCAGAGCACATCAAGCATAAAAGCTAACTTTCCCCATCGAACATGAAGGTGAATAGCTAGTACACAAACACGTTTTAATACCAACCATGTGAACTCCCAGAGGTTCTTCATTAAACCAACAGTTTTGCAGTTTCTTATTATATGCCAGCATTTGATCAAATCACACATACATTAGTATCCAAACTGTGGAATATGATAAAAACTAGTGAATGCATGGTCATCATGTGTGCAGTTGAACAATATTTGGCATGAAACCAAAAAAAGAGAGAGAGACAGGATGCTCTGTTCAACAAGGTGACCAACAGATTAAATAGAGCATCTCATCTTTCACCTGGCACACAGTCTTGATTCATTGTACTTGTGTACTATGTTATAAAGTGTCTACAAACAAAGATTCATTTTGTCCAGGATTGATGATGACAACTCATCTTTTGTTGTCAGTGTTGTTACAGGGATGGTTATATCATACCAGGGTCAGCCTGCTGGTCAGCCTGCTGGTCAGCCTGCTGGTCAGTGGTGAGGGAGGGGAAAAAGGGGCATTGGGTAGCACAAATCAAAAGTAATTTGTTCAGTATTTGGTGGCTAGGCTTGAACAGTAATTTTGTGACAAACTGTTGGACGTTTTAATGATTCCGTCTTCCCTTTTTCAGCTCCTTTCTGGCTGCTAGCTAGCAGTGTGCTGTGGCTACTGTGAATCAAAAACTAATCAAGATACTCTTTAATTACTTTGCAGTTTTTCATATTGTGTCTCTGAGCATTCTTGGAAAATGTGAAATCAGGGTTCCTTTTCATAAGGGATCGCTAACGGATTCAATTTCAGGCTCAGAGATACAAAATTTCTTTTATGAGTGGTTCCTACTTTAAATAATCTGACATATTCTGTTTCTTGACTGTGCACTTGCTCTCACCCTCGACCCCTGTCTTTGACCTTTGACCTCTTCCTCATCACAGATAACTATGACTACTCAGCAATAGATCTACAGCGATACCACATGGAACTTATACACCTCAAGAGCATCTTACCCAAGCCTGACATGTCCGTGGTGAGTGCCACAGAACTCAATGACATCTCGTACAGCTGCCAACTTGTAGTAGTAATTAGCAGTAATTTCAGCATGTGTGACTACTGCTTTTGACTGCATAAAATCCTGCACATTAGTAACTTTCTATGATAAATATGCCTTGTTCCTCTATGCACAACAACCCACCATTAGTAATTTTTATAAGAATGATTGGTAAATTGTACACAGACATGTTTGCAGTTACGCATACTGATAAGAAAATAAAAATAAGGTCAGAATGTGTCTTACAATTGAATTGTGTTCAAAAAATATTTATATATATAGATGTACCATTTTTTCAAAATGCCCTAAAAATGGTAAGTGAAGTACTTCAGCATAACGAAAAACAAAATTATATAGTGATAAAGGACACCTCATCAAACAAAGTTGCAGTGATTTCAGAAGGTTCAAATGGGGAAAAAATGGTTAACTCTATGTGTGGCAAGTTCACTTTGACTCAATCAGCAGCTTGTCAACTTTGTATACTTTGCTCAACTGTACAATCACTCACAAACTGATCAATAAAAGCCACAGTACATTGAAAGTGCCATGCTTACTGTTTTGCAGCAAAATTTACATCACAGCAAAGCTTGCAATTTTCTCTAAAACTTTGCTGTACAGCATTTACAAGCATCAACATTTCTATTCAGATTGGTATTTGTGTCAGATCACATATTGGCATTTTAGTTTTTCACAACATGAATGTATATCATAATGACAGTACAGATATTAAATTATGATCTTGGGTAGATGTGAATGTACCATCTCTTTTTTTCACAGAGAGTTATCATAGTGTTTACCGATTTGCTGATCTGGACACAGGACACAAATAGAGAAAAATTATAAAATGGGCTTTAGAATCTCTGCAATCTGATTGGTCAATTGTCATGCATTGATTTTTACTGATCCACACTGAGTCATGCATTCAAACGCATGGCTCAAATCTTGTATAGTGTTGTAGGTGTAACGGACGCATGATGGGGAAAAAGGTTGTATTTCATGAATTTATGGGCCCATTTTATAACAAATGATGCGCAGGCCTATTTCGTTGATCAGTGAGAATTGGATGCTCTAGTTTAACTTTGGAACAGTCTAAAACCCACTCGCTGCACTCGTGGGTTTGTAAAAAACAGTTCCAAAGTTAAACTCGCACATCCAATTCTCACCGATCCACTCTGTCCTGTGCATCATTTGTATAATGTAAGAAAGCTGCAGTGTTTCCCAAAAGTGCTCAAGCGTTATGGTCCTAGAATAAAGTGGCATCAGGGGGTTTACACCATGGCACATAAAGGATTTAAAAAAGAAAACAACAACAACAACAACTCCGGTATTTAAACAAGAGCATTGTGTAGTACACTCAGTATATGGAGCTGAAATCACCTATAGTAATCATCACATGCCAATATTTACTTCTGCTCTATAGAGTGCAGTCCTACATGAGCTGAGCAAACACATAGACAAGGCAGCGCCCACGGCTGAGTCCTTCTGTGTGGACCTATCAGACACGCCCATCGCCAAGGACAAGGTCCAAGTGGGAGACACCAAATACGAGGTAGATATCTAGAGACTGGGGTTTGATACTCAGTGGGTACTGATAGACTGAGTGTGTTCTGGGTCCCATTTCATAATAAAAGATGTTAGGATAGCAACTCTTGCTGGAATGGCAACTTCCAATAGCAACAGCCAATCAGGAAGCTGGATTCTTGTTGTTCCCATGACAATTGTTGTTCCAGCAAGAGTTGCTATCATGTCAACTTTTTATGAAACGAGGCCCTGGTGAAGTCTTGCAAAGCAGTTGTGAATATAAATGGTGTTTATAGCAATATTTCCAGTTTGAAATTTTAATTTCACTTATTTTTTCACATTTTCTATAAAAGATACACCAAATACATGTACATGTATGACAAAATAGAATAAAAATTGATATCCCGCTTGGATGTGCAATAAGATATTACTAGCACTGATACATAATATAACTGTCAATTTATCCAGATTTAGAATCTAAGTACATTTTCAGGTTTAGATTTAAATGTAAGGTTTTGAGTGCTTAATGTTAGTTTCTTTGATTCTGTGGCTTTTCATTCCCTGATCGTCACCAAGAAGATCAATCGGCAAAGTTCAAAAGTTCGTGGAAATTGAGTCACTGATTTGTAAACATGTGGGAAAGCGTAGGATCATAACTTTTGTATTCAAAGTCCGAGTTCGATGACTCAGCCTCTACGGTTCTTTTTTCATCCAAACTTCTGACCTGCATACAGTGTATGTGACCCTGCAAAACCAGCAAAAAGTCACCAGACATGAACTTTTTGTTAAAGGCAGATTCTGAAAGAGCAGACTTTAAGTTTTTGATAGTGATGTATAACTCAAGTCAAATGGATTCTTTGAACCTATCTTAATATTATAGAGAAAACAAACACTGTGAAACAAAGAAAAGAGGCTCTGATGAACTTAGGGGTCTGTTCAACAGCTTAATCTTAATACCAAGCTGTGTTCTTTGCAACGAATGGGACAAATACAGGATGTACAACTTCCTAGCAACAGCAAAGAAGGGATTATCAGATTAAGCTCAAATTGAGCATGCTTACTTAGCACATTGTATCCATGACTAGTACGAACTTTAAAAGCAAACAACAGAAAATTTATTGGCTACAACTGTACACCTCAAAACAGCAAGCCCTCTTTGCTCAATCTCAACAAAGTACTGTATGCATACATGCTCTCATGCAAAATTTATACCTGCAGTATTAAAACATAAAACCAAAGTATTATGAAGAACTGCTGCAGTACAACAAAATCTATCTTAAATTCACAAAAAGTCATTCTGCATACCCGATGACTTGCTACTTGGTCACATCGAAGATGAGTGAAGTTGAATCTGCATCCACACTCGGGGTCTTTGGGAATGACTTTAATCTTCCCTCTCAGCCCATGGGACTAGCCAATATGCCACTTGTAGAACCCTAAAATTGACTCACTTGATGAAATTATTTCACTCCTCATCCCTACAGTGGTCTTTCAACAGGAGTGATCTCTATTGAAATTGGCCTACCCACACATATTCACAATCATTCATATTTCTAAACCTACAAAATCATCTGTATTGAATTGGCCACACCCCACATATTCACACTTGTTGAAACACATTCAAAAGAATTCTCTATATACTTTGAGACTGTTGCAGGATTTCAACTACAGGACTCCATTGGGGGAACAAAAACTACTGAGTAAAAGGTTTCATTATCTACCATGTACTAGGTTGCCATCACAGTGCATGCCAACCCACAAAAAGTACTTGTGAATTATGTGTCTAATTACAGTACCTACTATATACCAGGTTGCAATCACAATACATGCCAATCAACAACAAAAAAAGTACTACTGAATTATGTGTCTAATTACCTGCCATATACTCAGTTGCACTCATAATGTATGCCACCTGAACAAAAAGGGGGT
Organism: Diadema antillarum; assembly: GCF_040938485.1. NCBI lineage: Eukaryota > Metazoa > Echinodermata > Echinoidea > Diadematoida > Diadematidae > Diadema > Diadema antillarum. The sequence goes on from NW_027270914.1 coordinate 1,630,658, forward strand.
TTCACCTAATTCAAACATTATAACAACTCAGGGGAATCAGCAGCTTGCCACACCCCATTCTTCAGACTTTATTGCTCCCTTGCCTCACTATTTGTCAATGCTACAATGTAATATTCAAAACAACTAAAGGAATTTTCAGGGGCACTGCAAACTCAGTTGTCTCCTACAAAAACAATTAAGCCAGGAAAATCTGTTCCCCAACAGTAGCATCATCTTTTCAAAAATTATTTGTAAAGAGTGAAGTGAAGTTATTAGTTAATAAAGTGAAAAGGTTTTTTGAGAAATAAAAGGGGACCTTTTAGACATTAAAAAAGCACGCCATACTACAAACAAAAGTGTTCTGGAAAAACTGCTTAAAACACAATTTCCCTTTTTTAATGATCCCAAACTTTGGATAGTGTAGAAGAATTGCTCTTTCAGAAAATATAAAAAACTTGTTTGTAAGATTGACCAGGTCGACCCGTTTCACCTTTCTTGAGTCCTCATGTAAAATTGGGATGTGCAACTTTTAGTTGATTTTATCATGGATGGTCACATATAGGCCTTCTCCATTCACTGAAGCTACATGTATGTTTAGGGGAAATCTCCCTGTCATAATAATAATCAAATCATGCACTCACCAAAGAATCCATAATTTTAGCTGGTACCTGGAAAAGAGTGCATGGTATACTGTAAAACGAGGAATTTTCGCGTGCATACTAATTTCGCGAATTTCGCGAGAGCCAAGATTCGCAAAATTAAAATGCACGCGAAAGTTCTTGTCTACACTATATGCAATGAATGCCAGTGGCAGTTCGCGAATATTTCATGCTGCAAAAAAGGCCGTCGGCTCCAATTTGCGAAAAATTCATGCCGCGAATATATCATGTTTTGATTCATATCCTACATCATGAAATGTACATTAAAAAAATGATAATGATAATGTGTAGGCCTACTATAAAAAAAAAGACTTTTTTTAATGCAGTGGGTAATTAGTGGCCAACCAGCCGTCTGCAGCTTAGCTGCCGCACACACTTCATGCATGGTGCATGTACAAATGAAAATGAGTGCTGTTGCAGAGCAGGCGCTTGCTTTGCCGCTGCTCAGCATCATCGTGTTTGCGATTCACTTTGTCGGGACACTGAAAGCTAACGACCCCGTTATTGCCAAACAATGACATCAAAATCTTGGTGTGGCAGTCAATATCTTGAGGTTTACATCACGCCACATCCACTTTTATTCATGGCGAGATTATGTTCAGTCACGTGAGAAGTTTGATACCAATCATAGTTTGAGAATTTCAGGATGTACAATAATGATATTAATTTTTTGTGCATTTGCATTGCATTGAAGGGAAAGTTGAATGTCTATGTTTTTAACACCTACATGTACTTGCATTTCCTACCTGACAGAAGCGTAGAGAGACCAAGTTCTTAGAAGTGGAGGACACATACCTAGACAGGTAACTATCATTCAACACAGCAGAATAGATATTACCTTATGATGGCACAAAGGAAGCAAGTGACACATTGTATGATTCTGTATTAATGCTGTCTTGACATTGGACAAGTGTAACATTCTGTATACCATGCCATTTGGGTCGTGCAAACATGATATTTTGCAAATTGAGACAATGGAATAAGAATTGACTTATTATCTCATTTAAGCAGAAAAGTTGCCTATTTCTAATTTGTGAGATGATTATTTCTTGTGCCTACAATGTATGATACATGAAGCAGTATTTTGGGGTGCTGTCAATTTCCCAAAAATCAGTCACCCAGTGAGAAACATAAAGCCACTGTGACAAAGATGTACAGATGCTACTTTGATAACTAGTCTGTGCACTCATCCTACTGAGAGAGTGAAGGAACATATAGCACAGATGTAGTAACATGTGCTTCTTTTCCATTAAGCAGAAATAAGGCTCGTGTCGCTTGCTTCATCTTTGGTTAAAGGAGGGTGTAGATTGATTAGAGTACTAGTGTGTTCCTTTGTAGAGGGGCAGATTCTTTCACAGCCAGGGAGTTCATTCATTAGGGCAGGAAAGATGTTTGTCCATGCAGCATGCACCCAAAGCACATCTAAATGTTTTATGCCTCATTGCCCTGAACTGAACATTCACTGAGGCGATGACAAATGCTGTCATGTGGAGAACAAACTCTGTATTCTGCCTTAAAATATATATCATAAAGGTGCTAATACCATAATACAGTATTCATCGCATAATCGGGACAGGTTGGGAGTAGCAAACACGGCCCCTTTAAGCGAGGTGCCCGATTTCGCGATGAGTACTCACCATACACTAACGGCATACGACATGTACATGTAGTGCACACACACACACACACACACACACACATGCATACTGACGTACTGTACATGTACATGAATACACAACACGCTACCCCTCGGCGCGACCCTCCAGCTCTCCCTGCATTCTCGCAATGATGTAGAGTAATCGCAACCGGGTTCGATTCTTCTGTCAAACACGCGTGTACACGTAATCAATGTCAGCTCATAGTCTAGATTCATAAAACGTTACGTATTCGCACATACATTGAACCCTTCTCATCTTTCACACTCTCTCCCCCATTTCACTGAATACGTAACTGTTCATAGCCCTCATTTCAATCACGTAACTTTTGCCCAGTCACAACTGAGGAAGATTGTGACGTACACACAGATCACAGTGTACAGCTGTATTGAAAGTTGAAACCAAAGACAGTAGATAACAAGATACGAAGGCGCGCGATAACAATGGACTTTGCCCTCAGAGTGTATGACTGAGATTAAACAACACACACAGCCTGGGCTGTATGAGCGAGGCATGTTTTTTATTGGATGTGAGTCGAGTACGAATTGCAAGCGAGCACATGGCTTTGCTTATGTAGGGGAGAAGAATGTTCGCGAAGGCATGTGCTTTGCAATGGCATGGATACTTATACACGGCGCTTTCGTGGCTATGCATGTACATGTACTAGATGGACGGAGGTCAAAACACACCAATCCGAAGCTTGCTTTGTAAGTTTGTTGTAAACGACAACTGATACGGAATCTTTGAAATATTGTTGTGGTATTTTGGTAGATTTTTTGTGTAAAATATTAACAAAATCAAAGATCGCTTGAAGAAAAATTGTCCCGTTTATCAGAGGTCCCCGCCCGATTATCCAGTGAAAATAACGTGCGTTGGAAATGTTTCTGGGAAGCGTATATCATTTAAGCGAGGATCCCGATTATCAGATGCCCGATTATGCGATGAATACTGTACTTCACAAATTGGGACTTTCATGAATCGAGAGCTGCAGTAACGGATTGCAGAATACCTGCTGTCCCTCATCAGGATTCACAGGAAATCTAGCAATCTTCCCCCTTGAAGATCTCACATACCTAATATTTCTGGTAATAAGAGGACAACACTTGTTTTGAGAATATCTGTTTTCTCAAAGTGAAAAACACCAATGCGATTGGCATTGCTGCTGTGTTTATGTTATCGTATCTTATGTTGTGTTATCTTATGTTATATTCTGTTATGTTAAATTAAGACTTTATTCATATTAAATAAAGGCTAGCAAGATTGCACTTTAAAGGGCCTTATCTACCCTGTATGCTGATGCAATATTCTGTCTTTCATTTCTGCATGTCACCCCCAAGGTACATCTTCATCAGTTCAGACAAGAAAGAGCGAGGGCGCAAGACCAGTCTCTACCAGCAGATCTTCAAGGTCCTCGCCACGACGGAAAACGAAGTCTGTCTCTTCCCGGAGGAAGTCGACACCAAAATTTGCCAGGAGATTGCTTACTGCTTTGCCAACTACAGACACCCGTCGGCCAGATAGAAACCACCTCCACCACAAGGAGTGGGGGGACATGAAAGACCAAAAAGAAGAAGAAAAGAAAAAGAGGAAGAGCCAAGAAAGGGAAAAATAGTTTTATAATTCCAGCGAAGACAATTCAATGCATAAATGTTGTTACTTTCTCTTTCTCATAATTTCTGCTTCAAGCAGCAGCCGGACCAAAAGTATGCCAAAGTGTAAGCCGTGAGCAGACAATGGATTCTGTAGCAGAGGATATGTTCTCCTCCATTTATATTCCTGTCCAGAAAAAGTAAACCACAAAACAAAAGGAGCAATATACAGTAGAAGCCCCCAAAACCAACAGCAGTGTGAAACAGGCTTAATTATCAGCCAGTCACGAAATATTCCAGTAAGTAGCTGAAAGATATGTTTGATCCCTCTTCTGGTATGACATGTTGAAAATTTTTCTTCTCCGGTTCTTAGATCAATCAGACAGAAATGCATAACCTTCTTTTTCTTTGATCATAGAATATATGCAATGGGACGATCATGTCTGTAGAGTGGCCATTAACACTCCACGTCATGATAGAATGACCTTTGACCTTTGATCCCATCAATATGAGAGTGAGCAATGCAACTGCAGTCACTTCAAAAACATGAGGCTCCCTCCACACCCCTCCCCCCCCCCCCCCCAGGAAAAAAAAAAATGTTGGACTTCACATGATAAAACCAGATGTATGTAAATGAAAGTAAATTGTTGAAGGCCTTATTATTCAATTGCCTGTTCCTTCAAACTATCTACAAGGTTAAATGGTTTTAGCTTTTCTGAGCTAGACTTTGTTGCAGGCTGTAAATACGTTTGTGTGTTAGCATTTTTTTTTTCACCCAAGTATTGAAATTGAAATTGCAGTTTCTTTGGTTAATGTTTCAATAAGAAAATAACGAAATTGCAAATATTACTCTGAAATATCTGGAAAATAAAACACAAAGATGTTAACGCAGTGCAACTGAAATAGGTGTACATTTGTGACTTGATACACTTTGCTCATGGTGTTGTTTTAGATGTCGGTTCACTCTAGTAAAAAAAAAAAAAGGCAAAAACAAAAACAAATGTAAGAATAAGTTGGGTCACATGATGATGAATCTCATACATCAAGATTTGGATCTTGTTTTCTATATGTGTTTGATACTCAAAAGTTGTTCATTTTAGTAATAGACGTGATTTGTGTATGTTTTGGCCAATATGTGGCCCACTTTCTCATATTTTCATGACATTTGACTGAATAAGGTGCCATGTTCATCTCCAGAAATGGTTTACTGAATTATTTTGGCCACAGTATACGTTGTGGATTTCTCCGCTTAAGTCACAAATTTGATATTGAGAAATTTGGCACAAGTATTAGCACAGTATTAGATGACGATGAGACCTGTTTATATTCTGATATTAAATTTGCTATGTTTGCAAGGATGTAAGTACTGTCATTTTATTACTTTACACTGCACAGATTCATACAAGCTCAATTGGTGACATCACAAAGGTTGCTAGATTTGGGTGGCATTATTAGCGAATAAAATTTTCTATAAAGTGCACAGTCCACAGATTGGGCCCAATGCAAGACTGTACATACAGTGTATGTACATCCATTTTGGCCCTTTTCTCCACATGAGAGGCTTTTGGAAGCTCTTGCCCATTGTACATTGATGTTTAGTGTGAAAAAAAGAAACTCACTAGACATTTTGCGGCACTTGCTTGATGCATTGAAGCCACATAAAAGCTTGTAAAAACAAAGTTTCCGGATACCTGGATTACGTCTGTACATATTTGACTGTTGATGGATCTGGATCGTGTTTCCTATTTGTCATTTATTTTTTTCTTCAGTGTGCATGAAATGGGGTACAAGGTGACTGTGGTATGGTAGGCAAAATTTGCCTTTTTATAATTGTACATATCTGGATGTGTTGATATAAACAATAATTACCTTCTATTGATTCAATACGTTATATACATAACAGATATATATACAAAGAGTTGACCATTTCATTCATTTTCAGAGATGTGTTGCAATCATATATGAAATGATACGGTGTACATAGCTTTTGTACAGTTTGACAGTTTGTGTTATTAGAATTTGCCAAGTTACAAAATTTGATATGATTCATTTATTTGTGATTCACATTTCACCTACAGTATATTTTACATTTTCTATACAGTTACAGACAAAACTATTCTTTGTCCACGTAGTATTATAATGTCCAGCTGTGTGACGTGTGTCTAGAGTGACAATAACCATGGCAACACGCCCAAAGTGTGAGGGCTTGCCAGGTCAAAACACGCAAAGACTAGAAGTAGCAGTCCTTCTTTTCTAACCTGCGTGAAAAGCCCATTACAACAATTCATGAATGCTCAGCATAAGGCTTGTGTTAAATGTTTGTTTATACCAGACAAAAACAAACATGGCAGAGGTTCTCATCACATTCTCATTGTTAAAGTTTGTGTGTGTCTTTTGCAACCCTGAAAATTAGATTCCTTTCATATTGTAGTAGGAGGTAATTCAGACGTTTCCTCAGAATAATAAAACTGGAAACTTCTTTATTATGGAGGAAAACAATATTATAGATTTCCAGTCAATTCATTTGGACCTTGAAAAAATTCCAACCATTATTCTCGGTACAAAAGGGGAGTGTATTCCCGAGTGACATGGGATTAGTTTTTTTCATAAAAAAAAACAACAAATATTCAGTGTATAGGCATAAGATTTCAAATACAATGTTGAGAGACATTATTTGTCAACAGTGCATAATTTTGTAAAATTTGCAAATTGGATATACCATCTTTAAAGAAATAGAGAATTCAAACAACACATTCGGCACTGAAGATTATTAAAGTAGAATTTCTTTGAGATGAAAGGTCATCAATAAGATTAAGTAGCACTACACACTCTAATTGATAGCACCCCCATAAACACAAACACACACACACACACACACACACACACACACAAATAAGCAGCAATTCTGATGCAGTGTCCAAAAACACACATAATATTGTATGTTGTGTTCCAAGTTTACCTGGTCCAATATGATCTATGGCAATCTACTAGTATCTTCTCCTTCTTTCAGGTTTTTGATAACCAGTCAAGTTCCATCACATCTGCAAAATGTCTGTCTTTCTTTCTTTTTTCTGAGGTTTGAAAGTAAACACACTACTGGGTACTAGACGATAGTGAGTAAAGAATTTCTGGCCACTGAGATGTTTCTCGTATTCAAGAAAGGAAAGGTGTTATATTTGCTGCTGAGAGTGAAATGGGGGAAAATGTGCATTTCTCTTTTTGTAATGTACACGTGTATATACTGTAACTGTGAGTGAAATAAGAGGAGAGACATACTGATGTTCATGTGTGTTTCTATTGACCAAATATTTTACTAAGATGCATTTGCCATAAACTGTAATGTAAACTTGTATCATGTTATGATTTTAAATATTTATCTGTACCAGGATATTTTAGTGTACAAAAATTGTATGTTCAGCATTTTGTCTTGTTGCAATCATTATTTTGTGTGCATACGTTTACTATTAATGTGGTTTGTCTATGCAATGTACTAGTAACATGTATTGCTTTAAAACAAGCATCATTCTTTGTCAGTCCCATGCCCAGGATTTAAAGAATATGCGCAACACAGACAGACTGACAGCGCTACATACAGCTTGCTTTATGAATTTTACATTCAGAGGTGCCCTATGAATTAAACCTACTTGAATTTGTAACTAAGATGAATTCATGTCCCTGGCACAAAAAGAGTGCACAAAAATACAGAAATACTGCACTAGTATGGATGTTGTACCTTCTGGAGACTATATAGCAACCTCTGATTGACAGTTGGAAGAAGTGTTGACATGAGTAGAGACAAATTCTTGTACAGTGACATGGATTGCTGAAAAACTTTGCATTAGTGAAGTTTCCTAGGAAATCGGTTAACCAAAGAGCATCAAACAAAAGATTTTGAACTGCAAATAGTTATAACTAAATGTTTGACGTACATATAATGAAGAAATATACCACTTAATAGCAGTAAGAGGGACAAAAAAAAAGTAAAGATTCATCTGCTGTTTAGTCCAATGGTACAAACGCTATAGACTTTATGGCAGATCTTCTAATCATTCAGTGGGGTATCCTATACACAATGCACTGTTTAAAATGGGGTTATCGAATGTTTCCATTATACAATGTGGTGTAAATGTATGAAGCTCTGAAACAGTCATGTGTAGCTTCTGTGTGTCTGCTTGTGTGTGTTTATGTGAGCATCTTTATTTAATATTTGCTTTTTAAAGGTTTGAAACTGTATTTTAATGCGCTGTGTGAGTTTGTATTCAAACTGTATGAACATGTGGACAAGAAGCTTACAAAGAGGCAAATCTCGGTAACATATCAACATCTGGATGACGCAGCGGGCTACTCTTGTAATTGGAAAATAAGAATAAGTGTCTAATATCAGGGAGCAGAATAGGGTACATTATGTTCACATTTTAAATGTACCTTTTGTTGTGTTTCATTTTGTATTGCTCCATTTCTGGCTCATATTAACAAATTTCAATTGTTTGACACTTCAATCTAATTTACATGCTGCCAGCCAAAGGTTTTGATGCTTTTTCAAATAAAACAAAATGCAAGAGCAGTGTGTATTAACCACATGACTTTGTGAATTGAGAGTCGACCAATAATCATTTGAGGTGTTTTGTTAAATTTTTGCTCTTGTACAGAAAACTTGCATATGGTTTGAATATGCAACTTGTTTTCACTGTATGAGATGAAAGGTGACTTCGTATCTGTGTTGCACCTTGGGATGCAAGTGTTTGGGGCTTTAAGATTTAGAGATTGTGTTATGAGTTACATTTTGATTGTAATACACTGTGTTCAATACAAGAGCTCACTGTTGATATATATTTACTTGAATATTCCATGTGTTATGTTGGAGTTATACAAATATTCTATGAATAACGTTTTGAATATGCTGGGGTTTGCTTGTGTTACGTACAGCACTTTTTGCCAAAAAAGGTGAATAAATTATAAAAAGTCTTTAAATGAAATATCCGTGTCCAGTTTTTTCTTTGTACACAGGGCACAAAGGTGCCAGTTTCTTGAAGGTCTTCTCACATATTGCCAATGTTCTTTGCCAGAACTAAACAAGAGCACAAATTAACAAGGACTCCGACATACAATGGCATTTGGAAAATCACAATTGGCTGTAGCAAAACTGTCATGCAAGATATTCTAGTGAATTGGAGCTGACGGCCTTTTTTTGTGGCATGAAATTTTCATTAACTGCCACTGGCATCCAATGCATATAATAGTGTAAACACGCACTTTCACATGTTTTTTTTTCACGATTCTTTGCTCTCGCAAAATTCGAAAAATTAAAATGTACACGAACATTTCTGGTTTCAGTACCATCATCATCATAGCAACGGTGCAATGGAGCGTATCCAAACTCTTTATCATAGCCTGCCACTGCTGATTTTTGTTGCTAATATATCCACAATGTCCGTACAATGTATTACCAATGTTCTTTATAATAGGGATGCAATACTATTGCCCTGCTGTATTAGTTATCCCCAAACCAATAAATATGCCCTCTGGTGTAGCTCTGGTGAGCCAAATCGGCTGGATTGACAGCACTTTAACTTGACCAAGACTAAGAACCAGAAAGCTTGCCCGATTACTGCCTGACATAACAACAAATACATGCAGAGTACCTTCAAAGTATTGAAATGAATTAAATGTATTGAAATAAATTAAATGTATGGTGGATGGAGCAGTTACATGTACTACTAGGGCCAGACAAGTTTGGTATCCATATTAACTGAGCTGTTGGCTGACGTACATTGTAGTTACTATAGGGTGGTGTACAGTGCATTCCCAAGAAAAACGAACAAAGTTATAACAAAATTTTGTTCCCGCAAAGTAAAAATTCTGGTCAAAAATTTTTATCTAGATATCTTTGTATTCTCTATTTGTTTGTCACCTGTACTATTGTGTGACAAACTATTCCATCTACCTTTGTGTGCATTAAATGTAATATGGTAGGTTTTCTTCATTTGTGTTTTAATATTCAGATATGCCTTATACCGTATCTGCAAGTTACTGATTCTGTCTGAGAACATAAAAAGCATCCAATGTTTATATCTGTAATCATTTCAATTTATTGGATTGTAAACATCACATACACGTACATAACATACAAATATATAGTACAGGTAAATTTTGCACATAGAGAACTAATCCCTTGTTCACAATCAAAGCAACAATGATGCAAGAATAGTGTATAATATGAATACCAAAATGACATGTATGCAAGTAATGTAATACTTTACACCAGATGCTAATGAAGTACCAGTGGTAAGCACATTTTCCTTGTACATTGTAGCACAGCTGTAATACATTTATAAGGAAATGAGGCAGACTATATAACAATAGAAAAAACATCTGGAATGTCATTCTTTGTTTAGAAAAAAAAATGTGGAAAATTAACTCAGTATCACTGAATTTTCTTTAAAAATTTGCACACAAGCAGTACTTTTTTTTTTACTGTTGTATCATTTCTTATCAGGGAGGAATACTACTAAATGGTCAAAATGTGAAACTTGCTAAGATTCAGATATGTATAGTATCTTTTACTTTGAATTATATAAGTATTGACAATTGTGAGTGTGTAAAATTAGGTTCTAATGACATGCTTAGCTCAGTCCTTGTCTCTTATTCTGTCAGAACATGCTCGACATGTTTCGCGCATTGCGTCAACACTTCACATGTAATGATAGCGCACAAAAAACAAGATAGTAAAACTTGCATTAAACATATGATTAGTATCTCAGCCAAACTTCTACGAGTAACAGGTGACATATGATGTCAACTGTCCTGTTAGTACATTAACCTTGTGCAGGGAAGACAACCATGAAAACAGCATTGCAGTATTTTGAGGGCTGAAAAAGGTGTATTTTTGATGAAAAATAGTATTTGTACCTTTTCTGCAATACACATGTGTAGTAATATAATTTGGGAAGAACAGTATTTTCTATAAAAAACCTGCAGTATTTTTGACAAAAACAAAAAACTAAACCAAAAACAAGCCCAACAAAATACTGCAAAAGAGTAACAGTTGGCATCTCTGCCTTTAGAAACAGAAACCAGTTGAACTCTGCACTTACTGCACTTTGTATTTCTCGGAGGCAAGGACTGTACTGTACAAATTTTCTCGCTTCATCAGAAAGAATGTTTGATATTTATAGAAATGCATACTTGCTATCATAACAGGCTGGTATATCTTTACCTATTCACATTACAGATGGCAGAATGTATACATTAAATTCTAATCTCTACGACAGATAACGAGGAAATATGACAGTGTCAGAACACATACATCAATTGCTATATATATAAGTTTACATTCATATATGCATTTCACATACTTGCATGTATTTCAGTACTCTCGTCCAACAATATAAACATAAATCTTAGTCCCTTAATAGGAACACAGAAAGTTTCGTAACTGAACTATTTGTCATAAATGCATAGTTACAGGCTTTTAAGAGCCTGCACTGAGGTATGACTTGCATAGATCGATGCAGTACATTACTCGTTTTTATACTTTTGTTGCCTCTTCAGATCACACGTAATCTTCTATTCAATCATCACATTGATACAAGTTTTCTGAAATGTGCAATGAAATATATAAAGCATGTCCATACACAAAGTAAAACCTAATTCTACTATTAGTAGATAATGTAATATACCGGTACATGGTTTCAGACTTGGAAAATAACTCAAGTATGAATGCATTCATGCATCACGCTATAACCGTACACGACAGCCAACCTGAATCACAATTTCTCCCGTGTTTCTGAAATCATATTTCACAAATTGTAGCCGAGAATGCTTGATTCTGAGAGTGAAATTAGGCATTTCAGACACATAATAACAAACGGAAACATTTTGTCGTACGAAATGCCTCTTCAACTCAAAATAGATGCATGGTGGAAAAAAAAAATCGACCTAACGAACTTCAGTATCATTGTTGATTGGAAGAGTGTCCGGTGTGGCGTAAAGATTGTCAACTGCCCTCTTCTCCTCAGTGGGCTGTAGAGATAAAAGTGAGTATATTTGGTCATTTATTCCTAGTAATGGTGATAATGATAACAATATTAATGAATACGAAACAAAATTAAAATCAAACATGGTATTACATTTACCAAGTTCTTAAACTTAAAACTCACTGGCACACCAAGCTACATTACAAAAAGATATAGGTTAATAAAATCATACATTGTATTACATTTTCAAACTTCTTGTGCTTAAAACTCACTGGCACACCGAGCTACATTACAAAAAAAAATATACAGGCTAATCACTACATGTGAGAAAATCTCTGCATCTGGTTTGTGATACCAAAATAGTCTCTAGTGTTACGGGGGTGAAAGGTCACAGTAAGACTCAGCCATCATGGTTGTGATTTTCAGAGTTAGGGGGTGAAAGGTCATAAAGGATTCTGCCATCATGTTTGTGATTTCAGAGTTAGGGGGTGAAAGGTCACGTTAGGGTTCTTCCATCATGGTTGTGATTTTCAGAGTTAGGGGGTGAAAGGTCACGTTAGGGTTCTTCCATCATGGTTGTGATTTTCAGAGTTAGGGGGTGAAAGGTCATGTTAGGATTCTGCTATCATGTTTATGATTTTCAGAGTTAGGGGGTGAAAGGTCACATTAGGATTCTGCCATCATAGTTGTGATTTTCAGAGTTAGATGGTGAAAGGCCACGTTAAGATTGCACAGATTAACTTACCATCGCTTCTTCTGGGTATTCCCCAAACATATTGGTGTCTACCTCTTGTAAGGCAAACTGTGAATGGAAATAGAAGGGGTAAAAGGGTTACATTACAGTGCACATGGCAGGTTGCACATTGTGGTTGCAGTTACCATAGCAATGATCAGAATACTTGCAGCTGATTGGCTACTGTCTAGCTGTTACTATGGCAACTTATTAAAGCCCTTTACTGTTTGTGTCTCTGAGTACAAGGTACATTGCTCATGATGTACTAGAAATAAAGCAAGAACAAGCAAGTGAGCATTTGAGAGTGAAATGCATACTGAAGTGAAGCCATAATCATATTCAACATGAATTGAAGGCAATTTCTGTATTCAACACCCACAGAAATCACCATTTTTATGATTTTGCCGTGTCGACAATTGCATTAAAAGCAAGAGAACGTTAACAAAGAAGGGTGAAGATGTGCAATGACAGATCTTTTAAACAGTTATCACCCAAAATCATCACCCTCTATAAATGCATTTGTAAGATCGCAATGGCAAATAAAGATCAGCAGTTGCGATCCTACAAATACATTCGTACAGAGAGTGACAGCTGACTGAAAAATAAAAAATAAATAAAAATATGATTGCATTTTTTGGGATCAAATTCAAACTAAAATGTCAGATAATCCTGGCAAACAATGAGAATGCCAGAGGACATGTCTGTGAGAATGGTATGAGTGGACTTTTAGCTAAAAGGAGCCAGCCAGATGGAAAAAGAAATTACAAGTACAGCATACTCCCATTATTAAGTAGGCCTCAGGACTGGCAGTTTTCTTTTGTTGTCATGAAAATTTTGTTATAACCAAACAACATAGTGTATACAGATACAGGGATGATAATTTTGGGACCTCAATTTTGATCTTGTTGTAACAAGAATTTCATTATAACTGTATTTGTTATAACAGGAGTGAACTGTACCATAGCATTCTCATACTAACATTCATGTTGCCGAAGTCAGCGTCGTAGCCAGGGTTGGCCATACCTCCTGCCATGCCCTTCACTTCATAATCCTTCCTGCAAGTTTACAAGACAGCAAGAAAAATATTCATCAACCTACAGCAGAAATCTCCCAGTGATTTCAAATACTGTAAAAGTGGATATGTTCACGTGAGTATTTTTTTGTACTCGCCTCAGTAAAATGAATTTTTGTGTGTTTTTAGTTCTGCGAAATCAAGACATTACATACTGGAACATATGGCAAACAAAAATATTTGCATGCTTTTCTTTTCGCGCTAGTTTCTGTTTGAGTGAAATGTGCAAATATTTCCACACCCTGGAAATTCCATTTTAAAGTATATTGCCACTTGTTCTCATCTCTCCATGGAATGCCCCAAGCAATGTAAAAACAAATTACATTAGCAGCAATAACTGTTACTTTAAATTTCATATCAGTATTTTTGAGTTTTAGTGTATGACAATTGAGATAAGAGGTCTCTTCACCCTAGGGACAATGTGCAGCTCCTGGCGTCCAAGTATTGATCCACGACATCAACATTTGATCCCTCACATCAACATTTGATCACTCACATCAACATTTGATCCCTCACATCAACATTTGACCCCTCACATCAACATTTGACCCCTCAAATGAACATTTGACCCCTCACATCAACATCTGACCCCAGAAATCAGCATTTGACCCCTCATATCAACATTTGTTCCCTCACATCAACATTTGACCCCTCATATCAACATTTGACCCCTCATATCAACATTTGACCCCTCACATCAACATCTGACCCCTTACATCATACCTCATTGACCTTCTCTTCCACAGGAACACAGCTGCGATGACAAAGATGATGGCCAGTGTTCCGAGCACGACGCACAGGACGATGATGAGGGTGGCTGTAACCAAGCAACACATATTGAGAGTTGGGGAGGTTATGTACTGAGCCTCTACAAAAAACTCCATCACTCCATGAAATATCATTTAGTGCGTAAAAATAAGTCTGCTTTTTCTGCCAAATGTTCGGCAACTCCAAGATCTTCAAGGAAAAGTGAGCTTGCTCTTAGGCAAACGTTCTACCCGTCCATTCTTATGGAAAAGTTACCATTTTAGTTTGGGAAAGTGAATGTTTTCTTTTCCCAGCACAACGACAGAGGTCACAACTTGCCTCTTTCAGAAGGCTGGGGGAAATGTATTACCCTTAACATTTTACAAGTCAAGGGAAAGTGTACTTTTCTTTTCTTTTTTTTAAATTGACAAAATATTGTAGCTTTCTCACCCTGCACTGACAGCATGTGGATTCAACCAAAACTTTAGAAGGGATTGTCTGATAGACTTTATTTCAATGGGGTGTGTTTAATCTTGACGATGACTGTGTAAGGTAAATTCCTTTAAAGATATACATCTACACCTGTAAATCATTAGCAGTGACAATACAGTTTGCATTCACTGAATCCATCCATATGATAAGGATACATTCCCCTTTAAAGACAGCATCCACCCACAAACCATTAGCATCAGTAATACAGAACAGAACACTTTGGTCTGTATTCACAAAGGAGGTTTAAATTTAATCCATGGCTTATGTAAATTTCTTCTACATAAATGCATGTGACAGATTGCATATGACAACATACATCCAATGATAACCACCCATTAATACCCACATATGTATGGCACTTCTTTTTCAAATTTATTTTAGTCTGTGGACTACAATTAGACCATGGTTTGACTTCAACCACCTCTGTGAATACAGGCCTTTGGGACCCATCTCTGACCCAGAGTCCCAGGGTCATCCAGGTTTGTTAGACTCACTATTGTCTGTGCCTGGCTGGCCGGTGCCTTCAGGCTGGGTGGTCCACCCCTCTGTGGGCTCAGTGACTCTTCTTGTGGTCCCTGGTGGTCTACGTCCTGTCGTCATCTCAGCTGGAGCAAGCAAACAAAATCATGCAACCCATTAAAATATTACTTGATATCATCATAGATGTCAGAGCCAAGAAAACTGCAAGTTATGAGGCTTTTTCAAAAATTCTGAGTCCACATGTATTGAATGTCAGGCTTTTCAGTTTTTTATGGGACATGTTCCAGTGGTGTTTAAATAGACATACAAATAGACATACATATGCATTCCATATAATGGCTGTTCTCCTAAAGCTGCAGGTGTCTTTTTTTAACATTTTCATGGCAGGGTTTTGGGAAAGAAGGTGGGACAAAAATCACTAGAAAGCTTTGGGAGTCTGGATAATCTACTGATGATGTTTTAATCACAGGTTGATGTCCGGGACTTTATCAAAACTGGTGGACACTCACATGAGCTTCTTGAGTGTCTTTCCCTTCATTCAACAAGTTCTTGGTGGCCAGGTAACAGCCATCTGAATCTGTCTTGGTCACCTCACATTGATTTACTGCACATACATTTGTACCTGATCATAATTTCATGCTCATTCACAAGCTGTCCATAGACTAGTCTGTAACCGAGTCTACAAACCATTTACAATATTCATATTAAAAACAGTAGGGCTTCACATTTCATACAAAAGCAACACTTTGACTTGTATTTAACATGTCAAATAACATCATCCTGGGCCCTGTTTTATGAAGAGTTAAAATTGATTATATAGTTGATTTCAACTGTAAGTCTATGGCAGCCTGTGTGGTAAGGAAATTTATAATCGATTATATCTTTTGATAAAACGGGGCCCTGAACATTTATGAAATCATTCAAAGACTATCAAATTCTTTACTTTTTTTGCTATCAGCAAAAATCTGCTTATATTGTACATAAAATCACATGACATATAAAATGATAGAGGAGCTAAAGAAGCATCTGTGTGTGTGCATGAGTGGCTGCAGTACATACCCTGGGTAGTTGGGCCTGGTGTGGTGATGGTTGGTAGAGAGGTGGGAGAAGCCGCACAGTCTGGAGTGAAGGAGATATCGTCCACTGCTAGACTGGACGTTGAGCTTTGACCCTTCTCTCCCTCAATTATGACCTGATCATTAAAAAGAAGGGAGTTTGCTGGACTACATACATGTACATAATGTATACTTACGCTACTGCTACTGCTGCTGCTGCTACTACTACTAGACACTTCTTCTGCTGCTACTTCTACTACTACTGCGACTACTACTACTACTACTGCTACTACTACTGCTAACATCACTTCTTTTGCCTGCTACTGCTGTTATGCTGCAATTCACATATTTTGTTGTTGTTGTTGTTTTACAATCAACTGACCTATGGCGATTATGCAAAAATGGCTGCAACACAAAAGTCATTATCGATACACTATACTTTAACCTGTTGCCTCCTATACATACCTGAGTATATGTTTTCCACATGACTATACAGCTGTACATGGCACATCCACTGTCGGCAACCAATGTGTAATGTTTTCACAATCATAGATAAGAATGAGTGGAAGGTGTGAGCACACACACAAACTGACCTGGAAGACAGCATCACTGTCCAGATCCACTGACCCCCTGACCCACATGAGTCCCTGGTCAGTGCTGTCTGTCCAGCGCTGCAGTAGAGGGCCTCCTACAGATGTCCTGGTGTACACTCTCAGATAGCCACTGTCCTCACCACTCTTGTAGTAATAGAATCGCATCTGAGCAAAGGATGGAGTAGAGCAGAGTTTCTTCATTGTTTTGTCAATTTGTTGATATTCTTTTTTCATTTACATCTTTGGTAAGAACTACATGGTGCAAAATAATATGGAATGATATCTGATGGGTCTTTTATAGCCAACCCTGTTTTCAAAATTCAGTTTCTTTTACATGTTTCCTTTTTGCAAGGACTTACTCCCATTTCCCACAATGGTCTTTAAGGTGAGTCATTTACCACCTTCTGTCCTTGTTCTCCGAGTCCTCACTGTCAAAACGAAGACAACATCAGACTGATGTCACTTAGCAAATTAATTTGGAGTTAAGAGCTCATTGGCAAGCAAAGGTTTTTGCAAGACCAGTAGAATTTTATTCATCGTTTTTCTCTAGATTTTCTCACATACAAGTAAGTATCATGCACATGCTATTCAGCAATCACAGTCCACACAAAGTTTCATTAGGTGTTGCAATGTCAAAATGTTTGGGTTGTTTTAAGGACTGAGGCTTGTGTAGATATTTGCTGTGGCTGGTATAATTTTGTGATCTAGATTACGTTGGTTGGTCTTGTGATTGAAAGCTACCCTGCATCAGACTGGGGCACAATACACATGATTTTTAGAAGTACAATATGCATTCTAACCATCACAAACATTTGACAAAAAAATCTACCAAGGATATACCTCTTGACTGTAGATGATCATCTTTAACCCTAACTAACCTCCCAGGCCCCCCTCCGGATCTCGGCCGTCGACCGCGCGATTGCGACGAAAATTGGCACACGCATTGCCTATGATGTAATCTAAAGTACCATGAAGGTAATTTTCTCAAAAATAATCATTTACACTAAATTATGCTAATTTATGCATAATGATGCATGAAATCAGACAATTTGGTATAAATCACTAAATAAAGTTCAAAACAGGCACATTTTTGGTGTAAATATTCTTTTTAGTGTCCTTAAGCAAATGTAAGAGAAAAAAATTGCACAATCAGAAAAAAATTTCCTAAGTATTTTATTGTTTTTTGAATTTCTTATGTATTTCTTTGTTTTTTCGACTTTACGTTTTTCATTGTTTTTTCGATGAAATTTGTCCGTGACATTGTTCCGAACAAGAAAATGCGTTATTAATTGATTTTAATCAATAAACCCCCAAAATAATCATGCTTTTATGAAATTTGCCTGTAAACACAGTTTGCATTGAAATTGTACACAAATTCACGTTTTTGAGCAATTTTTGGTCTGACATGCACGTGCATATTTATGCGCAACTTCGGAACCGCGCACCCGGGCATCGCAAATTTGGTGTCAAAAGATGCGGGAGACTCGAAAGAAAAAAGTCATGAAACGTCGCGGCGATAGCTTCTCGCGATAGCGATACATCCCGCGAAACGTCGAGGGGGGGGGCCTCGGAGGCCCCCCCCCGGCTTAGTTAGGGTTAAGACCAATTAAGAAAAACAAATACAAAGAAAAATATATATTTTACTAAATACTCGGGATTCTTAGATGATTCGACACTCAAGAAATGTTCTGATTTTAGGATAATTATGCATGTGTCTAGATCAAAATGAACTTCAATTCTAAGACTGCTAAAAAAAAAGGTGTCACTGATGTAGATTTTTACAAACCTTGCAATCAGTCGTGCTAGCCTGGATGATATAGCTTCCAAGTCGCGCTTTCTCACCAGACTGGACCTCATTGCTACGATCTATTACCATGTAATATCCTGCCGAGACAATACAAAATGTTTACATTTAGGTCATCTACACACATAATACAACCACACACACACATACATCCATACTTTCAGCATAAATAGTTTACACTGGGCCCCATTCATGACACGTTGCTATGACAGCAGATCTTGCTGGAATGGCAAGTACCATGGTGATGACAAGAATCCAGCTTCCCTATTGGTTGTTGCTATGGAAAGGTGCTACTGTATTCCAGCATGAGATATTGTCCTATTTACTTGTATTATGAAATGGGATGGCTTAATAAATGAATAGATGATAAACACGTTTTCAAAGCACAGCACCCATACAGTAAATTCTATTGTGAGAATACTCATGTGAACACTTTTTATAATGATGTGAATTCCAAGAGAAGAGTAAAAGTGATTTTTGTACCAGATGCATCATCTTGGGTGTGGTCGTAGGTCAGTTTGGAGTTCTTGTTTGCCTGTACCAGCTCCCAGTCAAAGTCGTCGGCGTCGTTGACCTGGACCCAGTCACACATGCTGCCCTCAAAGTTGCATTGTCTGTAGGAAGCTGTCAAGCATCGGGAGCAAGAGAGATAAAAGTATCAGGAGTGACCCACCTACATCACAAGGCCTGCCACACATCTTGTTAACCTGTTGAGGATGGGATAATTTTGCTACAACATATATTTTCCATAGACGCCTGCCCGGGTATACTTGGGACTCATCTTCAACAGGTTAAAATCGCGTTACCAGGACCAGTAACTTTCTCTATTTACTGCCATAGACATCACAGCCCATTGGCAATCGCCGATGCTGTAATCCTTTTTTTTTTTCAACCTTTCCATCACAGCACTCTATGACTGGTACACATGTACCTCATTGTAAACATACTAAAAAAGAGACCAGAGGAATAAAATCAAGTCTAGCTGAAACAGGAATGGAAAATCAGGACTACCAAAGTCACCTCCTTTAAAACAGTATCTTGTTAAAAGTGAGCTCATTATAGCAGGGGTTCCATATAGCACTATAGCATATACACACATGCATAAAACTGATGCTAGCATGACACACACACAGAGGTACACACACTTATAGGACTAACACACACAATTATATTAAAGTGGTTTGTATCTGAAGTATGCAATAGACTACACTCCCAGCCTTACTGCAGCTTGATTCGTCACTGCCCAGTGCATCGTCCATACAGCAGTCCTTGGCCATGTCGCACCGTTTCTCCTCAGGGTAGCAATTGTCCACCACGCACTGCAGCTGACCGACTGGACAGGACTGCGTGGAGACCGCAAAGTAGCAGTTATCAAAGCGGATGTCGTCTATGGCGTAGCCTCCAGCTTGTTGGGAGGTCTGCTGGTTGCCGGCTTCAATCAGAATCTGTGGACAAAACAAGGCAGATGTCACCTGAATTAACTGACTGAGTCTCAGAAACCACTGTTCTGTGATTTGAAGCTGCATCTTTTAACTATTTTTTTGCTACTCATCGAAGTCTTTCATAAAATCAAAAAAGAAAAAAAATCACAAATGGAATGGCATAATTAAATTTCATAGAATTTCAGACACAACACCAATTTGCTTTCTGTATTTGCAATGTCTGTTTGTTGAGGAACAATGTGAAAAAATGAAAGTGATGGAAAAAAAATACTGAATTAGACTGTATGTAAAAACGATCGTGCCTCAGTTTGAAAGGGGCACAAAGCATCTCAGTGTGAAAGGGGGGGGGGGGGGGGGGGGGGGCACAGAGTCTCAATGTGAAAGGGGGCACAAAGAGCCTCCCTGTAGACCATACCTGGAAGTCTGTCAAACAAGGAAAGATTGGCACCACGACTTGCTTCCACTGAGTAATGAAGTTACTCCCATCGTCAATCTGCAACAGCGCCCTCTCCTGGCTGTCCACCCGCCGCCGGATCTCCAGGTTGCCGTAGGTGGCGCCGTAGCTGTAGTACCAAAGCGAGATTTCGCAGTTGGTGCCGGCCATGCTGAACGTTGGGCTGACCAGGGCTGCCCTTTCATTTTGGCGACTGCTGGTGCCATCCACATAATAATAGATACCTGTGAGCAGGGAACCATCGGGATACTCTCTGTCAAACGACATCGCCCAAATTAGTACAATACAGATCATGCCAGAATTGATGTAGTGATTTGATTGGTGTTACACTGCGCTGAAGTAGGATGCTAATCTTAAATGCTTTATTGATGCCTGGAATGTGTGTATGGCTGTCATATTCCTCCTTTGCATTGGCATTGTTACTACATCCTGGGACTGATCCTAGCCACAACAATTTGCTTGTGAATTAGCGTAGTCCTACTACCATTACATGTTACGTACATGTACCTGCAATATCACGCTGAGATGGAAAAATCTTGCTTTGTTGAAAGGTTACAGTTATGTTTGCCATCAAGCCATTTTGCACAATTTCTAGTATCACAGGTTTAATGGCTCCCACAGTAGGTCACAGAGTAGCAATCATGACTGTAATTGGTGCAGCCTAACAGACTGCCTGTCAGGCTGTCAACTACTGTACATGCCATACATTTGGCGAGTCTAATTTTTCACAAATCCGGAATTCCCAACAATTTCTTGAGTAGTTAAATTTGTGATTGTGGGGTACAGTACTGAACAGAGAAAACCTACATCATGTGTGTGCACGTCACATTCACGCCGGAATGAGGGTTAATATTTTTGCATGTCTTAAAATTTGCAAATAGCACCTGATGGATGGACTACCCAAAAACATAATGCCTCCGGCAACGCTTCATGGTGAGGCATAACAATGCAGTGTTCACCTAACAGTTCGAGAGTTGGGGATTCAAGCCTTGATGAGATTCTAAGCACTGTGCGGTAGTGAGTTATCATACTATCCCCTCTAGATTGAGGCAAATACACTCTATGCCTCAGAAAGGAATGATTATTGACTAATTGTGTTTCAGAGTCACAAGTCAAGGTCACAAACCTGTATCATGCCACAGATCCTATCTCACCTCCTTGGGTAACAACATGGTGGAGTAGTTAAATCCCTCGCTCAGTCACACCCAAAAATGAGGCAAAGATACTGACACCTGGTAGTTCACCCCACCATGAGTATAAGGTGGTTGGATAAAAGTTCATTTTGCCATAATCAATTGTAATTTACCTGTTTGATGAGACTTTCACCTACTGAATCTTTAGGCTTCTTCAGATCGATCGCTACTGCAACAAAGAAAGTTGTTTTTCCACAAGGTGGTGCATGCCGCTCTGAGAGAATGGGATCATATATTGAAGAAAGCGAGTAGGCCTATTGCCCCAGGTCCCGGTTGAAAGTTTTTCCTTGTTGCTTGTGAAAGTGAATGGCTTCCTTATCCATCTTGAGGTTTTTACAGAATCTCTGGCTAGAATGGATGGATGGCAAAATGAACTTTTATCCAGTTGACAATTTAATCAGATGAATCTTTGCACCAATTTGAAGAATATTGGGTGTCTTCACCCCAGCACATCACGCTATACCACTATTAAAATTAATCACACCCTTCCCCACCCCACTCACTCACCAGCTGGGCTTCCTGTAGTGTGGTCAGAGTCTGGTCCAGTGAAGCTATCGGAGGCAGAGTTATTGTACCTTATCCAATCAAACTGATCACCGGTTGACTGGGACCAGGAGCACATGTCATCCTCAAAGTCACACACAGCAGCTGTTGGCAGACATCAGAGAAACAAACATCAACACAATAGATAAAGAATACTGTGAAACAGATGAAATACAGTTGGATGGACAGACAACTGGACAGACAAACAGAAAGGGAGTGACACACAAACAAACATATATTTTACACATGCAACCATATCCCATACAAACAAGTTTGCATGTGAGTGCATGCATATTATCTTTTCCAATTATCTTTTCTATGTTTTTTCATTATCATCAATCATAATTAAAAGGAAAATAAATACACACAAGAATATGGCAGCTAGTTTTCTACTTACTTACACTGTTTGTTCATATCAAATAAATTTGTACACATCTGTGTTATCTGTCCAGCAGGGCCTACTACTGTAAAAGTGGATATTTTCGCGCGACTCATTTTTCACGTTTGGCCGGGTAAGAAGAGTTTCACATGTTTTTGATTCCGCGGAATCAAGACATCACGCACAGGAACATGCGACAAGCAAAAATATTCGCGTGCTTTTATTTTTGCACTATTTTCTGGTTGCGCTATATACGCGAAAATTCCAACATCGCGAAAATGTCCACTTTTACAGTATCTACCACACAAAAAAATATATATAATTGCTGTATATGTACTATGTGCAAGTTTTGAACTCCACACCAAGCAGAGTGTAACTGAAATATTCCGGAGACAAGCACTCTGTAAAGAGTGCCAAAGTAGTGATGTTGCCATCTTTTGTTACAGCTCTGCTTCACAAGAAATCCTTACAAAATCCTAACAGACAGTGGGTTGGAACCACAAATACGAGCATTGCTAGCATCTGTGTTCATAGATATTCAGGCTATATGAGGTTGCTTAGAACCAGTTTCCATGGCAATAAATGGCCAGGATATCACACTTTAGGACTCTATAACAGAGATGGTGCAGGATTGTAGTCAGTGAGAAAAGGCCTTTAACCTTTTAGGTGTAAATAAATTCGCTGTAACACACATTTTTCATGGACTACTGCCTGTGTATACTCCTGATTGGTCTTCAAGGGGTTACTGTATATGCCATATAATTAGCCAGACTAAATTTTTGCGATCTGGGCTGCCCTACAATTTTGCAAGTGGTTACACATAAATTTGTGAGCTTGTAGTACAGTACTGAACAGAAAAATGAATTTGTGCACATCACACTCATATCACAATCAGAGCCAATATTTGTCCATGTCTTTAAATTAGCAAATAGTATCTGACTAGCAAATTCGTGAAAATAAAAACCTTGCAAAATATTCAGCATATACGGGAATAAATACTCACGGCAGTCAGCCTCATCTGAGAGGTCATCACAATCGTAGACAAAGTTGCAGAAGCGTTCCATGTCAATACAGGTGCCATCGTCACAAGCTCTCTGGTTTGGATCTCCACAATGAGGGCTCCCTAGTATTGTACAATTGAAGAAAGAATGGTTGCTATCCATGCTAGGCTCTGAAAAATCATACTTGGTCCATTAAAGAAACTGGTGATATATCTTATCAGGACATTTATATTGTATCACCCGTGGACAATTAATTAACTGTGTTATTTTGTATGTTCTTATTTATTGTGTAAAGTACCAATGGTAGGTGCTTTACTACTTTGATCTTTAAATGTGATTGAAGTTGTTTTGTTTTTAAGAGGTGATAAATAAAAAGTCTCAGTTTTAAGATGTGAATTGGGTGGAAGCTTTGTCTGCAAGGAAACCCATCACTCACCTGTGGGAGTCAAGGTATCCGGTAGAGTCTGATCGGGGTCCTTCATACAGCCTGGTGAGAAGACGATGTCATCCAGAGCTATGCTATCATCATCACCACCACTGACTCCCTCAAAGTACACCTAGGGGTCACAAGCACATTGGAGAATGAAAAAAAAAAATAGTGTAATGATAATAATATTATCATACATCATAATACTATTATTACATTACACAAGAATATATTGTGATCTTCTTTAACCAGGGTAGCCTCTTCAGTGTTGCGACTGCTCTGACCAGAGAGCTCTGCCATTAGTATTACCCTCGCACTGTTAGGTACCCATCTAGACACCTAGGTTGAAAGGGACATGGTGGATATAAACATCGTATAAGGATGTAGGCTCATGAAGGGATTCAAACTCAGGACCTCTGATGGAAAGTCAGGAGTTCAATCTACTATTAAACTATAAAGTTTATGACATACAGCCGTAACTACAGATATTTTTCTTGCAAATGGTCCAGTGTTCAAAACAAACCAGTTTGTGCATGGTTGTGCTGTTAAACAAAACATGCCAAGTTGACAAGTCATCAGCCAAGTTTGGTTTGTGAGCATGGAACACAAAGAGTAAAAGTCTTGGGAAAAAATAAGTTAACTATTTAGTAATGAGATGGAAAACGTGGCTTACCATGAACTTCCTGCCAGAGTTAAGAGGCACTGTGCCCTTGATCCACAGGTCACCCTGAGAGTTGGACATTGTCCACTGCTGGACTGGGTCACCGCTGGTGGACGTTGTGGTGTACACGGTCAGTGACCGGACGTTAACTCCATACATGAAGTACCAGAACACCAACTGAAACAAAAAGGATTTACAGAGGAAACATCGTCAGTTTACTACTGGACTACACCCTTGGTTATTTTAGAGGCCCAATATCAGAAACACCAAAATGTAGTGAAAGCCATATTTTTTCAAGAACGTCTACAATTAAGATTATCATCATTGAGTGAGGATGTATCACATGTGTCTTGGATCATGAGCTGACAATATATGTTGTTAAAGTGGACCAATGATTAAATGGAACAGAAATTTTCATGAGTTTCATGGTACAATGCAGTAGTGTAAAGTATCTTTGTAGATATCAAAATGTCTATTGAAATACCCTCATTTGCTGAACTGTAAACAAGTGAAATTCACTTGAATTGGCCCAGCACAAAAAAAGGTTATTATGGCAATGTTGCATAAAAATATGCAATTAAAGTTAAGTCAGAAAATCAAAGATGAGTCAGGCCTCAGCCAATCAGAATTGTGCATGCACAGATCTATGTTTCACCTCAACTTTTATGCAACAGGGCCATAATTTCTAAGAAATTTGCCAATACCTGGCAGTCACCATCGTTAGCTGGTCTGGAGAGAACGATGCTGTTGAGCCGTGCCATTTTTCCCACGTCAAATTCACCCGACACCAGGTAGCGATAATGACCTGAGAACAACAGGGAGGACACAATATTGACTACAACTTTCACTCAGGAAAAAAGGTAAAACTAGTCTGTGTATATCATATTGACAGTTGAGTACAGTGGTTAATGTGGTTGCTTGGTCTGCTGACACATAGCAACCAATCAGATATCAGCATCTGAGTTGTCAAACTGACTGCCACTCTTGCTTTGGAAACTTACCCCTAAGTACTGACAACCTCTTGACAGGAGGCTAAGAATACATGCAGAGCAAAACAAACAACAATTAACTCTTTATGTGCCATGTTTGCACATCTGACTCAATTGACGGCGTGCCAACTTCGCATATTCTGCTCAAACCCACAAACCCGCCTAAACCAATCGATAAATCGCCAAATGTCAAAGTACAATGAAAGCTTTTTCGTGCTTCCGTTCGTCTCAGATACAGCTTGCATTAAGTGGTGATTGACTAACAAGCAGTGTTTCCTAATATATATGCGTGCACATTATGAGTTTCTGTCACTGTTTCATGTGCAAAGGACATGCCTTTACAGTAATGTACCTACTGGTAATTTCAAAGCAAAACAATCATCAATTTCTAATACAATTTCCATCAAAGCACATAACCGGGGGGCCAAAAGCTGAAAACAGAGGTCGAGTTGCACTCTCTCTACAAACTAAGTAGACCATGCTTATTTTCAAGTTTTTATCGTAACAAACAACATTCCACTGGTCTACCTCAAAAAATTTGTTGCGAAAGCCTCCAAATCCAAGATGGCGTCCAAGATGGCCGCCATATTTACTGAATTTGATATTTGAATGATAGAATTCGATAGAAACATCAGATTTCAACAAATGAGATATCATATGAAAGGAAATAAAATTTTCTACAAGTTGATACTATTTTTGTGGGTTATTGTGATAACTGGATTGAGATTTTAAGGAAAAAACACTCATTTTTTGATATTTTTCTGAAAAAAGGAATATCATGAAAATGCTTGATTCAGCATAAATCAGAGAATAACTGAAAAATTATCTTGAAACGTTTCAAGAATTTTGTTTGACATATAATTGATATTTGGAGAAAATTCGGGGTCATTATCGCTTTTGGTTCAGGAGTAATAATGTCTCAAACTTGAAAACTCACTATGTAAAAATGGGCACTTTAGTTGTGACAGACCTTGTTGGTCATAAAAAAGTCTGCGCGCGTCAAGACTACTACATGCACCACTGGCACTGCTGCGTGCAGAAGTGCCAGTGGTGCGTGTAATAGTCTTGGCAAACGCAGACTCTTTCTTTGACAAACAATAGTTTGTGCCTGCAAACAAACTTTTCATACCAAGTGGTAGCTCAGGTGACGCTGGTCGCTATTATTTCAAAGTAGATTGTTCTGAAGCAGATGAAATGAAGCAAAAAACTTGGCACCAGTCTTGTTATAGATAGGTTAAGGCAGAATTTAGATCAACCACCGAAAAAAAATCAAGATGACAGCCATCGAAGTTGACATAGTTGATTCCGCCAAATTAAATGTATTATCAGGATTTTGATACAATTTTGTCTGTTGTGCTATCTATTTATATGTTTTACATATTTTAAACATTGTAATACTATTTCAAACTGTCTTAGGTTTTTATGGAGACATTTTTAAGACCAGTGATATTCTACTCTCTGAAAAAGAAAGAAAAAATCGAGTGGAAGTATTCACTTTTGAAGGAGTGAATAACAGAAAACAGTGAATTAGAGTAAAATTGGAATGAATTTTGAGTGGAAATGTTCATTTTCACTCATTTTAGAATGACCTTAGGATCACTCGTCACTCTTCGAGTGATCCCGAGGTCACTCTAAAATGAATGAAAATTAACATTTTCACTGTCAAGTGATCCTGATATCTAATATGGGAAAGCATCTAACAATGGCTTAAGTTCAGATCAATTGTGACACTATTATAACCCACGTGAAATCAGCCTTAAAACAATGTAAGAAAAATCTATTAAAAGTAAATACATTTTCAGCATGCTTATTTGTAAATGTGAATATACAGTACGAAAAATCAATTTGGACAGTTTAATTAGAAGAATATACTGAAAAGTAATTTCACACAACACATTTAAAAGCAAATTTGAGAAATTGAGGCCATGTCGGATTTTTCGGGGGGGGGGGGGGGTGGGATCAGAAGGGCTTTCAAGGACATCTATTATACGGACATTATTACACATACACTGTAAAAACATCGGTGTTAGATTTAACACCACGGATGTTAAATCTAACACCGATCAAACTTCAATAAAGGACCACACCCACAGGTGTTAAAAATGCACTGTGATGGTGTTGAAAAGTGTTCACCTGACACTTCGTGGTGTTAATTTGACACTGTACCTGGTGTTATTTTGACACTGTACTGGTGTTAATTCAAAAATGACACCACATGGTGTTGATTTGATATTTGTTGGTGTTAATATCAATGGTTTAACACCCGTCCAGCTTCAATAAGAGACCACACCAGCTGGTGTTACTTTGGTGTAAATTTATTTTCACATTTTTTTCAAAAATCGAGTATTTTAATGTAAAATTCTTGATCGTCTTGTTTAAATTAAAAATCAACAAGAAGTGCAGTTACTAAGAAACTCTTCAAAAAACAGTTTAAAATTTGGAAATGACACCCGTTGGTGTTGATTCAACACCATAAATGAGCACCGAAAATTTAACACCAGCTCGGTGTTCACTATCTAACACCGGACTTTTTGCAGTGTAGTACCATCATCATTCACGTTTCTACAAGAGCAGAGTAACATACAAGTAAAAAAGCATAATTTGATACAGAAGCATTTCTTTTTTATCAAAGATTGAGCCTTACCGAAACACTAGAATGAGTTCCACCCCCCCCCAAAAAAAAAGACCCTCAATATGGTTTACACTAGTACAATATCGTTCAGATGTATAGAAACATATAATAGACAGCAATATAAGAAGATTGAAAAAATATATGAAAAAAAAATTATAAGTTGAGATTTAACTTTGATGCAACACACAAAAGGTATTGTTTATCATAGGGAGAGATATCACATTCGATTCATGTGCAGGTTGGTTGTATCACAAACATTCTACCATGTAAAAAAATTATAATAAAGCCTAAAACACACGGAGATATCACCATTTCTTTCCACAAAACCATAACCATTGTAACTGTTGACAGCTTAGTATAAAAAAACAAACGTTCTTATCAGATCTATTTAGTATATCTAATAATATTTTGCATTGATTATACTAATTTATAGGACAAGTTCACCTTCATAGACATGTGGATTGAATGAATGTACAGCAATATTATTAGAACATATCATTGAAAGTTTGAGGAAAATCGGACAATCTGTTCAAAAGTTATGAATTTTTTAAGTATCTGCGTAGTCACTGCTGGATGGGAAGACTACTACAGTGTATGATGGCATATGCATACAACCATACAAAGAAAATAAAAAGAGAATTTCACAAAACTTTACTTTTTTAATAAAGTGCACATTTCTTTTACTTGTTACTGATATATGTTAAGGGTAATATTATTTTCTCCCTGCCTTCTGAAAGAGAGAAGTCAAGTGTTCTCTTGTTATGCGAGAAAAGTGAAAATATGTTGAATTTTCTTTATTCTTTCTTCATACCATTGTACTCATGTGACATAACAAGCTATAGTAGTCTTCTCATCCAGCCTTGAATGAGCAGAAACTTCAAAAATTCATAAATTTTGAACGGATTGTCCGATTTTTGTCAAACTCTCAATGATGTGCTCTACTAATATTGCTGCATTCACTCAACCCACATGTCTGTGAAGGTGAACGTGTCCTTTAAGTTTGTACATTAGTTGTTCTATCCCTAACTCACAATTTAGAACTAGTTTGAGGAATTAACTAAAGGTGGGTTTTTGTTTTACGTGCACTTATGGTGAATAATGCCTTGAACGACAACCTCAGTTAATTACTGCCATCTTGAATTTTGTGTGGATACTATGTTTGTCGCTAAATATGACACATTGGCAAAATTTGTGCCAAATTCCAAGCTCCTATCTCTTTTTGGAAAATACTTTTTGTTCAATCTTATCTGCCTCAGAACAATCTACTATGAAATGCTATACAGTAATAGCGACCAGCGTCACCTACCACTTGGCATGAAAAGTTAGTTAGCAGGTACTTGCAAGTCACTAGACCAATACAGTATTACATGTGATCATGTAATCACATTGTATGCAAAATTTATAATGCATAAATATATTTTTTTAAGTTTTAGATGTTAACTTGTCAACAGTTTATGATATTGCCTGTAATTCCATAAATATGAATTATAAAAATGTCTCATCTCAGTAAATCTCAATCTCAATCGCAGGTTTCAAAATAATTCTTCAGTTCTTCTTTGATAAATACAAAATCATGCATTTTCACATTTCATCCTTTCTTCAAAACAGTATAAAAATATGAATTTCCTCCCCCCCCCCCCCAAAAAAAAAAAAAAAAAAAAGAGAGAGAAGCAAACAACCCTCTCCACCCATTTACCACAATACACAGCTAAAGTGGTATCAACTTTTAGGAAGTTTTACTCTCCTTCATATGACATCAAATTTTCTGCAATCCAATGTCTCTATCAAATTTTATGTTTGAAATGTTAAATTCAATAAAAATGGCGACCCTATATTGGACCGCATCTATACTTTGGAGGTTTTTGTAACAAATCTTCTGAGGTGTACTTACGAAACATTGCTTAGTATGTTCAATAATTATTATGTATGGTCTTATTTATAGAGAGAGTGGAACTCGAAAAGTAAGCACAAACTTGGATTTGACCCTCTGTGACATCTCTGGAAACAGATGCGTGTAAATACATGATATTATGTAAAAAGGTATTTCAAGTTTGAGACATTATAACTCCTGAACCAAATACAATGCTGACCTCTAATTTTCTCCAAATATTGATTATATGGGAAAGATGTTAATTTCTACATGGTTTTCATAGAAATTTTTAATTTTATTTATTTCTTTTTACTTTTTATTGAAATGTTCACGGTGCATTCTGAACAATGTCTCCATAAAAGCTTAAGATGGTTTGAAATACCATTACAATTTTAAGAATATATAAAAACCATATAGATGCTGCAAAACAGACAAAAATGTATCAAAATCGAAATAATACATCTACTTTGGTGCAATACACTATGTCAGCTTTGATGGCCTGCAATCTTGATTTTTTTTTTTTTGAGTGATTGATCCAAATTTTGTTAGAAACTTTCTATATAGCAAGGTTGTTTCAAACTTCTACCTCTATTTGAAAGATATTTTTGCTTCATCTCATCTGCTTCAGAACAATCTACTTTGAAATAATAGCGATCATTGTCACCTAAGCTACCACTTGGTATGAAAAGTTCGTTTGCAGGCACGAACCCTTGTTTGTCAAAGAAAGAGTCTGCGTTTGCTAAGACTATTACACGCACCACTGGCACTGCTACACGCGCCAGTGCCAGTGGTGCGTGTAGTAGTCTTGACGTGCGCAGACTTTTTTATGACCAACAAGGTCTTGGTCACAACTAACGTGCCCATTTTTACATAGTGAGTTTTCAAGTTTGAGACATTACTACTCCTGAACCAAAAGCGGTAATGACCCCTAATTTTCTCCAAATATTAATTATATGTCAAACAAGATTCCTGAAACGTTTCAAGATAATCTTTTAGTTATTCTCTGTTTTATGCTGAATCAAGCATTTTCATGATTTTCCTTTTTTCAGAAAAATATCAAAAAATGAGTGTTTTTTCCTTAAAATCTCAATCCAGTTATCACAATAACCCACAAAAATGGTATCAACTTGTAGAAAATTTTATTTCCTTTCATATGATATCTCATTTGTTGAAATCTGATGTTTCTATCAAATTTTATCATTCAAATAACAAATTCAGTAAATATGGCGGCCATGTTGGACGCCATCTTGGATTTGGAGGCTTTCGCAACAAATTTTTTGAGGTAGACCAGTGGAATGTTGTTTGTTACAATAAAAACTTGAAAATAAGCATGGTCTACTTAGTTTGTAGAGAGAGTGCAACTCACTCGTTAAATAAGCGAGTTTTTGGGGTTTGGCCCTCCGGTTAACAGCTTCAATTGCCTTTTCTCTATGACTTCGCTCACTACGTGTACACTTTAACAGAAATCTAAATAGCAATAACATAGATTGGAAAAACAGAATGTTCTCTCAAATCATTATGACTACATTGTTGTCCTAGAATAATGTGGTACGCAGGAGGTTTCCACCATGGCACATAAAGAGTTAAAAAACAGCAAAACATTCTTACTTGAAATGAATATTCCCTAGTGCCTGAGAAAACACGAAACAAACAAACCAAACTCATTAGTGTACCTGTGCCAGAGTTGTAGGTGTGGTCCACACCAGGCGCCCCATCCAGGCTCCCCTGGTTACCAGACACCCAGGTCCATTTCAGGTCAGAAGTACTGTCTTGCACCCAGTCACACACTGTCCCTTGCTCAAAGTTACACATGTCATATTTATCTGATCACCAAGAAAAGAGAAGATTACACACAATAATAGTATCATTGTGATGATGACCTACTAAAGCTCTATCACTAGAAAGGCAACCTTTCATGAGATTCTTGTCCTTTTTAATGTAAGTTATTTCAGTTGGTTAGTGACATCATATACCCCATGATTTCA
Source organism: Diadema antillarum (assembly GCF_040938485.1). Lineage (NCBI taxonomy): Eukaryota > Metazoa > Echinodermata > Echinoidea > Diadematoida > Diadematidae > Diadema > Diadema antillarum. Next base: position 1,663,068 of record NW_027270914.1, read on the forward strand.
AAAAGCTCTTTTAAAGTGTGTTTAACTAAATGCCCTCTTTGCTTTTCTACTCATTTCAACAACACTTGTGCTTGTCTTTTCAATGTTGTATCTATGCTATGTTTATACATGTGTGATTACTAGTTTACAGCACTTTGGTATTAGCGATTTCAACATTCTTTATAAATACTGCTGTTTTGTTGTCCATGTTTGCATAATTCTTCAAATTCTACTTTAAACATTTCTACACAAAAATCAATCAAACTCCAACAGGTACAATCAGGGAGATGATCGTATACTACATACTATTCAAAAGGCCAAAATAACACCCAAATCAAAAAAAGCTTTTATAGTCTATTGTCATGACATGAAGAGAAATTTTAATTTTAGCAGAGCCTCCTACAGAGTCAAAGAGACTTGCAGAGTTTTAAAATTTGTGACATTTGTGCAAATCTAAATGAAAAGTATACTGTAACCAATTTCACATAATCTTTACAAAATACAGGACATTAAAATTCAGAATTTCCAATCTGATGCACAATCATATCTGCAGCAAAAAATCGCTCCGAGACTTAACACTCGATCCCGACCCCCAATGCAAATTTGGAGGCGCAGCTTACCACAAGATTGTTCATCCGTTCTATCCCCGCAATCATCGGCATAGTCACAGGCAGCTGTGTACGGGACACAGATCTGGTTGTCACACAGGATCTCACATGGTGAGTAGGACTCAACTTTGCATTGGTCAAAGGTCACATCATCGATGGCCACGATGTCACTGGTGGACGTCACGAAGGCAGTAAAGAGGATCTTGGAAAGGGAGACAAAGAGTACTTCATCCATAAATCATTCCTTACTCAATTTACCTTCCACATTCTACATTGTAGTAAAGATACAATGTTATAGCAATAATTGCTACTATTACCCTGATAACAAAATCACACGTAATCATGTTATTACCGTCACTATCATGATTATCATTATCATCCTTACAGAGAACATGTACAAAACACAGAGTTAACAATGCTCATAAAGAAAATAAATACATTTCATACTTTCATTATTATAACACTTATTTGACAGTTACTTAACCATGTAGCACCCATCAAAAATGTATGATTTATGTGCTAAGTTAAGGTCATCTAGAGGGCAAAGCATGTGTGTATACCTGATAGGTAGTAACGATGCGTCCAATTCCAACGGTTACTTGTGTCCAGCTTGTTACTGACCAGCTTGGTTTGGACCAAAGTTGAGAACTCTGGCCATCAGATGTCAAGAGTTCTACTCTGAATTCATTACTCAGATCAGCCATCTTGGATAGCATTGGGGGAAATCAATCATGAATTCATTACTCAGAACAGCCATCTTGGATAGCAATGGGGGGGAAAGCAAGCGCAAGTTCAGATTACTCCATTGCATTCATTCTTTCTCCTATTTAAATAACCCTTTGAGTGCTTTGAGTGTTAATTGGCACAGAAAACCCTGCAGAAAACCCTGCAGCATTGTACACACTGTCCAAAGTTCCTGCCATATAAAGGATTAATGGCCATGGATAATTGAAATAATATATGATACAATGAGTATTTACAATATATCAAAGGATGAAATAATGAGTTTTAACCAGTATTGATTAGATTAATGTTCATCAATGTTCAGTAATGATTTTCAATACTGCTGGTTAAGAGTAAACTGGAAGTATCAATCTGCATGTACAATTTTGACACTTTTTTGTCAAATTGACAACACAACAGGTGGAGTTCACTTTCCTATGTATCAGTCATACTGCTATGAATCAGTCATCAAACTGTATAAAATGTTCATGTTGTCACAATCCATCATTTGATACCATTACTTAGAATTAATCCATTGTGTACTTTGAGTGCTGATTGAAACACAAATAAAAAAACAAACAAACCCACAGCATTGTATACACTGTCCAAAGTCCCTATCACAGGTACATAACTCGAAGACTTGATGGTTACTCACCGAACACTTATACCAAAAGCTCATCTCACAGCTGACCGCACTGTCTGGTAGGTTTGAGGTGCTGAGAGTGGCCATCTCATCAAACTGACCGTTACCAGTGGTTATGGTCATGTAATAGCCTCCTGCAATATGATATTATTAAAAAGGAGATAATTTGATATAACTGCATTGTATCATAGGAGTCTCCAACAGGACCTGGTACAAAAATGCAGATACCACAAAGGATTTGAATCTGAAACTTTCTGGCCAAGAGCCCTGCGATGCATCCAGCCGGCCATTTGGTTTGCATTCCCCAACCGTTTTTTCTCATATGCAGTCAGAGAATGATGTACATGTATCATTAATGAATGTTTAAGTACGTAGGGTGTTAGATGAATAGTAATCAAGGTGTTTGTTGAGTGTTGATTTTAGCAATTCAAGGGTCAGTTCTTACAAGTTAGTGAGGAAGTGCTCAGGAATTCTGCTGGAACTGAAAAGTATGAAATCAGTCATTCTACAGTAGGTATAAAACTGAGATGCAAGTATGACATGATATTTAGCTTCCCACACTGAACTATCAAATGATACTAAATACAAAATTGCATTGCTTTGACTAACACTGCAATAACATCAACGCTGAGGTGTAGACTGCCTACACAAACACATACTTTTTCATTCTCAGTGTAAGCTCTTTTGTGGTAAAAGAGAACTGATGTAAGCACTTTACACCGTAGTCAACACTTTACACTACGCACGTACATCAGCAGTCAAGTGACACTCTCACAAACGCATTAACAATAGTTAACATTTAACAATACCTGCTGCCCATATGCAATGCAAACACCATTGGTAAATGTCAAACAGGGTGCTCCAAACAAATACACACCGCATTCAAGAAGGAATACACAAACACTACACTAACACTGAAAGATAACACAGAACACATTACCTGCTGCTTCAATTCCTGCTGCCAGTGCTGACGTGTCCTGTCCCCGACCCCAAGCAAAGGCTCCAAAGCTCATGTCAATGTATCCACACAAGCCTTGTTCAAAGGAACAGGTTCCTGTATGCATAATACAGTAAAATAAACAATAATGGTAATACCAAAGAAATCCTAGTACTGTAAAAGTGGAAATTTTCGCGGTGTTCAAATTTTTGCGCATTTCGCGCAACCAGAAGCTAGCTCGAAAATAAAAGCACACGGATATTTTTGCTTGCCATATGTTCCAGTGGCGGATGTCTTGATTCCGCGGAATTAAAAACACGCGAAACTCTTCTTACTCGCACAAGCGCGAAAAATCAGTCACGCAAAAATATCCACTTTTACAGTAATTAGCATTTGTCAGTCACATAGCTGTAACTTGCTACGCTCTTTCTTCCAATGAAACAAGTCATAACAGTATTCCTAATCTAAAGTAGATGTTAAAGCACAGCTTTCTTCAATATTGGTTCAGAAAGGTTGATTGTGTTTTGTGAATAGTGCCAGACTGATGTGTGTGTGTCAAATCACCTACTAACTGTTCAATTTTTCACAACATACAAATTTGTAGATGTATATAATAAGAACAGAAACGAATACAGAAATGAGATTGTGATCTTGGGTAGATGTAAATGTACTGTCTCTTTTTCACAAAGAGAATTTTCATGATAACTGATTAACTGATCAGGACACAGGACATGAATAAAATAAATAATAAGAAAGCTGCAGAATAAATAATTTTGTTTCAAATTTCGTTTTGGTTTTTTCTTTCCTTGTTTCTTTTGTTTTTGTTAATTTTTTCTGCTTTCATGAAGTGAAGCCGTCACCCTTTCAGTAATTACTTATATTTTGATCAGCAGCTAATACTGGAAAAAGCATCATATTCCTGCAATGTATTCATGTTGAACTGACACAGAAGGATATCACACATTAGTAGACAGTATTGCTACCCAATAGGTCTTTTAAACATTTCATGCTAATCTGAAGGCGCTCTCGAGGGTCAAGGAGCCTCTTTGCAATAAGTAAGCGGACAAGTAACAGACTGAACAACTGAACAAATGTTAGTCATAATAATGGTTATGATAATCAAGATAATAAAATTAAAAGTTCTAATGCCACCACACTACTACTGACCACTGTCGTTGCTGCTACTACTACTACTACCACTACTACTGCTGGTGATGATGATGATGATGACACTGATAATGTGAAATTAATAATCATCTTACCACAAAAAGCCTCGTCTGAACCATCCGTACAGTCAGCCTCATAGTCGCAGTATTTGTTGCTGTCTATGCACTCATCGTTGTCACACTGCCATTTCCCAGCCCCACAAGGACCAATGGTGGACGACGCTGGAGTGGTGACCCCCTGTGGCAGGCCACCTGGTGGTAAAATGATGATGACACATACTCAAGAATATGAGAATCTCACAGATGTTGTGGCCTGGTGGTTGTGTGCCTTTAACTGGAAGGACTAGAGTTCCAGTCCTGCCAAGGCATTTGTGCAAGTGAGCAAGACACTTACAACACTAGAACTTTCTCACTGGGTGCCATGTGGTCCATGAAACCCTTTTCCTCTGACCCTACATTCCCAAAACAGACTTGTTCTGTACAATTCACAACTCGAGCACCACCTTCTCTTTCAGTCCCACATGTGTTTGTAGTTGTTGGGATTTGTAACTGATAGAATGCTACTGTACATTAGTGTTCTTTGTAATACAAGTAGGGCCTATATCTAAAGTTTTAATGAGTTGTTATGTCTTGCCAATTTGGCAAAGCATATGGGCGTGTTTGTCAATTCTGAAATGCTATTCACAAATTCATTCCGTCACTATTTCAATCAAAACTTAGAAGTATATAGTGTGCATATTGCCTACACCAAGGCAACATACCGGTACTGTAAAAGTGGACATTTTCGCGGTGTTGAAATTTTCGCACATTTCGCGCGACCAGAAGCTAGCGCCAAAATAAAAGCACGCAAATATTTTTGTGTGCCGTATGTTCCTGTAGTTGATGTCTTGATTTCGCGGAAATAAAAACATGCAAGATTCTTCTAACCCGGCCAAGTGCAAAAAATTAGTCGCACGAAAAATATCCACTTTTACAGTACTTTAATGTCAGCGCATGTCAAACAAGGACCTCACCTGATGTTTTGACGCAGTCTGGTGTAAACGAAGTATCGTCGATTCCTATGTCACCATACGGACCATCGCCTCTGATTGCCTCTATTACAATCTGGAGAATGGATCAGTCAATACTTGCACTTTATACAAATCCAATGACTTCCATGCTAGTCTTTTGCAATTTTCTGTTGTCCATTTCTGAGAACACTAATTTGCTCAGTCTATTCTGAGACTGAACCTGAGTGTAACCATCTGCAATTCTTCTTACGTGGTTGAGTTTGTTTTTTTTTTCCATAAGGATCACGCTTTAATGACTTTTTGCCTTTGGTCAATTGGTCCAAGTTCCATTAACTCATTAAAGGCAGTACAATAGGGCAGCCAATCTCTGCAGATCCCATACAGTTGTAATATGATGATTTATAGAAATAAAATTTTATTTCATGCCGAAAATTATAATCAGGCTGTCAAATGGAAATGCACATACTAAGCAGGCTAAATGCAATTTTGAGACATATACAAGCACGTACAATGTGTACTTATCACTCTATCAACACTGATGAAAAAAGAAAGCACACTAAAACGAAGAACATTCCAATAGCTTTGATACAGACTGAATAAGATCTTAAGATATTGAAATATATGTCATAATGAATGAACAGATATACATGTACATTACAGCAATGTACTGTCCAAGAGCTCTTTTGGGAGGAGACATTAAAGAAAAAGAGAAGAAATAGAAGAAACTCTTTATTGCACTCGACGTGCCGCGTTTCAATTCAATTCAATAGTTTATTTATTTCCATAATCACAAAGAAAAGAAAAGAAAAAGTTGACATAATCCAAAGTGATACAATTTTTTTTTCATTTCTCTTAATTTCTTCAATAAACTATTGAATCGAATTGAAACGCGGCACGTCGAGTGCAATAAGAAACTCTTTCTAACCTGGAAGTTTGAGGTGATGGAGCTAGGGATGCCTACGTCTACCAGCTCCCAATAATCATTGGAGTGACCTGTCTTGGTCCAGAGGATGTTCATGTAGCCTCCAATGGAGGTACGGGCAAAGATGTTGAGGGTGCCCATGTCTACTCCATACATGTGGTACCAGGTGCGGAACTGCGGATGGACAAATGGATTACAAAGCAATGGGTGGAAGCAATTTTTAGTGCTATAAGTAAGAAGATTTTGCTGTGTTCTTTGTGATCTTTACACAACAATAAATGAATGCAAGTACATCAAATAAATCCTCAAATTTGATTTCTTTTCTCTCTCTCACTGTGATAATGAACATTACAGTGCTAATTCCCTGCTGCTACAGAAGTGACACAGGCAAGGTACATGTGTGTATGTGCATCTCTCAGCAGCAACACTCTACAGCAGCAGTACTGGTACCATTGCACTATGCATTATAATTCCACGAATGAACCTATTAAAGAAATTGTAGGTAGTAGATGTGGATTACAATGATCGCAGTTCTTATTATCTCTGCAATTACTTTAAATTTGACATGACAGGAATGAATTGGCATGGGATCATCACGGCTGATTGCTAAAAGCTGGCTGCAAAGATAACAGTATAGCTTAACCCGAGAAAGACTAGTCCGAAGTATACTCGGGCAGGTGTCCATGGGAAACGAGTGTTATAGGAAAATCACAGCTTGTCCTCAATGGGTTAAGGGTAAGACATAGCACTACACATTGCCGTACCCCAGGGTTTGATGATATACAAGGTTATGGCTTGCTCAATCAGTGCATTGACAGACCAACATATGAGGTAGTTATGACCTTGTGGCTATTCCTTGTGAGGTAGTTATGACCTTGTGGCTATTCCGTGTGAGGTATCTGTGACCTTTTATGTAGCTATTCACCCTCCAAGGTTAGAGTTTGCTCAATCAGCATTGACAGATCATAATGTGAGTAGGTAGTTATGACCTTGTGGCTACTCACTCTGCAATCTGACCCGCTGGCCTGGTGTACAGGGCTGATGAGACGAGCCCTGTCTCCTTCTTCAAACCCAGATGTACTGGCGTCCATTACCATGTAGTAACCTGTTTGGATACACAGCAATGGTTGAGCGGCAGAAGGTCATTACCTTCACATAATCACATGTAATCTCAAAAGTTGTAAACACTTTGTGAGTTTTCTATCACTCATCAACAAGATCATAACTTGGTTAATACCTTAGCAGTTGAACAGTGTGAACCTGCCTTTATGTGTGTTCCATTGACTGAATTATCAATTGAACCGTTTAATCAATTGAATCATGATGTACATATTTCAAGTTTACTGCATGGTTCTGTATAATGAAGTTTTCTTTGCATGCAGGTCTTCGTATAACTCTCTCTGTTGTAACAATCTATATAAATTCTTTCTTTGCATGTAAGAATTTGTGTGACCAAGCAGCTCAATTTCATGAATTTGATATAAGCAGCTCAAGTGCTTGGGAAACCAGCTGCAAACTACATGTACAGTTTGTACATGCATATCGGGTTTCATTCCTCTTGCATGTTTACTCGGACACCGAGTGGAGTTACCCTTTTCATAATGATACAGTGTCTACAACCACTCTATATCCTTTATTCTTAACAGAAAATTATTTCACTTTAATATCTAAAGATATATGTATTGTATTATAGAACGGGTAGAGAAAATCCTGTGATCTCATTGGTCAAGAGTTGTGTGTTGATTTTTACTGGCTGCATGATGCATCGTAGAGGACAGCCACTCTAAACATGTTATTGCACACTTGTAGCAAGAGTTCATGCACTAAGAGATGCCTATTGGCTACATGTAGCTGATCATGTACATCCAGTAAATTTACTGTGCACCTAATAATTACTGGATAAATGGTTTGGAAGAACTGAATGCATGGTTTTTGTCTATGGGAGGCCCAAAAATAATGCATAAAGTAAATTTGCAATCAGGTTACATGATCAAACAATGGAATGCTGGCAAAGAATATGAAAAAATGAAAAATTGTCCCCCTTTCTATAACTCTGATGAGGCACATGTCTTTATGTGCATTAGTAGAAATAGTGTGCATGCAGTAATAATGGAATTAAGCCTTCCATAGTTACCTTATACACACAAATCCTACTGATGCACTCAGACGTGTAAATTGTTTGTAAACTGACCAATATACTGTGTAGTGTGGTCCCTGTATGGGCCTGTCCTGTAGTTGTCATCTGACGGGCCTTGAAGACGCCTAAAGTTGATGTCATCAGCTGAGTCCTCCGCCCATGAACAGGCATCGGTTTCAAAGTCACACATGTCATAGTTATCTGCCAAAGACAAAAATGTGACATTATCATCAGGACGACAAGAATGGTAATTGTCATTCTGACACATTCAATTCAATTCAATTCAAATGAATTTATTAGGAATTTTCTGCATCGAATATATATTACAAATGAAATACAGTCGTTTCTTTTTGTTTACAAGACAATAGAACAAGTGTGTACATCCGAATATAAAACTGAGATATACGTGTACAGATTAAAGAAAAGAATAGGAGAACACGTCAGTTGGGAACCACTCAGAGTAAAGTGAATCAAATGATCTGATTGAATTATGGCACATGTATTGGGAGTGCAACTGCAGAAAACTGTCGTCAAATAAGCATATAGCTTGAAGATACAACTGCCTTGAAAGAGAAGAAAAAAAAGAAAAATGGGCAAAACATACATCTTGTATACTTACAAGAGGAGGAATGACAAATGAACGAAGAAAAAAATGGCAGGAAACCGTTATTTCATATTATCAGTAAGATCAAATTGAAGTCTGAATTTTACCTTCTGTAAATATCCTTGGACAAATTATTTTACCTTCAAAATCTGTCTTAACCCAGGTGTAACATCAGATGCCTGCCAATATGCTGGGGTAAAAACGATTCCAGCATCTTCTGGTGAGAACATTCCCATTGTTGCAGAGGTTGCTCTATAGGGACTACATTTATTTAATTTGCACTGTAAAGTCTGACATCATTTAGAACAACTTTAACGCAGGATATCAAGTCTCCCACAGCCATTGTGGTTGGCAGTGTCTAACAATGATATCCTCATAGACACTATCTCAAAATGGCAGGTGATTCCACACGTAGCAACCCTGTGTTGATATCTGTAGATACCCTACATCAAGTCAGACTCACCACACGACGCTTCGTCTGAGGAATCCCCGCAGTCGTCGGTGAAATCACAGAGGCGACGTTGAGGGATACAGGCAGTGTTGTCACACTTGAATTCATCGGGTGCACAGGCTCCGGACTGGGGTGCTGGAAACACATGCAGCAGAGGGGCAAAATTAACATTTGACCAGTTACATTTGCTTTCATATCAATGACATATTTTTCAGTATGGACATTTTTTTGTAATATTTCCACTCTCGTGAAAAAGCACAAAAATAAGGACATATGAATACTGTATGGATATTACAACAACAAAAAAACAACTTTAAAAATAATTCCATCACAAAGTTAGGCAAAAAGCAAATTTGATTGAAATTGGCCCAGTGGAAAAAAAAATTATAAACATTTCCAAGTTTCCACTTTCAATACATTTTTTTCTCTCTTAACCACACTCAGCCATTGCAAACTTGTTTTTCACTTGCATTAATCCAAACAAGAACAGATACGGATGGATTCAGGAATATTTGAGAATGGCAGTCAAGGGTAACATTATTTCCAGCACTACTGTAACTGAAAGATCAAATGCAAGTATCCAAGTACATGTACATGTTCTTGCTTTGTTTTGTTTTGTTTTTCATTAGCTCATAGTTGGGAACATTGAATATTTTCTCTGATTCAGAAAACATAGACTAATTTCTTTTCTTTCTCTGTTTTTTCCTCCCGAAGTCAGCTAATCTCAAAACCTGCATCACTGTCATCTGTATGTTTAACCCTTTCTGTGCCAGGGACTTTAGACAGTGTGTACAATGCTATGGGGTTTTCTGTGTCAATCAGCACTCAAAGGGTTCAGTGCTGTAATGTTTTTGAAACCACTTCAAGTGAGCATGTATCAAATATAGAACAATAAAGATAAGGAAACTGATCCCAAACCTGGCAGGGCACATCCATCCATCCTAATGTCATCTATGGCCACATCACCCAGGACGTCTGGACTTCTCACTGACTGGAACTTGACCTGTAACAGACAAAAACAATCTTGTGTGAATTTTATTCAATTTGTCTCCTTCTACAAATTGTAAATTATACTCATTTGTAGAGGGAGACAACTTGAAGAAATTCGTAAATTCACACCTCAACCTTCACCCCTCTGATAAATATCATCTTGCTTTCAAAAGAAGCTTTCATTATTTTTTTAAAGTCGACAAGGTACGGAATTTAAGAATGCAGAAACCATGTCACACTCAGATGCTGGGATTCATTTCATTACTTTGTGAAGAAATTTTAATTGATTTGGGTTCATCTTTTCACATGCCATGTCAATCTAAGTGAAATATAAACAGAGCTGCTGTAGAGAACTATGTTGCACTTTCATGTTTCCTGTTGTTCCAGTAAAAAGACATACACATACAGCTGTATACTGTTTTCAACACCAGAAACATTAATTTGTAACATAAAACTTTCACAATTTGGAGCTGACAGTGTTTTTTGTAGCATGAAACTTTTGTGAATTGGCGATTGGCATTCAATGCATTGCGCAGACAAACCTTTCATGAAATTTACATTCCGGTTCATGAATCTTGGCTCTGCACAAAATTTGAGAAAGTTTCTTGCACCCCCTAATTTCTGGTTTTACAGTTTACGTGACCAGTCCAAGTATCTACAAATATCCAGGTACATAACACCATTATTGCTTTATAGGCAGAACAGCGCCCTCACTCACATTAAAGCCTCCAGGGATGCGTCCCAGAGCTGCAATGCCTTCAAGCCAGCGGTCGCCTTGGTTACCGTACTTGTACCATGGCAACATGAGGAAAATCTCCTCCTGTACAAACAGCTGAAGGTAGCCGATGTCCTCGCCATACATGTGGTACCAGAAGCGCACCTCACAGGTGGCCGCAGCATTGTGGTGCATCCGGGATGAAAACACGGCGTATTTGTTGCCCGAACTTGGAGTGGTACCAACGTACATGTACCATCCTGTCGAACGAATTTACATCAAAAGTGCTTTGATAATAGAATAAACTGGCAAACTCAACATTTCTCAGGTGTTTCTGTATTTCCCTAACATCGAATATTCAAAAACTACATGAAGGACCTGGTTTTGAGGGAAACTTCTGTTTCATTAGTCTGAAGACTAGCAAAACTCTTAAGTGTAAGATTACCACTTCACAATCAGCATTATCAGCAGCAAGTTGTATCATCACTCATGTCATGTTACATTCTTTTGTAGTCTAAGATCATAGACTGACAGAACCTGAATTTTAGCAACAAATTGTGATCACAACCTCAGCATTATTTCCAGGACAACTAACCACAGCACATACTGAAATTGTGATGATACATGTAGTGATGATAATGAGTATCTGATAGAGCACAAATCCTTTATACTACACAAACAATCTATCAAATCTACCAGTATATTTCACCTGTCACCAATTTTAAATGTCGTATAAAAAAGAATAGGGAGCAGAAGGGTATTACCTGCTGCAGTAAGAGTTGTGTGATCATATGTAGGTCCTGTGTTTGAATCTGGAGTGGAGCCCTGGTGTCGGATAAACTTGTAGACATTGTTACCAGCATTCCACCAACGGCAGGTGTCTGCCTCAAAGGTGCAAGATGATCCTATAGGAAAGCACAGGAACAAACAAATAAACAAACAAAGGTGTAATGTGGGTGAGGAAACACTAACAACAGCAAAACTACAATGTGTACTTGATACTCTTGGCATTTTCAGGAAAATTGACTAAATGGCAATCATTTGGTTATGCATACTTTTGAGAAATTTGTATCACTTTCAATTATCACAACTGGTGGTGGGTGCTTGACTTTTCAATCCTAATGTAGCCTCAACACCATTTGATTGTGCAATTTCAAAAAATGGAAACAGGTAATTCATGTAGCACAAGTTCACTGCAAAGGGATGTAGCGGACACACCTCAAGCTTTTGGTTCCAAATCAAGAGAAAGCACATACTTGGAATGCTTATCATATCTTTAAAAAATGTATTTCAATTCAAAATCTTTTCTTATCAATTATAGTAGTAATAGGCAACCCAATAACCCACCCCCCAACAGAATATTGTTTTCTTCTTTGTATAGTACAATGTGCCTCATTGATACCATTTGCCGACTATTGTTAGTCACATGGGGCAAACCTGTTTTCTAGTGTAGGTACGTGGGATGGACCACTTCATTAGGTTAGCACCCTGCTCCTCGCTAGGAAGTGAAGACATACTGCTTTGCAGATGGCATAATAATAGCATTGGTTCACCATGACTAATAGAGGAAACTGTATCCTTCATTAATGAAATCCTGTTCACTGATTGGTCTACATAGCATCATGTGACCACACGTACGTGTACCATTGCTATGTGGAAGACAAATGCCAACTGAGGAAAATGTGCCATACTGTAACATTATATTAATGGTAAATTCATTGATAGTGTGTGTGAAATACTAGTGGTATCAGTCCATATTATAGACAATGGATAAAATCACGTCCACTGCATGCATTACGCCGATTGTCTGTGCAGCAATATTATGTACAGTGTATGTAAACAAACAACTAACCTAGTGTGATATTTATTGCAGGTAAAAACATTGTGTCATTCTGAAAAATAAAAATTGTTTGAAGTTATGATACAAATATATCATGCACTCTTCCAAGCCTTCACTCGATTAAGGGATGGTATAGTATTTGTTGAGGTAAGGATTCAGCTTTTAACTTTTTGCAAGATACTAAGAAACCACTTCATGAAATGTTACAGAGCATACAATTCAAAGAGGAATTCAAAGTTCATTTGATGAAAATTGGTTTTGAAATGGCAGAAATATTCAAAAAACAAAGTAAGGCAAAACAATCTTAATGAAAGGTGAGTCCCACCTTTTATTAAGATTGCTTTGTTTTGGACATCTGAGCCATTTCAAAACCAATTTTCATCAAATAAACTTTGAATTCCTCTTAGAATTATATGCTCTTTCATATTTCAAAGAGGTTTCTCACTATCTTAAAAAAAAAATTCACCATCAAAAAACATTGGAAACCTGAAGCCCCATCTCAACCGTAACTGTACCATCCCTTTAATGATTCCTCACTGTCAGGAAAGACCCCATTTTCTTTTGGGGTATACTGTATAAGTGGAAATTTTCGCGGTGTTGAAATTTTCATGCGTTTCGCGCAACCAGACACTAGCGCGAAAATAAAAGCACACAAATACTTTTGCTTGCCATATGTTCCTGTACTTGTTGTCTGGATTCCGCGGAATAAAAAACACGCAAAACTCCTCTTACCCAGCCAAGCGCGAAAAATCAGTCGCACGAAAATAACCACTTTTACAGTAGTGCAGGTATCTCTGTCACCTTGGAATCCATCCTTTTAACCCTCTACATGCTACATTCATTTCCTGTCCATACGGTATGTGTGTAAAACTTGTGCACATTTGAATCACTGGGGCAGAAAAAATTAATTAAAGGCTCTCAGTGCTTGGTATATTTGTTTACTACACGGTGCTTGGTATATTTGTTTACTACACGGTGCTTGGTATATTTGTTTACTACACGGTGCTTGGTATATTTGTTTACTACATGGTGCTTGGTATATTTGTTTTCTACACGGTGCTTGGTATATTTGTTTACTACACGGTGCTTGGTATATTTGTTTACTACACGGTGCTTGGTATATTTGTTTACTACATGGTGCTTGGTATATTTGTTTTCTACACGGTGCTTGGTATATTTGTTTACTACACGGTGCTTGGTGCTTACCACAGTCCTGTTCCTCGTAGCCGTTGGGACATTGGTCAACAAAGTCACAGATCTCATCTATTGTCACACAGGTGTGAGCTTCGTCATTGCAGTAAGTCTCACAGTTTGGTGGTGGGTCTGTAAGACAGCAGACAAGAGAGGGAATACATCATATCAAATCAACAGATACAGACTTTACTACTGAACACCTTCTTCCCACAATTCTCCAAGCGCCTCCAATGCCCCCAAACAAGATTCTTTTTGCCCACCGACAGAGAACGAACAGGTTGGTAATCCACCTGTGCGAAAGCAGTCAAGCGGTACATGTACCCCCCTTGCCATGGTCAACTGCATGTGCCATCAAACTATGGAAACATTAATAGGGTACAAGTTATAAATAGGGCACAAGGTATAAATAGGGCATGCCCTGATGGGCTCACAAACTCTTTTGTTATACACAGAAGATGCCTCTGAATGGGATCAGCGAAATCATATATCTACTGAGCTCACCCTTGATCGCTATGTGCATCTTTATACAAGTTTTAGGGCAAAACAAGCCCACACTACATTGGATAAAAGGCAGATAATACTGCGATACATGCAGTTTTCACACTGAAAGAAACAGATATTGATAGAAGAAACACTAATCTTTCACAATCTTAACACAAGTTAACATGAATTTAGGCCACTATACAGGCACTCCTGTCTACAATTTGGGAACCTGGTATACCAGCTCATCTAGGTTCCCATATATCAGTTGACACCATGGGAACCTGGTATCCCGTACGGAACAGGTTAACACATTAGTCATTAACACTGTATTTGATTCATCTAAATTAATGCACATGCGACACCAAAACAAGGTTCCACTGTATTGTAAAACAAATATAACGAGATGATAAAGTGACGGTATTTTTGGGTATAATTGTTAGTGTTAACCCTTGAGAGGGAAAGCACTGTCCTGTATTTTCTATGCCGCTGGTGTGAGTAGGAAAAAGTGCTATGACCTTACCAACACAAGGACCGTCGTATACGGTGATGTCGTCCAGTGAAATGTCGCTGGAGGCTGACGAGCCGACGAATCCCCTGAATTGCAGCTGGTAGGAGTAGGCAGTACTCAGAGCTGGCAGGGTGGTCTGTCAGGAGGACCAATGAATGGACAGAAAGAACTGACTATGAATCTTGAGATGCCAGAAGGCCATAAATGACACTATTCACTTTGGGGGGAGTACAAACAGATGTTCATATTTGTGACCCTTTTCAGCAGGAAACAATAATAATAATTACCATGATAATAACATACAATCTGTATACTTATATTGCACAGCTACCATAATAATATACTCTGCTGTGAAGTGAAAAAAAAACATGCATGACATAATACAGTATGATTTAAATAAAATAATATTTTTAAGAAGATGACATTTAACCTGGTCTTATACTCAATACCTGGGGCTGTTTGCTCCAAAGAGGGAGATTATTCAATATGGTTAAGGCACAACAGAAAAACTGTGTTAGGGAGATATCTTCGTCGCGACGATATGAGACAAAAGATCGTCGCCAATCGTCCCCGACGATCCAAATTTTGGGCCTCATGTGCTCATTACTGCGCTCTTTTTGGCTCATTATAAATATCAACAAAAGATGGTTCCGACGAGTCGGAACGAAGTCGTCTCTTTTCGTCGCGACTAATCAATTAAGGAGGTCTTTTGTCGATCGGCGAAGCGTTTCAGTGATTGTTCAAACGTCGCACATCGTCCCCGACGACTGCGTATTCAACTTGACTAACCGTTTTGTAAAGGTTTTGGTGATGGTTTCGCGTCGCTCATCGTCCCGACGATTGACCATTGAATTTAAATCACCGTTCCGTGGCGAGTTTGTTAATCCATAATTGTTCAAACGTCGCACTTATCGTCCCGACGATTGTCCATTCAACTTGAATCACTGGTCAGAGACGCGTTTAGTAATTGTTAAAGCGTCGCGCATCATCCCTAGGCTTGCCCATTGAACTTAAATCACCGTTTGGTATGAGTTTGAAACGTCGCACATCGTCCCGACGATTGCTCATTCAATAATAGAAATTGCTCGATGCTGAGGTGTTTATTTTTTTCTAACATCGCGAGTGGTCCCGACGATTGCCCATTGAATTGAAATTGTCGTTCAATGATTGCCACCAGGGTAATTCATCTTCTATGAAGCCTTGCTCTCATGTTTGCCATACTTGTCTGTAAACAATACAAAAACATCGTAACGAGATCCGATGGCTGTCAGACTCCCGAAATTCTTGATGGAATCATGAAAAAAAAAGTGATGAACGTACATTATTATCTTTCCACAAATCCAGAGCTTGAAAGAAAACATCCGGCATTTATTTTATCATCGTACGGAGTTCAATATCATTGTTATTCATTTCCGAACGTCAAAGCAAATTTCCGACACTTATATTAACATCTTTCAGAGCTGAATGTTATTGCTATTTACTTTCGAACGCATAAGCAAATACCCGGCATTTATTTTATCATCGTATGGAGTTGTGTATCATTAGTAGTCATTTCCGAACGTCAAAGCAAACATGCGATATTTATTTAATCACCGTACGGAGTCGAATATTACTGTTATTCATTTCCGAACGCAAAATCGAATTTCTGACATTAATTTTAGCACCGTACGGAGCTGAATCTTACCGTTATTCAAATCGAAAAGTATAAGCATCCTTGGTATAAGCAAACATCCGACATTTATTTTAGTACCGTACGGAATCGAATATTACCGTTATTCATTTCCAAAAATAAAAACAACATCTGACATTTATTTTAGCATCTTATACGGAGTCGACTGTTACCGCTGTCCATTTCCAAAAGTAAAGGCAAACATCCGACTTTTTTTGGTCGCCCGACGTGCGTTTTTGGTGGCCCCGGTCCACCGAACCACCGTTAGTGTCGAGCCCTGGTGTACACCTCACTAACCTCAGCTTGTTGGGGAAACTTATACTGCCATACGAGAGAGCTTCCCTATGAGCGAATGAAAATCTTTGTTTGGCATTGTCATTTCTATACTCCATAATCATTCGTTGTTTCCAAACATTTTCATGATGTCGGTATTTCAATATCATAATATTTTTCTTAATGTATTCCATTTTCATTCCTTGACCAAAGTCAGTATGTCCGCCACAAGTACGGTAATCGCTACGTTTCGCGCAGTGCAATATGTGCCGAAGTGCGAAACACGTGGTTATCAAGTTCAATGAAACGCGCCGTCCATGCGTGCTTCTTGTTTGGTTTCGTAGTAGCTCCATGGTTACGGCAAAGACAATAAACGGAGGAGGCACACCGTATAGTTTTTTTCGTTTACAGTAAACAGTTTACATTCGATACAAATAAATTAATAGTCACGTCTTTTACTGTTTGATGATCGCCAAGTCGGGAAGAAGTATCTAGAGGAACTTCTCAGTTGATATGTCCGTGATGTTCATTCTAATTTTCACACGCAGTGGTACGCAGATTTTATGAGTGTGAGATCGAAAGAAGTTTCAATATATGTTGCCATGATATTATGTAGGCCTACTGTTGTGTAATTGGGTAGGTATAGCTCTTACACTATAAACTTCAGCTTGTTGCAGTGGCATCTAGGAAAGCGATATTTTCTTCGGCATTCGGGACCTTTTTTATATCATCATTATTTTTTTTTGACACGTGATTTGATTGTAAGTATGAAACGACGAATAACCCCTTTGTTTTGTTGTAGTGTTAACATTAATGTGTAATACACCAATACTGTTCAACGTGTGGTTTTTTTTACTGTTAAAGAAGCCAAGATAAGGCGACATTTTAATAGAATTATGCCGTTCGGTCGGTTTACAGACTGCTTATAACCTGAAATAGTTGCAGTGCGCGCATTTTTTTTTTTTTTTGGCCACCTGTTTTCGCAGAAATTTACACTAGAAAAGTTGTCAGTTTTTTTTTTCTTCTGCCATTATTTCCTCTGATATGATTTGTCGTGGCCATTAAGTTAGTTTCAACCTAAAAGATACGTGTCACGTAGGTCTATTGGTTGCCAGCACGCATTTATCTGACTTGTGCGGTTAAGTCTGTTGTTGTTGTTGTTGTTGTTGTTGTTGTTGTTGTTGTTGTTGTTGTTGTTGTTGTTGTTGTTATTGTTGTTGTTGTTGTTTTTTATCATTCATAGGAGGGGGCAAACAAGAGTGAGAAATGAGGGAGAGGTGAAATCAGAACAAGGAAACATCTGTTCATTTAGCTGTCACTTATGCCAGCAGTAGTAATTGTCATCACCATTGCTATTCAGATCAGTTTTATAGTCATATCCTATAACATTCAATACACGACTATCATCATCATGACATGAAAGAGAGAGAGAGAGAGAGAGAGAGAGAGAGAGAGAGAAAGGAAAAAAAACCGCCACCCGTTCAAGGGCGTATACAAAGCAAACGAATCGCAAAGTAGATCAAGGGGGGGGGGGCGTTTCATCAACGAGTTCGTCGGAGGTTTTCACCGACAAATTTGCCATCAGCCAATCAGACGCAAGGATTTCAGTAGCTTTTAACAGTTGTCAGTGTCGTCAGTGTAAATCACTGACAAAAAGTTTCATGAAACGGTCCCCAGGAAGGTGGATTCATGGTACAATATTCCGTATGGCATACCAGCAATACAAACAGACACGTTACTGCAAAATAAATGATAGAACACAGCAAGCGAGCAGGCTAGAATCAAATCTCCTTTTGTAGGAAAGTCCAACAAAAGTCTTACAACATACCTGTAATAGGGGGTTCACACGTACACAAATTAGCATGTTACAGAACTCAATTTTTGTTACCCTTTAGCAAACTCCAGTCTTTTGCACATGTGGACACACACACACACACACACACACACACACACACACACACAACAGAAAATTAGTGCGAACCAGTAGCGCGATGCATAACCTCAGAAATCTTGCTGATATTTCTGAATGAGCGCGGTATTTGCCCCGGCAGTACTTGAACGGTCGGGTTTAGAAACTTGATTGAGTTCTTTTATTCTCATCATTAACAACAGCGTGCTCTCCACACCACTGTGAGGCACAAGAACAATAGTTTCATCAATTGGCAATTAGCGGGTTATTTTCTGTACGTGTGAACGGTTGCAAAAAAAAAAAACCCTCAACTTTCCGAGGGTGGCTGGAGCGTCTGAACCAAAAAGTGTACAATCCTCGCGTGTACGCTCTTTTGTCTGAGAAGTTGGAAAAAAAAACCTCGAGTATTGGAGCATGTTCAGTAACGCGCTATTTTGCACATCGTGAAGGCGGGTATTGATAATTATATCAGACTCAGCATGGGGGGGGCAATACTCGAAGCAGGGAGACCAACAAGAAGGAAATTGCAGTAGTCAAGATGAGAAGTAACAAATGCGTGAATTAGACGTTCGGTGGAAGACTGCTCCGATAACTTACGGATATTAATAATGTATTTTTACAAATACCCCTGAAGCAGCAGAACGACATGAGTTCTTAATGTGTGTGTTATTTCATTTGTTCGTTTGTTGTTGTTTTTTTAAAGTTCAGATGCTTATCTACCATAACTCCTAGATCTCTGACGGACTGGGAGATACATTTTTGTGAGAAAACTATAGCCCGCCTGACAATTCTGATTTATCAGAATTCAATTTCAAATGATTATCGCGAGACCATCGCTTAATATCATCAACACAACTATGAAGTTTGCAGAGCTCTTCGACGTTGGGTATTTGGTAGTATGATTATGTAAATTTGAGTATCTAAAGATATCTTCACGATCTTTCACAAATACTTCTTAAAATAATGATCAATATTGGATGCCCGCGTTCTACAGCTGATCTAAATTACAGCGAATTATGTGTCCTGTCAATTGGAAACCTTCACAATACCGCAATTTAACCGTCAAACGCAATAGAAATGCCACAACCTATAAGGATTTGAATCCTCGTTCATCATTATGGTTTCTATTAATGAAAAAGAAGGGACAGAACGAAATGAGATTAAGACTTTTATGTTAGTGAAATTGATCACTCTCAGCTGCATATATTTTGAAGGAAAATTAATGATTTCAGACATGTGTTAAAAGCATCGTCGACAGCGCGATGCTGCTCCATTTGGCATGTTTGGTAAAGCCTATTATATCCCCTACTCCATTCCCCCTTTCTTTATGAATTTTGGGGATCACATAAGGGTACGCGCTCTTTTGAAATGAGTCAAGTCTTAGTTAGGCATATAATCTTACCTTTACAGTGATCACACTAAAGAACCCGATTCCACATCATTCTATCTAATCAGAGAATCGAAAAAGATAGCTTTTCTAATTGATGTTTGTTGATAGACCAAATCAGTGTATCCGTCCCGTGATTGCCTATCAGTGACGTAACAGCGCGAATACTATGCCCATACAACTGCTTGTGTTATCATAGGCCTAATCAGTTACACTAAGAAGCTGTTCGTGATGTGTAGTGTTTGCACCAAAATTAGTATGTAAAATTCATACAAATTTTACACTATTAAAATGGCTTACATGATTTCTTAGCTAGTTGGCAAGAGGGATACCCCAACTCACAAGCGAGCGCACCCTCTGCGAGCTGTGTCTAAAACGAGTCTCGTTGTGTGTGTTGTTGAATCAGCGTGTCTTATTCGATTCTTCTTGTATTGTTCCTCCAGGATGGTGTCTTTCAAGACAGCTGGACACTGCTTTCATTGTTCCTGGGAAAGGGTCAGCTTTCTTTTGACGGTCAAGCCTTTCATTATTATCGTGGTGAACTTCACTAATCGTCCCCATGCTAACGTACAAAGGAAGGAAATGCTTTTATTATGTATCAATGCACGCGTAATACCATCAGTATAGGCCTATAAGATGAAAGTTTGACTCTATGTCCCGAACTGTAGGCCCTGTAATAGCAACTATACATGAAGTCAAGTATGGAAACGATGGATTCCCACTGCCAATCAAATCTCTCTCGACAAGGACGCGATCGGAATCGATCTGGATGTGATCGATCTACCTTGATCGACATTGGTTTTGGCTTCCTCCTATACACGATATTTTTTAACACTCTGTCTGACTATAGATCATAACATGCAGATTTGATCGGCAGTGGAACCCAGCCCTAAGGCGGATTCTTGTTCGAAAAGTAATAGCAGAAAATATCCTACACGAAATTCAGCATTGCATATACCGAAAGACAGATAGAGAGGAAAACATCGAGAAAGTAGTTCCAATCTAGGATTGAATGGATGGTGTATATATATGTAACTGAATGCCATAAAAAGATAGATAAATAAATAAAGAAATACAGCTCCAAAGTTATTCGCTTTGCGACGACCGCCACGTACACAATCTGAAAGTGAAGTTGGCTGTATGATTACATATTGCGCATAATGTCCGTTGG
This sequence comes from Diadema antillarum, assembly GCF_040938485.1. Lineage (NCBI taxonomy): Eukaryota > Metazoa > Echinodermata > Echinoidea > Diadematoida > Diadematidae > Diadema > Diadema antillarum. The sequence goes on from NW_027270914.1 coordinate 1,684,387, forward strand.
TCTGTCGAGGCGGTTGCTCAACCAAAACATGTAGCATTACACTCTTAAAAAGAAAAGGGTAAAACAGCGTTTTAAAAGGGGCGAGGAGTGACAGCGTTTTCAAAATGTTGTATTCACCCCTTTTCTAGCTGTATCTAGCACATCTAACGTTGGATTCAGCTGGATAGATAGGGTGAATGAAACATTACCTTAAAAACGTTGTCACTCCTCAGCCCTTTTAAATGTTGATTTACCCTTTTCTTTTTAAGAGTGTAGGAGGCTAATTTCAATTTCAGATCGAACAGATATAGTCACGAGTTGTTTTGATCGATGTCATGCAATTTGCCGTAATTCGCGATAACGGGTTCGGTTCAAATTTACGAAGGTGATCGGAAATTCTATATTTAGCGTTCTCGTTATTTTGGTGCAAGTTGGTACTTGTTTAATTTGGTAAGTCCCCATGGGTATGAAAATAGGCCCTACACTAGCGCCTGATTCTCTTTATTCGAGACAGTGTGTATATTGGTATTGTGCCATCATCACACTTGTGCTTGTTTTATTCAAAACAAACTGTCTTTTTCTCCATCCTTTACACGTTACTTTCAATACGCAGTAGTTCAAAGGATGTTTTGATATACAGGAAGGTAAACGAGTAATTGCTGTTCGATCACCGCGATCCCCTGACTTTCAGCTAGAGCCGCGTTGGCCAGCACGCAATGCTAAATCCCTCTAACCAAAGATTCTACGGAACAGTATTACCCAGTGATGAAAAAAAAAATCCAACAAATCTTTATTTCCCGTTTTTTGTTGTTATTTTTTCTGTCTCAAACACTGTCATTTCTCGTTGTAAAGTTATCTTTCGACATTATTGAAATAGTCGGGTAACGGGAAAACAAAACGTAAGGATTTTGTGTTTGATTCCGCACATATTCTCCTTATTTTACATATGTAGAGAAAGAAAGAAAGAAAGACAGAAAGAAAGAAAGAAAGAAAGAAAGGAAGAAAGACAGACAGACAGACAGAAAGACAGAAAGAAAGAAAGAAAGAAAGAAAGAAAGAAAGAAAGAAAGAAAATGATCCCATGCTCGTCTAAAGAAGTTTAAGCTTTTCACGCTGCAACCTATTAGGTGACGTCTATTCGGTGTGGCGCTCTCTCACAATGAGTACTATGTCGCACGTGGAGTTTTCCTGTAATGAGCCAGAGATGAAGGGGATGCACTACTCGGGTCAAATAGGGAAGTTATTTTATGACGGATAATGATTCCTTGGTGTTTTATTTATCTGTTCAGAAAATTTCAGTGTGAAAAATTAGTAAAAGTGTCCCAAATCACGGTTGCTTTGAGACATTTTTTTTTTCCGTTACAATTTTTTTTTCCAACCATCGACTTTACGGTGCGCTTTGCACCTATCGTTCTTGCCCGATCGTAGCCTTTTGTCAAGGCCCTCTCGCTGTAATGGGCGAGCGAAGCGAGCCCAGCCGACCGCGCCAGCGCGCAACCCCACTCAGCTACATTTGGGCTTTCTTCACCATACAGCGAGAGGGCCTTGACAAAAGGCTGGCCCGATCGAGACTCCGCTTCCGTTGTAGAGCATAAGATGCTAATGAGCATTGCTCTTGACCCCATTAAAGACAAAAGGCATAGAGCGTGCGGCGGCGAGGGCTTTAGAATTGCGCAATACTGATGAGCTGAGCAAGACTCTGATCGGCGATATACACGCACCACATTTCATGAAGTGGTGATTGGCATGACGCACAATGGCGTTTGAAAAGTGTAGACACAAAGTACGATATGCGTATATATATATATATATATATATATATATATATATATAATGTGAGATATTTTATAACAGCTAAAACACAAAATAGCGAACTTGCGACAGCTCTCCGTGTGTACATTTACAAAGGTTATTGGCTTCATCAATAGATAATTCATTCAAATAATGATAATAATCAGCTGTTCCCTACTATGTGACAGGCTGTTCAAAGTTTATCTTTGGAGATATACAAGGTTAATTTCCTTTTCGCAAAGACAATTCGTGTAATAATTCATTCGCTAATTCGCCAAATGAATATATGTGTACTTTTCCCAGTCCAAAGACTTATTGTCCCCGCCGAACGAGTTCGAGCAGGGGACTATGAAACGGGCTCCGTACGTGTGTGTGTCCGTCCGTCCGTCCGTGTGTCCGTCCGTGTGTCCGTCCGTGTGTCCGTGTGTGCGTCCGTGTGTGATCAAAATCTTCAATTTGCTACTTCTCTGTCATTTATGAGCCAATTTTGATTCTGTTTGCTTTATATGATAGCACTACATGGGAGCTTTGAAACTTCTACACAGAATTTCAGTCGTGACCTTTGACCTTGACCTTTGACCTATATTGTACATTTTGCTACAAAATGCTACTCCTTCGCCATTTCTAACCCGATTTCGATTCCGTTTGCTTTACATGATGGCACTAGGTGAGGGCTTCAAAACTTCTACACAGAATTTTGACCTTTGACTTCTTTGACCTTTGACCTTGATTTTTGACCTATATTGTACATTTTGCTACAAAATGCTACGCCTTCGCCATTTCTAACCCGATTTCGATTCCGTTTGCTTTATGTGATGGCACTAGGTGAGGGCTTCAAAACTTCTACACAGAATTTTGACCTTTGACTTCTTTGACCTTTGACCTTGATTTTTGACCTATATTGTACATTTTGCTACAAAATGCTACTCCTTCGACATTTCTAACCCGATTTCGATTCCGTTTGCTTTATGTGATGGCACTAGGTGAGGGCTTCAAAACTCCGACACAGAATTTTGACCTTTGCCTTCTTTGACCTTTGACCTTGATTTTTGACCTATATTGTACATTTTGCTACAAAATGCTACTCCTTCGCCATTTCTAACCCGATTTCGATTCCGTTTGCTTTATGTGATGGCACTAGGTGAGGGCTTCAAAACTTCTACACAGAATTTTGACCTTTGCCTTCTTTGACCTTTGATCTTGATTTTTGACCTGTATTGTACATTGGCTACAAAATGCTACTCCTTCGCCATTTCTAACCCGATTTCGATTCCGTTTGCTTTATGTGATGGCACTAGGTGAGGGCTTCAAAACTTTACACAAAATTTTGACCTTTGCCTTCTTTGACCTTTGACCTTGATTTTTGACCTGTATTGTACGTTGGCTATAAAATGCTACTCCTTCGCCATTTCTAACCCGATTTCGATTCCGTTTGCTTTATGTGATGGCACTAGGTGAGGGCTTCAAAACTTTACACAAAATTTTGACCTTTGCCTTCTTTGACCTTTGACCTTGATTTTTGACCTGTATTGTACGTTGGCTATAAAATGCTACTCCTTCGCCATTTCTAACCCGATTTCGATTCCGTTTGCTTTATGTGATGGCACTAGGTGAGGGCTTCAAAACTTTTACACAGAATTTTGACCTTTGACTTCTTTGACCTTTGACCTTGATTTTTTACCTATATTGCACATTTTGCTACAAAATGCTACTTCCGGCGGGGACATATATTACGCACCGCGTAATTTCTACTTTTCCTTGTTGAATAAGTTATTGCCGGCAGGGAGAGAAATCGGAACAATAACTGATGCCCATTTTTAACTCGTGTTCTCTTTGTGAAATCTCTTCATCTGAGCACTTTTAGAAGTAGGGCCTATTTGAGAAAATGACAGAAAGCTTTGTCGCTACACAAAATGTGTTTGTTAAATAAGAATGTTTTTCGTGTAGTACGTGTACCTGACAGTTCAGAGGTCAAGTGTGCAAAGAATTTGCCTCAACAGCTTTGCGAAACTCGAATCAGTTGCCTGTATTGAAATGTGTAATCAGAATGAAAAAACTCGGACCTTCACGCCTTGTAACTGAGTACCACAGAACCACACACAACGAAACACACACACAAGAAAGGTGAGCTTCCTGCAATCTCAAGGAATGGATAATCAAGCAGCCATCATCCTTTCTTCGCCATTGATAGCAGGAAGTGACGTAATGGAGCGATGCTGTTGGAGAATCTGCATAAATGTCTGCTACAAGTACTATGTACAAAAAAAATTCAGACCCCCTTTGTGTTCATGTTTTGCCAAAACAAAAGAACCACAGTCAGTGAGACGCTAACTTACTTTATGTCCTATAAACCAGGGCTCCACACTAACTTTTATTTTTGGTGGCCCAAAGGTAAACATCCGTCCTTTTTTGGTGGCCCGATCAGGCCACCAAAGTCTTCATTTCTGAAATTTTGGTGGCCCGATGTGCGTTTTTGATGGCCCCGGGCCACCGGGCCACCGTTAGTGTCGAGCCCTGGATAAACTATGGTTACTATAAGTTGAACGTTGAAACTGCCTTTTGCCTCCAGGCTTTTATAATAGCATACAAAGCTTTTATTGTTTGCCTGTATAAAAAAAGGCGGGAATACATGTACACCCTTCTCGCAATCATCCTGATCTGATAACAGAGTGATACATTTCTTTTTTGTTATCTTTCCCCCGACCAAGACCGATGCCATTAAAATAATGACCAAACAAACAAATAAACAGATCCATGCATATAACGAACAGAATATGCGTTTGTTTCATGTTTGTATAGGTTATCTCTTGATAATTGTTTTTATACCATTTCCTAATAAGTACCTCTAGCGAAAACCCGACTTTTTTTTTCTTTTTCTCAAGGAGGGAAGTTAACTTCAACGTAAAGATAGCTTACAGCTACATGCAAATGCGGCAATCATACATTCGCATTGTCAATTGTAAATTTGTCGGATGACGCTTATAAACGTTTGATGATTTTTGTCTCCTAAGGCATTTTGGTTATGATTACAGACGTATCTATTTACAAGACATAAGTGATGGTTTAAAGAATTGATCTTCAATTTAGCAAGGATTAGTCTTATAAAGTCATGAATTCCCTTTACCCATCATGGTTAATGGAACTGCGACATCGTTGAGGTAACCACACCTTTCAATTTTCATAGTTCAAACCTAAATCGTAACATAATCAAAACACAAGCAAAATATCTCAAAATGCTCAGAGGATGGCATGAATCAAAACTTTTTACGGAGATTGGATATGGCAATCTTTATTGACCTATATTTAATACAAGTTTTCCACAGCTATAATTTCCGCCTATGATAGCATTCTGATGATTTCGATTGCGTTTTGAACTCGTACCGAGCTATACTATCGAAACAGCTTTGACCTTTATACATGTAGTTCAATATGAACGAGTGTTTCGGACTCATAACCAACGTTCGTAATCGTAACCACACAGTAACAAATCAAACGAATATTGAGTAACGACTATCTTTATACATAGGCTGCCTAACTGATCACATGGTTTGACTACTACTTAAAGCAGGCTGAAAATAAAAGAATGAATACACTTTTAATAATGATACGATGCTTTACAGCGTATTCACAGTATAATGTTTGCTTGCGTTTCTGTGTGCAATACGGACGGAAAATAAAATGCAGATGGATGCTATCAAATGCTAACACCCAACGCATCCAAATGTTTTTGAAATACATTTCATTGTTTTACTATACTGTTTGAAACGTCGAATTTACGAGTCCTTTAAAGGGTTACTACTCATATTATCAGGCAAAAATAAAAGTATTAGGATTTCGATTTGCTCGCAAGACTAACGATGCTATGGCGATCGTTCGCAGCAGTGACAATCCGCTTCAATAGATCTATTCAATTATTCTGTTTTCATTGAAAGAGGAAGGAGAAGTCAACTTTAAACTTCATTAGTTTTCTCGCCTTTTAAACATGTTTTCATGTATCATGCGTGGTATCGCTATTCCTTCTCATGGTAGTGCGTGAGATGGAGCGTGAACGCCGTCGCTATTAGCAGGACTGCTTTAGCGTTTCGTCCGAGAAAAGAAACAGGTTGTAAGCCTCTCTGATATACAATTCAATGGTATGCGGCAGTTTCTTTTTTAATGGACTCCTATATTGTACTAGCTACTTTAAGGAGATTAAGATGACCACGCACTTAACGTTTCACATAATAAAAGAACCTTCTTCATCCCCATCCCGACAATAGAAAGCGTCGCCTAAGCAACCACATCCTGTGTACCACCGATGCTTTTCGTCCCGTCTCTTTCGCGTATACTACTGGGAATGTCTAGACCATAAAGTCTTTATAGATCCGAGCATGAATCATAAGAGGGCTTGCTCCAGTCGATTTGAGCGACATCATTAGTCGTCTTTAAGATGACAATAGCCTTTCAAACACAAAGTTCAAAATTTATGCGCCCCTCTAGCCTGAAATAACTATCATTCTCATATTCTAAATAGACACTGAGGTGTCCACCGCGTACAAAAAAGAGGGAAATTGGCTCTTGCATAAAAATGGGCCAATGGTGCAATTCTAAGCATACTAATTCTTAGTTGTAAACTTGCTAGACATTTGATAGAATGCATGGTACTGAAAAAAAGCACTTTGAATATGTTTAATGTAACAAACCGTTGTCAAGAATAACTCTATTTGATATCTAAAGTCAAGAATAACTCTATTCAATATCTAAAATGGCGAATGTCCATTTTGATACATAATATATATACTGAAAGTTAACGTAAAAGACGAAAATCGCAAAATTATAATTAAAGATTACAGGTAACAGTGTATCGTATAAGACTCGATAACTTATTATGATAACATCCATAAGTCGGCTTTCATTGCACACTATTCCGCTGCTATCAAAACGAAACTAATCTAAACATGTAAAAAAGTACAGCCTCAGTATTGCAGTTTCATCAAATCAATGTGCTACATGCTGATAAACTGTCCGCATTTTTTTTCGAGGGGCAGAGAAGCATATTCAAGGTGTTAAGCATGAAATAGTATAATTGGTTGAAATGAGGATTCAGCTATTAGCCTTTTTACAGATACAACGTACTTTGAAAAGAAAGAAATATTAAAGAGCATACAATTCTGACAGGAAATCAAATTTCATTTGGTGAGGATCGGTTCTGAAATGGTAGAGATATCCAGAAACAAAGTGAAACATAGCGATCCTTGTAAAAGGCGGGCACCTCATATCTCAGCCATTTCAAATCGCACTTCTCTTTGGGTTTTGGATTCACGATGAGCCCTTCCTGTCATACTAAAAAAAGAAATAATCATTGTCTGATTATGTCAATTACTATCGCAGTATTTCAAAGTGAAATTAATATCCCTACTAACTAGTTACTACCTGTAAAAGTGGAAATTTTCGCGGTGTTGAAATTTTCGCGAATTTCGCGCAACCAGAAACTAGCGTGAAAATAAAAGCACGTGAATATTTTTTGCTTGCTGTATGTTCCTGTGCGTGATGTCTTTATTCCGCGGAATTAAAAACATGCGAATCTCTTCTTACCCGGCCAAACGCGAAAAATTAGTCGCGCGAAAATATCCACTTTTACAGTACATGACACAAACATAATGATGTCTTGAAATTTGTTGTGAAGATGATAGATGAATGTTACAAAGAGATAGGAGGTAGAACATATCCTAACCGCATTCATGCAAGACTAATGATATTGTATAGCAATAGTACCCTCCCCCCCAAAAAAAAACAACCCCGCAATAATCATAATAATAACAATAACAATGATGATAATTGCTTCAATGCTATCAGTGCTCTAGCTATCAGAGGGCCCGCCTGACATTATTATCGTATATAGAGTTGCTATAGGACGGAATAGGACGTAATCGCTGCGGGGAGGGAATTGAACTCGGGTCCTTCGACTGGGAGTCGTGAAGCTTAAATATCCACCGTGCCACGGCGCCCTCGCCCCCCCCCCCAAAAAAAAAGAGGAAAACCAAAAAACACCCAAACAAAAAAAAAAGGAAAAAAAACAATGTTATTTGGCATAAAACAGTCATGATTATGCTTGATTTTTATGGTTCATCCCTGCAATACTGAAGATTTGCGATTCTTAATATCATTAAAGTATCCGTGGCATAAATAATAATTATGCTTATTGTCGCTGGCATTCAATGCATATAGTGTAGGCAAGAACTTCCACTTCCATGCTAATCTCTTGGTTCTCGGGAAATTTGCAAAATTATCATGCACGCAATTATTCCTCGTTTTACAGTAAAACCTTGTGTTCGCATGTTGCAACTTAAGCGGTAAAACAATACAAAACCAAAGGCAAGGTTAAACTTTGTCTTCTTTACACATCATTCTTAGGATGATCACTGACATGACAATTTTGTGTGTCCACCGCTTCAGAAAGATTAACTGTCTTATAATTTGATCGACATTGTGGGATTAACATCTGCAGGAAGAGAACCTGAAGCATATTCCAAAATTCGGTTCAAATATATTAGGCGCCAAATCTTCAAATTTCATTCTATGTTGACGAATTCATATACACGGACGAAAGGTTAGCAATGTATACAAATTTCCGTCAAACTTCCAATGGCCCATTTAAAATATTATGCAACATGTAGGTTAATTGCCAGATCATCAAGTGATCAGCAACAGTGTGAATACCGCTGTGCCAGCGTGTAGTCATCACAACAAGCAAGAATAGCTTTTTCGTATAATGTACAAGCACGTCAACAGTACGCGGCAGTTTCTTTTTGAATGGACTCCCGCTATCTACTTTCAGGAGATTAAGTTTGCTACGCTGAACGTTTCACGTTATAAAAGAACATTCTTCATCCCCATCCGTACAATAGAAAGCGTCGCCTACATCATCATCCCCATCCCGACAATAGAAAGCGTCGCCTAAGCAACCACATCCTGTGTACCACCGATGCTGATGTTGTTCTTTTAGTTTTGTGGAGCTCTCTGCCGGGTGTGCCGGGTGGGCAATTTACTCCAAAAAATAAATTCAATTTAAATCTACACTTAAATTCAATTATAAAAACCTACACTTTACTTCTAATCATTTACAAAATCTAATAATAATAATAATAATAATAATAATAATAATAATAACAATATATATATATATATATATATATATATATATATATATATATATATCAATATTTACAAACGAGATATTTACAGAGAAAGAAAGGGGACACGTTTTGAGAAAAGATATCGCCTGCCTATACTCCTGCACCGACATGCAGGGTTACGCCGTTCCCGTCGGCAAGCAGGTAGAGGACCCACCCGCCGACGCCGGTGAAGTCTCGGCCTTTCCCGGGGGCAGGCGCCTCTAGTGTTAGCCTATATGATAGGCGGGGATATCATGGAAGAGGAGGGATGATAGAAGAATAGAGGAAAGGGTGAGGACAGAACAGAGAAAACAGACACCGATGCTTTTCGTCCCGTCTCTTTGTTGGGTATGTCGGAGCACTAGACCATAAAGTCTTTGTAGATCCGAGCATGCATCGTAAGAGGGCTTGCTCCATTCAGTCGATTTGAGCGACATTATAAGTCGTCTTTAAGATGACAATAGCCTTTCAAACACAAAGTTCAAAATTGATGCGCCTCTCTAGCCTGAAATAACTATTCTATATAGACACTGAGGTGTCCAACAAGTTCAAGAAAAGGAAAATTTGGCTCTTGCATAGAAATGGGCACATGGTGCAATTCAAAGCATAAGATACTCATTCATACTTGTAAACTTACCCCAACGTTTGAAAGAATGCATGTAACTGAAAGAAAATATCTTTAATATGTTAAATGACACAAACCATTGGAAATCGGAGAAATCTCTCCACCTGAAGCTTAACAATATACTGTTATATCAATAACAGTCAAGTTTCTTTACAACTCGTCGTAGCTACCATCAACCTTCTTGGCGACCATTTCTTCGCACTCAGCCGGAAAGGACAGCTGAAACAAGTTCTGCAGTCGAATTCCCGTTTGAAAGCTGGACAGAATCTCTCCTCCAGCTCTTAAGTATTACAGGACGACATAGATTTTAGCAATTATATTACAACCATCACGAAGGCCGACGACCAGTTGAAGTAAATGCCGCAACAGAATAAAAAGGCAAACCCGGTGTTAAAATACAAAGATTTGATTCAATGGTGTGTCAAAGAACACAAATATCAATGTATTCTACAGCAACAAAAATGACAGAAGTTAACGGAGTTTGACAAAGAACGACGACCAGCTGAAATAAGTATTAGAATGTTAGTCTAGTTCCCGTTTGGAAGTCGGACAAAATCTCACCACCTGATGCCAAACAATATTATATCACTAACAGTCAAGTTTCCTTACAACTCGTAGCTACCATCTTTTAATATCATCACAAGCCCCTTTTTACACTTTCACGGATTGCTTCACGGATGACCACGGATCGTCATCCGTGGTGTTCCGGCATGCAAAATATCGATTTTCCTTTCAATGCCGGTGTGAATACAGTCCCAACTGGTTGTCTACACGGACAAGTATGGAAGCTACAAGGACAAGTACGGTGCCTACACGGACAGACAAGGAATGAACGCGGACCACAGCGGAAACGATACGGAGCTAACACGGATATCAAGGAAGAGCACGGATGCAACTTGGTCCCTTCGCGGTGTTTACGCGGATATCCCCAAAAAGTTGACACATTACATTTACTTTTTCTTTTGATACTTTATCATTCTTGGGCGACATGCTTCCAGAGCTAAGTAATATGTAACAAGCACACCAGAAAATCTACAGCAGATTACATACGCATCTGCTTGTCGACATCATAAAGGCATATCTCTTTGTTGCAAAATCTCATTTTGCGGGAACATAACAACATAAACAAAGCAAAACAAACTAAGACAAATCACCCCCCCCCAAAAAAAAAAAAAAAAAAAAAAGCAAGAAGATGTGTGTGGGTCACTTGAAGATTCTCATGCGATATAAACCTACTAGAGGAGTCGATTGGCTTTACTGATGGGTGAAGATGTGAGCAAATTTCATTGACTTTCTGAGCTTGTATTGGCAAAATACACACGAATTTCTCATCCCGGATGGAGCCGATGCTAATACGGACGTTCCGATGTCTTCACGGAGGCAACACGGAGTAGCCGGTGCCTACAAGGAAGGAATACGGATGCAACACGGAGTAGACGGTGCCGACAAGGAAGAGTTTGTATTGATTTCCATCCGTGATTTCCGGGATGAAAAATTAAGCAAGCTAATTTTTTTTTTCGGCGGACATGCCGGATGATCAAGGATAATGTCGGATAACTTCACGAAGTCAACACGGTCATGCCGGAAATAGTACGGATGATCCCAGACCGACGATCCGTGGTCATCCGTGATGCAATCCGTGAAAGTGTAAAAGGGGCTTATAGCGACCAATTCTTCGCACTCGGCCGTGAAAAAAAGAGTTCCGTGTGTGTGTGTGTGTGTGTGTGTGTGTGTGTGGTTTATTTTGTATGTGTGTGTGTGTGTGTTCCCGAAGACATCATCTCCCGAAACATAATGGCAAGTGAAAACATTTGCATAATTTTCCTTTGGTGCTAGTTTCTGGTTGCGGAAAGTGGGCGAAAAAAAAAAATCCGCCTTTACAGTAAAGTTAAAAGGCGAACGCAGATGACATTCTATGGTATGTTGACAACATGAAATCAATTTTTTTCTTTGTTTTGTTTCTTTTTCTAAGAATAACAAACAATAAGAACAGTTAACAGGGATCGACAAAAGCGGGATGGACAGCTGAAACAAGTTCTTCAGTCGAATTCCCGTTCGAAAACTGGACGGAATCTCTCCTCCCGCTCTAAAATTTTACAGGACGACATAAATTTTAACAATTATATTGCAACCATGACGAAGGCCGACGACCAGTTGAAGTAAATGCCGCAACAAAGTAAAAAGGTAAACCTGGTATTAAAATACACAGATTTGATTCAATGATGTGACAAAGAACACAGAAATCAATGTATTCTATGCAGCTACAAAAATGACAGAAGTCAACGGAGTTTAACAAAGAAAGACAACCAGCTGAAATAAGTATAAGAATGTTAGTCTAGTTCCCGTTTGGAAGTCGGACAAAATCTCTCCACCTGAAGTTTAACAATTAATTCGATAACAGTCAAGTTTCCTTACAAGTCGTCGTAGCTACCATCAACCATCTTAGTGACCAATTCTTCGCACTTGGCCGTGAAAGAGAGTTTCGTATTTTACCGAAACCAAGACATCATCTCCTGAAACATAATGGCAAGTGAAAACATTCGCATAATTTTCTTTTTGCGCTAGTTTCTGGTTGCGCAAAGTGGGTGAAAAAAAAATCCGCCTTTACAGTAAGGTTAAAAGGCGAATGCAGCTGACATTTTTGGTATGTTGACAACATGAAATCAATATCCCTTTTTTAGCATAACAAACAATGAGAACAGTCAGCAGGGATTGACAGCTGAAACAAGTTCTGCAGTCGAATTCCCGTTTGAACGCTGGACAGAATCTCTCCGCCCGCTCTAAAATTTTACAAGACGATATAAATGTTAACAATGATTACAACCACGCGAAGGCCGACGACCAGTTGAAGTAAATGCCGCAACAGAATAGATAGGTAAACACGTTGTTAGAATACAAATATTTGATTAAAATAAATGTTGTGTCAAATAACAAAAAAAAAAAAATCAATGTATTCTACAGCAAAAAATATGACAGAAGTTGTCGGAGTTTGACAATGAACGGCGACCATCAAATAAGTTTTGCAACGATGGTCAAGTTTTCGTTTGTAAACCGGACAAAATCTCTCCGCCGTGTTTCCTACGCGTAAAGACAAGATAATACAAATTCAATGTCTATCGACTGCGGTTAAGTCTCCTTTCACATCGCCGTAACTACCATTTGCACAAAAGACGGAAAGTCAGCCTGTTATTCACAATTATCTATAGCAGCGAGAATACTTTTTTTTTCTCGTGAAAACACAAAACTTCCCATTCATTATCGTACTCGGCATTGCGAATCATATCACCCAGCGGATTAGCTGTAGCCACGCGTTTTGGACGTTGCTCGACGATGGAACAGAGACGGAATTTCGGTGGTACAGTAATGGTAATTCGTCGGGACGATCATGCGACGTTTTAGATCACACGGATAACAGGCTTTATGCTGTGACAAGTAAAGCTGAACAAAACATAAACTTGAACACGAACGGCATTGAAACGAAGCCATATAGTCAGAACGTCTCCCTACGGTTGAACAATGATTCGTCGGGAACGATATGCGACGTTTTTAACAATTTAAGAAACGCAAGGCACAATAGAAGCCGAACTTTGAAAATAGCTAGTAAGTCGGGACGAAGAGCGACGATTAGTGAAAGGGAATCCTTTCTCTATCGTCGCTTATCGTCGGGACGAATAAACAAAGGTATGAATAGAAAGTACGTGTATTCATATGCACGGTTGCTTATTCATATGCACGTGACGCCTGTTCATATGCAAATCATCAAACATGCACAATGCGACATCGTCGCGACGAAGATATCTCTCTATCAGGTTTTTCTGTGGTGCCTAAGCCACATAATGCTATTGAATACTGATTTCCTGTCTATGGAATCTTTAGATCTTCAAGATAATAAACTCTCCAATGATAAAATGGCAAAGGATTATGAAAATGTGAAGGACTGGGGTAATATACCAAGCTTTCAAGTTCAATATCACAGGTGCAAGTATTGTTAAGTTGAAACAAACTTTCATATAAAGCAAAAGTGGTGAAGTATAGTTGGCATGATAATTTTTTTTTTTTTTAAGTCCTGGGCATAGACAAGAAAATAGGAGACATTGTAACAACAACTAAAGATTCAATGATACATGTACTTTTTATATAACTTATGAATCTCTAAACGTTGATACACAAGATAAAATGACCAAAAAGACGACAGGACAAGGTGAAGTGAGCCACCTACTGCTGACAAGGCAGTGCCATTACCACTCTGAGCTGAAGCTATTTCATGGCAGTGACATGATGGTTTCCTCAGCGCAGTGGTAGTGTCACTGCCTGTGTACACAGTAGATGACATGGATTCAAAGCCCAGGCTGGTCTCTTTATTTTTTCATCATATCAAGATGTAGTGAGATACAGAAAGATGCAAAAACCAATGAGAGAAAGCAGCCCAACGGCAGGTCCTCTTACCGCCCACGATCTCCAAATGTCACCCTTGTTCTCATTCCATCGCAGAAGCCGTGTCGCTGTCGTGGCAGTGTTGGGAAGCTGCTCGATGTACAGCGACCCCACACCATCTCCGTTCATGTGGATCCAGACCTGGAAGCAGCGTTCTGTGTCGGCAACAAAGTCACCTGACTTGAAGATAGCGACGTCATTGGTCACTTGTGGGGTGCTTGCCTCCATGAATAGATAGGTCCCTGGAACAGAGTACATGGCAGAAGGCAGCATTAAAGCGGTTGAAAGCAAGAAAGACAGGAGTGCACTGACTCCTTTCTTCTATAAATACATGTATCTCTCACTCCCTGAATATTACATTACTTCTTTGCCTATACACGTACATGTACCTAAGCCCATGACCAAGGAACACTAATAGAGGTTTCATGGCAAAAGGCATTTTGGGGTTTGAGATCAAGAAGGGCATATTAAACTCTATTGACTACTTCAATCCTGTATCTTCCTTTAAAAGGGAAGGTACAGTATTGGTGGAGATGAGAATTGGGCTTTTAACTTTTTGCAAGATACCAGGAAAACACTTATGATATACACTGTAGCACAGAGCATACCATTTTAAGGGGAATTCAATGTTTATTTGATGAAAATTGGGTATAGAATTACTGAAACAGCCAAAAACAAAGTAAAACAAAACGATCGCAATAAGGTGTGGGTCCCACACTTTATTAGAATCGCTCTTTTTTGGATATCTCAGCCATTTCAAAACCAATTTTCATCAAATAAACATTGAATTCCTCATAGAACTACATGCTCTCTCATATTTCATAAGAGGTTTCTCATTATCTCACCAAAAGATGTTAGAAACCTGAAATTAGGTCTCAACCAATACTGTACGATCCCTTCAATTCTTTGCCTCTGCAAATATTTATGACCCTTCACAATGTAAGCGTGATAGAGTTGCACCACTAAATATTCAAAAACCTATCATAAATATTATGCCACAGCTAACCACAGTTCAAACAGTGATTACATTATCATTGCTGCTTAGACTGAAGTCACTACTTTGCTCTACACAAGGCAACCTTTCTGATATCCATCAGGCTGATCGTTGATCTAGTTCCCAGTGTTACCATACAGAAGGGTAGGAGCATGGCATCTCACCATATATTGTTCCAAGGGTGTGGTCATTCTCCGGCCCGGTATCCCCTGAGGGGGTACGCCCCTGATTCAGCTGCCAGTCAAAGTCATCTAGAACCTCCTCATTCTTCCAAGTGCAGTAGCCGGTCTCAAAGTTACAGCTGCCGAATGGTTGACACGGCGTCCACTCCAGCGACATGTCATCAATGGAGATACCAGCGTTCTGTTTGTAGTCAGAGGTGGAGGCCTCGAATCTCACCTACGTTTCAAAAAGAGATAAAATCATCTCATTGGCCCATTGAGTCCTAAGGGTGACTGTCTGATGGGTGATGAACCTTGACACGTGGCTTCTCTGTGGTAATGCTATATGACAAGGAAAGTTACACTTACATGTACCTGTTGAGGATGAGTCCAAAGCATACTCGGGCAAGTGTCTATGGGTAATGCGTGTTATTGCAAAATCAGCCTCAATGTCCTCAATGGGTTAAGTGTACTTGTTTGGTTATGACACCATGTAGCAAGCAAAGAGTATGGTGACATTCTGGCTGCAACTGCTGGCCCCCACATGTGTTACAGAACGATACATGCACAATGACTGATGAAGACTATTACAAAAGTGTAGTTGCAGTCAAACACTGCAATATTCTCAGTTTGCTACATTGTGTGACAATCAATCAAGTACATTCTCCCTTCAACCTACATTCTAATGACCAACCTCTTTTGTTCTAACATCAGACTACTGTATACGCCAAATATTTCGCGAGGGTTTTATATTTGAGAATTTCACGAGTCAGGTGCTATTTGCAAAATTAAAGACACACGAAAATATTGACTCTGATCCCGATGTGGATGTGACATACGCGTGTACATTTCTCCGTTCAGTACAGGACACCACGATCGCGAATTTAACCACTCGCGAAATCGTCAGGAATTCCCAATTCGCGAAAATTTAGACTTGCAAAATATATGGCGCAAACTGCAATTTCATACTCTCTCTGCTAGGAGGCCCTCGTGGTGTCTCACCTTAAAGATGCCTTCAGTGTGGTTAAGGTTGAGTTCAGTGACATGCCATTCATCATCCCGACTGACACCGTCCATCTCCCAAATCAGCACCGTGTCACCAGACACCAATGATACCTGGGACACCTGCATGTGTACAAAGAGGACATTCACATTGTTTGTCATGAGAAAAGAGTGTGTGAATACTTCATATAAGAGTTGTGGCACTCCCACGGTAAGAATGAGGACTAATTTGTGATTAGCGCAAAATTAGGCCAAAAATTACACGAATGCGGTATAGTTAATTTTCAGCTGCCCTATTCATGTCTATTATTTAACCTCTCCTTTATATGCACCATGAAAACTAAACTGTAATCATGAGCAGCCCATACATGTATATTGCCTGTTATTGTGATCTTTCAGTACCCTGGCACCTAGCATACACGTTTGTACCTTTTCAAGTTTGTTCACCAGCATTCAGTAACCCATTTAAACCTTACCTAGTTATAAAGTTAACAAGCCCAGTAAGGTTTAGCAATGTGCTTCAGTCCGATGTGACTTTGTGTTACCATATTGTTTGACAGTCTCATTTTTTTTTTTTTTGCCTAAGCACATGGCTTAATTTGCTAAGCTTTTTCATAGGCACACAGTAATCAATCCAAAGTGAACTACAGTAGATGTAAAGTTAGCAATCCAACACAAGTAAGGAAATGTGCCTCAGGCAAGTAGAAAAATACATGAAAACACAATAGGGATTAAGGGGGATTAGGTAATCTCTATTCCTCGAAAGTAAACTTCTAGACATTTGTGCCAATAGGGCAAAGAAAGCACTCCCCAACACTTGCCAATCAGCAAACAAAATGCAATAAGGGTCACACTGGTGCAGAAAAACTTTCAATGTTGACACAAAAATTGTTTACTGTATTTCACTTCAGTGACCAATCTCCTATTTCCGTGACAACTCGACATGATACAAGAGAGTCATGAGAGCATCTTTCTTTACGACAAAGACCAAACTGGTAAACCTACCTTGAGGGAACAGATGTCAGAGTTGGTGAGGAAGAACCAAAACTGAAGGCAGACACCGTCTGAGGGCGTGGCTGGCATATCACCACTCTCCATGATAGCAACATCGCTGTTATCATTCAGCCGGGTCATATCAGCATAGAAGAAATGGCCTGCAACAAAAAGATATCATCTTTTAAAACTCATGCTGAACTCATCCAATCAAACCACAAGGAAATTTGCAACTGAAATTATTATCTTACTATTACTAAATCAGCAACTCTAAATGTGACCGAATATTTTAAGGAGGAGAATGTGTTGCTAATTTGAAAGCAAAGAGAACCCTCATTCTTTTTCTGTTGGTATACATTTAGCAGTTCAAAGGATCTTGGAAACATTCTGCAACCAAAGCTAACAATTATATATGATTAATAAAGATTCACATGAAAGATGATTTTGTTCACTCTACCATATGAAACACAAAATATGAGAAAAACTGTATTAAAGAGATAAAGGTTAGCACAAACACACAGAAATGTGGTTTTTCTGAGATTTGGTGGGCTCAGAACATTTACATTGTAAATGCATAACAGCATACAGAACAACCTCTGTCATCCAGCCATGTCTGGACCAGCCCCCAGTGATTTGGGCGGATATGGGAGAAACAATGTTTAAGTACATGTACTTGTATGTGTACAACTGTAGTTGCCAACCCAATGGTAGGTAGCATACACCGACAGTGGTGAAATCTATGCTGAGCTACTTGAAATTATAATCCATTTTTAAAAGAAACTGAAACATTTTAATGATAAATTCAAAACATGTTTCTGTTGGTTATATAATGTGAGTTTAGTAGGAGTTTTAATTGAGTTTAAAATCACTTTTTTGTCTTCATTGTGTGAACACGTCCGATGATAGAGAAAACCATAACAGATGGTTGGAGGATCAAGGTTGCACTGCTGATAATAAAATATATGGCACAGGAGTATACAATACTGATGACTCCTAGTTGAATAGGGCAACAATTTGGCTTACCATAGACAAGCTACTCATGGGTGAATTATTTATAGGGCAATGATTTGGCCTATCATAGACAAGCTACTCCCTCATGGGTAAAAAGGGCAATGATTTGGCTTGCCATAGACAAGCTACTCATGGGTAAACAGGGAAATGATTTGGCATACCATAGACAAGCTACTCATGAGTAAAAAGTGCAAGGATTTGGCTTACCATAGGATGTGCCATAGGTGGCATCAATGGTGGGTGCAGAGGAACGTGTGTTTGCCTGAACCACTTCCCAATCAAAGGTGTCAGTAACAGTCTGACTGAAGTAGCAATCACCATTCTCAAAGTCACACATCACTGGTGTAAAGAGAAAATAAAATACAGAAACACATCAAGAGAACAGCATGGGAAATACAAAAAACAGCTCATTAATGGCTCCATATGCAGTTCCAATAGGAAAGTTTGCATAAGCCTAGCATCACAACGTGTTATTACCCTTGGCAATATCATTCAGGGGCTGCAGAACATTTTTATCAGCGATAACACCTTCATGATTTGTGTCATCAGGAAACTCATAATCATTATCACCATGAATCATAATCATCATCATCATCATCATCATCATCATCATCATCATCATCATCATCATCATCGTCATCTTCAACATCATTGTCACCATGTCATCACCAATATCATCATCATCATCATCATCATTATCATCACCAACACCGCCATCATCATCATCAGTAAACAATTATACACAATCATCAATGCCTCATCTTCTTCATCGCAGATATTTGTTCACACTGCACTCATACATTAGCTCATTACTTTGACACTTCTCGCATCATTACCAAGACTGGGTACTCTTCACAACAACTATTATCACAGATTATTCTCCAAGTCTCAAAATCCAATATGCAACCTGGAACATCAACTAAAACTGCTAATTATATTTTAGTCACAGGTACAATCAGTTGTGTATCAACTCTCAGGAATATTGACAAAACTTTGCAAGAATCATTGTCCTTCTTATCCTCATCGTCTACAATCATCATCACCATCATCATCATCATCATCACCATCATCATCGCCGTCACTGCCATCATATCATAACAAACATCATTCCGAAAATGCACAAAGCAAATCTGAGATGTATGTTGCTATGACGACCCCTCCTGTCTCAAAGGCGCTGTATACTCACTGGGAGTTGGGCAACGACCAGGATGGAATGTGATGTCATCCAAAGCAATATCACCACTCCAGCCCAGTCCCCTCATCCCTTCAAAGATTATCTGTTGATAAGATTCAAATTTCATAGTAAGAAATCAGTAAAACAAGATTGTAGAGATTATCTTCAGACATAATATACTCTGAAAATTGCAGAAATTATTGTAATGCCATCATAGATTGTCAACTCTGAACTTAATCTGTTCATTATGGGAACCTGGTGGCCTGTGGATTAGTCTATGGGCATTTCAGAATTCAGAATGGAACGGGTTAACGGTATATCTCTCACAGTAAAAGGCTTGACTAAACTACCTAACTTCATGTCAGCATTGCTAAATTATTGAACATCTACATTTTTGATGTACAGGATACATACTATATAACATAATAATAAAAAAGGGGAATTTTGACGAGATTTGTACATAAGGAAAATGGGAATCTTGTGAGGACATGACATCATCCTATCTAGTTTACATTTATGTGACTGTGCGCTATATCACTAACTCTAGAAAACAATAAAAATGTCCTGAACATAATGGTTTTCTTTTGCATTTTTTTTTTTTTATTTTGATGCAGCATTTAATGATGTAAAATCTTGCCTGTACTTTACCCAAAGGTCTACTTGAGGAAGAACATTTTCACCTCAAATGATTTCTGTTCTCTAAGATAATAAGTGACTCAATGTACCATGGCCCCTTGCTCAACATCCTACCCCCCTCCCCCCCCCCCCCTTCCTCTGATTTCTACTAACATCCCACACCACTGCCATATATACATACTGTGTATGAAGCCTGCTCCGTGAAATGAAGCTGGGCCTGAACCCAGTGCGGGCCACGAGAGTCACGCTGCCGCCACACCGCTCTCTCATCGTCGCCTATCACCTCGTAGACGGAGAGCGCCCCTAGTTGTGTGCCATACATCTGATACCAGAAGTCCATGCAGTAGCCGTCTGGGTCGTCATTATTCAGCAGGGAGGAGTAGAGGCGTGCCATGTCCCCATTGGAGCCACTGGACGTCTCAATGTAGATATAGAACCCTGTGTTGAGTGGGAGATTGATTGCACAGTAAATATTCCACTAATTCTTTCAATACAACAAGATGTTTTTTATCAATCCTGGACACAGAATCAAAGCAATAAATAAGGTACAGGACATTTCCTTGAAAGTTTTATCAAGTATCTTTATATTTCATTAGTACGTTCTAACTTCTTGACAATTTTTTTTGCTTTAACATGATGCAGTTGAAAGGTAATCATTTGTCAATTTTTTGTTTCTACTATAACTGCATTTGGGTAGCCTTATATATCAAGCAGACTAAAACATCACACCTGGCTTCACAAATGAATAATTTACCTATTTTTCTATTTCTCTAAATCTATTACTCCCTCTGTCCATGCATATATGTTTATATTTCTTTAATGCAGTGTGCAACATTTTGCTTTCTTGTCCTGCTCCCTTGCCAACATGCATTGCTAATGGCTTAGGACTACGACTACTACACCATACACTTTGTACCTGTTTCATCGCCCTTAGTGTGATCTGCAGAGGGACCTGTTCCTGCACTGTCCGTTGCTCCTGAGGCCCTGGTCCAGTTAAAGTCATTAGATGCAGCCTGAGTCCAGTTGCAGAAATCCATCTCAAAGTCACAGTCATGAATATCAGGTGCTGAAGGGCAAACACAAAATAGAGTGACTGGGGACCATGGGCATACATATGAAAATACAGCAACCTGGGACCATGGGAAAACATACAAAATACAACATATAAAATACAATATGGGACTTGCATTGGAGTTCCACTTGATAGGGGAGACAGGCAAGTACATTGTATAATAACCCTTGTGGAGTGTGAGCCAATGCCGGACACAATTACTCCACAATATAGGACAGAGTGGAAACATACTACTGGTCAGCCTGGTCACTTACGGTATGTTGCTGGTGGTGGCGGTTGGGTGATGGGCTTCATTGTGATGGCACACATTCCTTCGTGGAGGTAAAGGTCATCTAACGAGACATCGCTGGTGTAATTATATCCAACCACTGCCTCAAAGATGACCTACACAAGGGCAAATAGTTGAATAATATCAAAGATTAAAATGTCTTAGAATATTCTGTACTTGTGCATATAAGAACTTCACTACCATAAATATTAGCTCGTGCAAATTAGGAAGAAAGGTTTGGAGTAATCCCATGTGTATGCAGTCCTTGAATGGACTGATGTTTGGTGAAAGTAGACCCTAGAAAGAGGAGATCAGAGGAGGGAAGTATCAGTGGGAGAGTGTAAGGAAGGCAAATGGTGACAGGTGTACACGGGCAACGCTGAGATGGAAGTTGAGGTTGCACCAACAGAGATAGGAGAATAATAGGAGACAGTAGCAGTTATAGAGAAATTGTTTAAACAACAGCAGATTATTATTTTAAAGAAAAAGATTATGCTGCTTGTATATCATATCTTTGCTTTCAAATCCATTGCACACACGCAGAACTCAGTGCCGTGACTGCTTCATTAACACCTGTGTCAACAGAATAAAATGTGGATTTACAAATCCTGTGGTTTCCATTGGTCTTACCCAGAAATTTGAAGTTGCGGCTACATTCGCCTTGCCAAGCAGCCAGACATTGCCTTGGTTACCACTGACCGTTGACAGGAGCAAAGGCTCGGTACCTTCTGTCTGTGTGTAGACGTTCAGGGTACCCATCCCTTGGCCGTACATGTGGTACCACCACTCCATGCAGCGGGCTTGAGGGGGGATGCAATTAAAACACAGAAGAGTGGACAGAGTGAACATATAATCCTCTAGGACCAGTCAAATGTGTGGTTCAATGGCTGAAAACATTTATTCAGCTCTTGAAGGAAGTGAGATTTTATGGTTAGTTGATGCCTCCAGCTTACACACAGGGAGACTGCACAGCTCAAAAACCCTTGAATCATCATAGCCCAAATACCATTAAAACATCACGGGCCAGATATCTGGAATTCTCTGCCTCTAAATCAAAAACAGTGTACAGTGTATATCATCAAATATTTTTTTAAGAGAATTATAAGATATACTCATATCCAAATATTCTCCCAATACATAAATTCATACCATCTTATTTTAGTATCTTTTCCAAAAAACAAGTTTAAGGTGATGATATAATGTGTTCCACATAAATATTATTACATGCCGTCAATCCCTCGTTTGAGGCGAGTCCCCAACTGGGGCATACCCAAAGTGGGGTGCGTATATTTGTCGTTTGGGAGTTGGGAGTCGAAGGACTTGTCCATTGCAAATAAACTTTCTGCTCAGGCGTGACAAACCTGGAGGCCAAGCCAGGGTTTGATGACTCCAGCAGCAGTCGTATTACGTAAGAGCATGATAAGGATATCTGCCTGTGGCAGACCATTCAAAGTGAACTCAATTTTCTCTATCCTTTCTAAAGTTTTCAATTTTATATTCTATTGAGAAATTCTATGGTCATCCATTTTACATTTCGAACGAAAAAAATTGACCCGTAAATAACGAAAATACAGGAATAAGAAGGAGAGCATTGCTAGTTTGCCGGTGCTGACAATGTGCTATTTGGCAGTGAGTTACAAACGGGGAGGTGAGACTACCTCCCTGGTTACAATCAGCCTGCTGACTGGATCATTGAGAAAGCAGCTGTCGTATTACGTAAGAGCATGATAAGGATATCTGCCTGTGGCAGACCATTCAAAGTGAACTCAATTTTCTCTATCCTTTCTAAAGTTTTCAATTTTATATTCTATTGAGAAATTCTATGGTCATCCATTTTACATTTCAAACGAAAAAAATCGACCCGTAAATAACGCAAATACAGGAATAAGAAGGAGAGCATTGCCAGTTTGCCGGTGCTGACAATGTGCTATTTGGCAGTGAGTTACAACGGGGAGGTGAGACTACCTCCCTGGTTACAATCAGCCTGCTGACTGGATCATTGAGAAAGAGAGAGAGAGGGAGAGAGAGAGAGAGAGGGGGGGGGGGGGGGAGAGCGAGGGGGAGAGAGGGAGGGAGAGGGGGGAGAGATGGGGGAGGGAGAAGGGGAGAGCAAAATGGAATGACAATAGTTCCGGTCACTACAGTACAGGCATGCTCTGTCTGCATACGCTGAATGTCTACACTCACACACACACACGTACACACACACACGCACCATGGAGCTACATGGCCCATGCCAAAACCAAAACAATCTCCTCCTCTCGCGGTGCCCCCCCCCCCCCTCCTGTGGCGCTGTGGCGATGACTGATGCTTAGATTAGGCCAGGGTCAAGAAACAGGTGTTTTATATCTTTGACTTTAAGTCATTGATTGCCAAGATATGCACTGGCATTATTTACTGGGGTGTAGCCTCTTCAAACGAGAGATTTGCGTCATGAACATACATGTAAATTACATACTTAGTACAGTGTGCTGAACACACTTTTACAGATCAACATCAGCACAGCACACCACACATCTCACAGCACTACACACCCTCTGAGAGCTAGCTACCAGCCACAGGTGGTGGGTATACTGAACTACAACAAGGGTAGATGAGTCCTTACCTCCAGTCGGCTCAAAATGTTCACTGAGCAGCCACGCATAGTCCCCTTGTCTGCGGCCTGATGCCTCGATGAACACAAAGTAACCTGGCAGAAAAGCGTGTCAAAACTCGACTATACAATTGTATTTAACTCTGTGTGCCTCGGTGAGAAAATACAGCGTGCCACATTATTCTGACATTACAACACATGAGTGTTTTTGACAACATTTCTGTTCTTCAAAGTCATGCAACTTTTTATAGGAGGGCAGGAATTTTAGAACAGAGTAGAGGACTACCCATTTTCATATTATCTCTTTATTCTCTTCTTTTTTCCTCTTCAAATCATTTGGAATAGCAAATTCAGGAAAGATGTGAAGAATAGAGAAAACCACATTGGGAAAAGACAGAAAACCTTGATATTTATCACACACCAATGAACTTATACATTGTATTCCTTTAATTAGAATAAGGAACAACAACAAATGCTCAAATTGTCAATTTTCACCAAGGATACTGTTCCAACATATTCTAAGATTTTAATGGTGAGAAGAAATATCAGACACTTTTACAGGTCAGACGAAAATTCCAGTATCTATCAAGTCTTAAACAAGGCAAGGCCTCATACAAGCACTCACCAAAGCCTGTCCCAGTGGTGTGGTCAAACGTTGGTCCTGTGCCTCCAGAGGAAGTGGTATAACTTGATCTCAGCCAGTCAAAATCATCACCTATGTAGGCGTTGGAGTAGCCGCACATGTCGTACTCAAATGTACAATCGCCCTCCGGCAGGCAGATTCTGTCATCAATGTTGATGTCATCGATGGCCATGTCACTGTTGCTGCTTGGAGAGCCGTGGACAGCTTTGAAGTAGATCTGTTGGTGTTTTTAAGGTCAACTCATGAGTGCTTGGTGTATCATCTTGTAACACACAGGTCCAACACACATGGACAGATGATTCATAAGTAGATGCACACAAATAAAATCATCATCTGAAAACAATTTGATCAAGAAATAGATACTCTATTTACTCTCTCTGTGACAGAGTGCTATGGACAGTGTAGACAAGATCATGGGGTTTTCTTTGGAATTTGGTACTCAAGACATACAACAGGGTCAAGTCTAAATATTTTCTTTTGTTCAGAAGATATGTGAAAACATGGTCAGACGCATTACATCAGCAAATGAACGTGATTGGCCTAAGGTCATTTTGCATCAATGGATTTGCAGGTCAATCATTATTGGTTCCTATTTTCTGTTTCAAATATCTTTTCAGCTTCACAGGGTTTTATGACTACTCTGAGGATTACAAATTGCTCTGTAATTTGTCAGTGCTATTAATCCCCTATCTGCTTGGAGTGCTGATTGGCAAAGAAAACCCCATAACATTGTACACCAGCTGCTAAAAGTCCCTAGCACTAGCACTTAAAAGGATTAAAGAGCAATACAATGCTGCCGTAGTCATTTCTATCCCTTAGTCTCCTCTAGGAGGGACTCATGTCCCTTACACATAGGTGAGAAGACGGGGAATAGCCACACAGTGAAGATCACAGTAAAAACCAGCAGTTACACATGCATGACAAATAAAATGATTCAAATTAAAAATCTTGGAGCAACATGTAAGTGGAATCATACTTCTTACATGCAATGTATATTGTATGTCACAGATAGCAATGGGGAATAAAAGGGTTAGAGAAACAGTTCTTAACAATGACAGGGTGTACCGAGGTGCTGAGACTGAAAGAGTTCTGGGAATGAAAGGTAAGGGTTCTCTGAAATGAAAGATACTAAGAATGAAAAGGTCATCAAAAGGGAAAAAGCAGAATACATCAAAACAAATAAAATGACCTGATTTGATCCTTAGGAATTAGCCAATCACACGAAGACATTTCTCAGGTTTTATTCTTGAACTAAAACAAGCACAGCACCCCCCGACACCAATCTGACAGGAGGAAACTTCACGCCTGATAGGATGGAAAGCTCCCTCGCTTGGTACTATCTGGGATGCTAACATTTTTAACAGCACTGCAGTATTCTAATGGCTGAAAAAAAGTGTATTTTGGGTAGAAAACGGTATTTTTACTTTACCTGAGATAAAAATACAATACATCTAGTAAAACAATTTGAGAAAAACACTAGTTTCCATGAAACCTGCAGTAGTTTTAGGGAAAGAAAAATAATCAAAAATATTGCAAAAAAAGTGACGTTGTCATCTCTGTACTACGCCTCACCTTGTAGCTAGTGTCTGGAGAGGGTATGACCTCTACCTGACCCATATGCCAACGGTAGCCCTGATTGCCTGATTTACTGAATCCTGGTTCCACCAAGAACTCATCGTCATCCATCTTGTACACAGAGAGTGAGCCTGGGTCAGGGCCGCTCATGTGGTAGTAAAAGGAGACGCATCGTGCCCCCGTGTGGATGTAGTCCCTACTCTCAAGAATGGCAATGTCTCCCGAACTTTGGCTCGTCGTGTCAATGTACAGATACTTGCCTGGGAGGACAGAATGATGCACAATACACAAAATACAGCCATACATTATTGGCATACATTGCTACTGAACACAGGGCTCATTTCAGTGGATGAATTCACATTCTATTTCATACAGTACTGCAGAATGCAATTTTTCAAAAAAGCTTTATGTACCCTTCCCTTTAAGATTATAATTTTGTAATGACTGCTTGAAGCATTTTATACAAGTTTGAGTATGTGTTTATATTTGCACTAGTTCAGAAGAGCACAAACTTTAAGAAAAATTAAGTGTGTGTAGTAGATTATGAAGTCAAAATGTTTTCCAAACGCACCTGTTGAACTGGTGGTGGTGTGATCATTAGGCGGTCCGACCCCACCTGAGGACACGGAGGAACCCCACAGCCAATCAAAGTCGTCCCTGTCATCAAGGTTTACCCAATCACAGAAGTCGATCTCAAAGTCGCATTCCACTGGTCCGCAAGAAAAGAGTTTGAAAGTTAAAGAGTGATGTATCAAATTTTCTGTCTCTTTCATATGCAGTACCTGCTGCACTTATCACTCATTACACTGTCACCCGAGCACTAGTTAAGTAAATCCATACCTCCTTGGAGCACAAATAATATGAGTCTTCATGCAGGTACGGCCAAATATACCTCTGAATAATGACAGTAAACTTTATCAGGTAAGCAGTAGGTATGATCATTTCAAATATTACCTGTAATGAAAAGAACAAACAAACGTCTTTTATATATGCATCAATGCAATAGGCTGTAACACATATTTGTCTTATCTGAAATGAGAAGGCAAAAAAGTGTTTTATTTATCATTACCATCCTTGATAATAATTTGATGAGATTTAAAGATAAATGAGGGTTGTTATTTGATAAGCAGATACTACATTATTTAATATTGTTTGTTGTTTTTAAGCCATGCCATTCAAGATTGGGGACAAGCAACATATATCTATTATTATATAATGAATGAAAATTTCCAATGAAGTGGCAGTATTTTATATACAAATCAAATTTCTTGCACCTGGAGAAGTCTTCTCACATAATATGGCTGAGGCAGATAAAGAAGAATAAAAAGTGCCCTATGCCAGACAGAATAGACCTTTCTTCGCAACTATAGTACATTAACTTGGACTCCGCAGCTGCAGCATAGCATAGTGCAAAATATTGTTCCAGAACGAGAGATACAATTGCTGCAGGCCACTTCAGAGAGGTGGCCACTGTACATATAAGGTGTCAAACACTACGTTTCTTGTCAGGGCAGTTTAAAGAGGACACATGCAGCCTGATGCCACTGTAGATGGATTGCCATTGCCTGACTGTATTTTTTGGCAGTACTCCAAAGTCCATGGAAAATGGTGGTCATTGGAATTCTGTGATTGGTGCAAGCATAAGTGAAAAAAATGTAAACAAAGACAGAAAAAAAAATGAGAGAGCAGACTGCCCTCTATGACTCACATGTGCCAGGACAGGCTCCTGCTTCATAGCTGACATCGTCAATGGAGGTGTCACCATACCAGGTGCCAGCACGCTTGGCCTCGATCACCAACTCAAAGGGATCTGTTGTTATGATGTTCCGTTGCCCTAGCAACCATTCATTTGCTTGGTTTCCTTGCTTTATCCAGATCTATGGTTGAGGTTGGGATGAGCAAAAAGGAAGGAATCAAAAGTTGCTATATATGGCTACAATACAGCATCTTCCCTGGACCCTGCATCCTAAAGCATTCCAGTTGTATCAACACTGTAGAAAAGGAAACTATAGACTGGGATATCTTAAGGTATATTTTTATGACTGTAAAAGTACTTTGGTGTTGTTACATTTAATTCAGTTCTGAAAAGCATCACGTTTGTCAAAATTTTCTCAATGCAGTATAGTAGCCCATATTTCCAGTGCACTGTTCACAATGGACTGACATACATAAGTTTACCATTTCCAATGAAAGAACTGTTTATATTGGTAGTGCTACAAGTAATAAACTATGTGGTATGTGCAAACTAAATGTTTGTTTGAACATTATTATATTTAAATATCAAATGTGAACAGGGCAGAGTGTATCATATACACCTTACATTTGGCAGTGTCTTATTTTTCTTGTTTTTTTGTGAGTCAACTTATATTTGCAAAATCAAAAATATCACTTACTGTAGCAGAAATGTGTTCTATATGTGACCGTGCATCACAAAACGAACAAAAAGAAGCACACACTGATTTTGTGTGACGACTGAAAATAGATGAAATAGGTAAAATGAGCCGATCTTGACTTCATATTTTCTGGAAGAGCGATTCTTTTTCTACATTATGCTAAAATTTGGGATCATAAAATGGGCAGGAAAGTGTGTTTTCTAGCATTTTATCTTGGACATTTTTTTGCAGAATAGTGTGACTATGTGTGTCTTTAGAGTCCTCTTTTCATTTCTTAACTAGAAATGTCGCTATGGCGACTGGTATGCCTCCACCATAATGCATGATTCTCCTAATAGGTCTAAATAGTACATGTGGACAATGTGTGATTACATTTTCACATAATTGGCAAAATATTAAAATGACAAGTTTGTCACAAATGTGTTGAATGTTCACCTGCCTTGTCCTGGTTTAATTGGATGAATAGGAGAGCATACGTATTTGGGATTTAAGGACTTTAACTTGACTCTGACCCATTCATACATTTATGCATTGAGTAATTTTCAAGGTATGGAGACAAAGTGCAATTTCTGTATTGAATAGTAAATTGTAACCATTTTCATCTGGCCTTTGACCCTGAAATTGATAAGATAATCCCTGTCAGGCAGAACATGCATACATATGTAGTAAGTTTCAAGATAACTTGAGCCACTTCCTAAATATGGAGGAAAAACTTAGTTCATTACTTTCACTTGATCTTTGACCTTTTGACCTTTGAGGCAAAAACAAAAGAAAAAAAAAACTTTCCAGAGAATTTCTATTAGGTTATACATGTATACACCACGTGTAAAAAAAAAAAATCCTGCTGGCATTGCATAAACAAGGGGGAAATAGTAAAAGTTTGAAGTGTTGCCCTTGACCTTTGACCCCTGACCTTTGACCCCATGAACCCATAACTCTAAATAATTACTGCCAGTCAGTACATGTTACCATACTATGTTCCATGAAGATACCTTGAACAAAGTCCAAGGTACAGAGAAAAAATGTGAAGTTTTAATATATTTACTTGACCTTTTGACCTTTAACCTTTGACCTCATGACTCAAACTTTCCCCAGAGAATTTTAATTGGGTAATACATACATACACTAAGTTTCAAGAAAATATCTTCAGGCACTGCATAGATATGGTGGAAATAGTGAAATTCTATGTATTTGACCTTGACCTTTTGACCTTTGACCTTGAGCATGTGCACCCAAAAGTTGATAGGCACAACTTCACCCTCTAATACACATACATGCCAAGTTTCATTAAGATACCTCAAAAGGTTTTGATAGTTACCCTGTCCACAAAATTCATTACGGACGGACGGACGGACGGACAGACGGACGGAGGGACGGACGGACGGACGGACGGACAACCCGAATACATAATGCCTCCGGCACCACTTCGTGGCGGAGGCATAAAAACCTTGAACACACTCTCCACTTTCAACTCCCATAACTTTTGAAAGGATGATGCTACTGCTTTGAAGGTTGGGATTAATTAAGGACAGAGTGTGTTAATAAGGCATGCTCAATTTCAGTTTGATCTGATAATCCCTTCATTGTTGTTACTCCAGTAGTTAACATCCTGTTTTTTGTCCCATTCATGGCACAGCCAACACGGCTTGGTAAAGATTAAGTACTTAAATAGACACTGTACTTCAGAGCCTCTTTTCCCAGTTCACTCTTTTCCTGAGTTTGTGCTTTCTTTCCAATATTTAGATAGGTTAGGAGAGTCCATTTGATTTGAGTTATGCATCATTTTACAGATTAAAGTCTGCTCTTTCAGAATATGCTCTCAACTAAAATTTCATGTCTGGCGACCATTTGTTTGTTTTGTGGTGCAGGGTCACATATAGTAGGCACATGCAAAATTACAATTCTTTTTTTTTTTCAGGAGAAAAGAGATAATAATTTTATTGTTATTCCATCAATGTGGTTCTAGATCACAATTCAGCCACTTAGAAAATTGTCTATTGAGTCCAAATTTCCAAAATATTATACTTAGAAAATTCTGTCACATAAAGTGGATATATAAATGGATAAATATCACAACTTCTTTACATAAGAAGAAACAGAGTTTCATGATATGGAAAACACTTGATGAATAGATGTATACACTACATTGATTTCCTGTTCATATTTTCTTTTTTTCTTTTCTTTCCTTGTCCATGCTCTCATATTCCCTGATGTTTGCGCCATGCTATCATATTGATTGCCTGTAATCACTCCCAGGCAAAGTTTAACAGCTGTTGATGCTTTCTTTTACAAACACTTGACTTTTTTTGTTTTTGTTTGACAAATGAACAAGTGTTG
The DNA here is from genome assembly GCF_040938485.1 of Diadema antillarum. Taxonomy (NCBI): domain Eukaryota; kingdom Metazoa; phylum Echinodermata; class Echinoidea; order Diadematoida; family Diadematidae; genus Diadema; species Diadema antillarum. The sequence goes on from NW_027270914.1 coordinate 1,715,222, forward strand.
GGTTATCACATGTCAGTACAGTTGGCATTGTCTGATTCTATCATATTCTACTGTAAATCGATCTTCAAAAATTCAAGGCCTCACGAAAGAAAGTCCTTCATTGAATGGGTTAAACCCTGGAGCCATGAATGATTAAATTCTGTGCCAGGGACTTTGAACAGTGTATACAATGCTATAGCATTTAATTTGTGCCAATGGGCACTAAAGCCATACAATAGCTGCTGTCACACTGACAAAAGGTTGCAAAGTTTAAGATTGCAAAGTCTTTGCCAAGTTTGCTTGTTGTTTGTTTGTTTGTTTACTTGTACATTCACAATGGCAGCCAAACTTACTGATGTTTAAAGTTCTCAAAGTTTGGGACACTGATGTGTGTGCACAAGAAAGAAGAAAGAGCGCACCATCTGACAGCTAGTGATTGTGACATAACAATGCATACACGTACATCACAATGACTGCAAACTGATGGTGAACTGATTATATGACAAACTTCACAGCATTTTACTTGCTAGCGTTCACACTGTCCAAAGAGCAAAAAGATTGGCGGGGGACCGGGAAATAATCCATCCCTACTTTGAGTGGGAAATTTCATGGGAAGTTTTGCGAAAACTTTTGCGAGTTTGTGGTCACAGTGGCAAAACATTGAGATCTTAAAGATTGTGAACTTCAACTTTTGCAAGTGTGACCGCGGCTGAAGAGTTAACAGAATCTTACCACTTCCTCATTGGAGCCGTCCGCATTCCTCATGAAGACAGTGAGAGAGCCGATGCTGGTGCCATACATGTGGTAGTAGAAGGAGAAGCAGTACGGCTCACCAGCCGTGGGGCGCAGGGCCCCAGAGAGGAGACGGGCGAAGTCACCACTGACCCTGGGGGAGGATGCCTCAATGTAGATATAGTAACCTGGAGTAGATTAAGACATAAACAGAGACATCCAGCCACCTTCAAAATACTATGAAACCAAACCTTTCAGCGCGCATGAAACTTAGGCAAATATCACAAGGAGCCAAGATTTGAGAAAGTAAAATGCATGTGAAAGCTTTTGTGTACACAATGTGTTGAATGCCGGTGGCAATTCGTGAAAGTTTCATGCCACAAGAAAGAACGTCGGCTCTAATTGGCCAAAGTTTCATGTTTCTGGTTTTACAGTATGAGTTCATACAGACACCTTCCTTCTTTTCTAACAAACTACCCCCACACCACTAACTGGATAGACTTCTGCTCACATAGAGGAATTTGACAATCTGATATTGGTTTACAATGAATTTCAATAACACACTTTTTCTCAGCAAAAAAAAAAGGAAGAAAACAGATGAAAGAATAAATGGTCCAGCTTAAAAAACAACAACAAAAAAACAGTTGGGATGATTAAAAGGAAAAAAAGTGGATTATTTTCTCTTTTTTTTTGGGGGGGGGGGTGTCAGATTCCATTTGAATAGCCAAGAAAACATCAAAATGATTGATACCAATATTTTGGTTGAATTCAGCATATCAAAATAAGGTATAATTAGCCTCATGCAGAGAGTGGGATTAACCCTATTCTAACTGGGCTATTTGAGACCAAGTTTTTACGGGGGGCGTCAATTTGACCCCCCCTTCAGATCTCGGCCGCCGATCTCGTGATCACCGCAAAATTTTGCCTGAACATAGAGTTGGATGTCAACTACAAGATTACATGGTCATACAAATGAAAAAATTTAATTTTCTTTTTTTAGTAAATTAATTATGCAAATTTACGCATGAAATGATATTTTCACCTATAACTCCATTAAAAAGACTGAATGATTGCTAAATGTTTGTGTAAGAGTTCTTCAAGACACATTGAACAATTTTCTTGTAAAAAAATAGCACAATCAAAATCAGTTTCTTTTGTTTTTTATTGTTTTGTTAATTTCTCATGTATTTCACTGTTTTTTTGACCTTTTGTTTTCTATTGTTTTTTGGCCAAAGTTTGTTGCAGGCACTTTTTCAAGCTTATCTACATTAAAATTGATTAATTTCAATGGTTAAAAGTTGAAATAATCTAATTTATATCAATTTAACCAAAAAACACAATTTGCACTGGATTTGCACACGATATCATGAATTTGAGCCATTTTCGGGTTGACATGCATACGCAAAACATTACGTAACTTCAGAACGGTGTACCCGGATATCGCAAATTTGGTATCAAAATATGCGGGAGACTTCAAAGAAAAAAGTCATGAAACGACGCGGCAAAATCTTTGCGCGTTGCGGAATCGTGGCGCGAATGTCGAGGGGGGTCAAATTGACTCCCCCAGTTAGAATAGGGTTAAATGAAAAAAAGTGTTGAAAATATACAGGGAGAAAATAACCAGGAAGACACGGGGGACAGGCTTACCCATGTGTTAACTTTTAGTTGAAACGCAACACTAATAATCAAACAAAAACACACATCAAAACAAAGACAAAATATTATCAAATTGGACATCACCAAAATATGATCAAAGGCATGATATCAATGGAGCACAAGTGCCTAAATCGTCAAAAAACACAGATCAATGACCTTGTCATGTGTAGTCTAAGGGTTCAGACCCTCTCATGCATACCTGAGCCTGTGGTGTGATCATGTGACGGGCCAGTGTAGGAGGAACCTGTTGAACCCTTGCGAGGCGTCCAGTCAAACATGTCCGTCCCGTTGGCCTGAATCCAGCCACATATCGTACCCTCCGTCTCACCAAAGTCACAATTCAGGTCTGTAGGATGAAACATCAATCAGGTTAAAATCACAAAATCTCACTTTGAATCTTAATGCAGCACAGATTGCTTTCATTGGTTAATTTCTGTTGGAAATTTCTGTTGGAAATTCCTTGGAAAAACATTGCTTTCCTTGGTAAATTGTTTGATACAAAGTGATCACTCTATTTGACAACAAATACTTAGGTTTATTTACAATAATTACAAGTTTTACAAGTCTAATAAAACGGACAGTGTTTCCTGATATATCCTTTTAACTCATTAAAGGGATACATCAACATGATGGCTGCTGTGAATTGTATAACTCTACAATAATCAGAATATGAAGTTCATGGAAAGACAATATAAACTCTAAAAGTCTCATTTTGCTTTATTCTACATGGAGGAACACAAATAATCATTCAAGAAATACAGACAGGAAAATGTTGATAAAATCGGAATATGGAAATTGATCCCCGCTGAAAGAATATCTGTTTCTTTACGGAAAAAAAAAATTGATGGCAACATGCAATCAGCCAGGAATCATTCATCAATTTGATAATGTTGTGAAATATGGCTTTAGTAAAGATTCTTTGTGTTCGTGTGTTCATATGTAAGCATGGAGTTGCCTTACCTCCACTAACATCACAATTCAAGAAAGCGATGTCGTCGAGGGCGATATCAGTTGGATCCGAGCTGCCATCAAATCCCATGCCTGGGGATGCCTCAAAGCGAATCTGATGAAAGGTGCCATAAGACAGAACACTTTGATGATAATAATGATAGCAATTCAAATATGAAAATAGTGAATATCAGACTTAAAAAGTATTTCAATGCACTTTACTAAACAATCCACATAGTACAAAATATATGAATAGAAATTTCAATACAACTCTAAGTACACATAACAGCTTAAAGTTGTCAATATACGTATCTAACATCATTACATACATGGACATGAATAATAATTTAGTGAACACATTGCATGTATTGATCTCACTGGACGATTTCAGGAATATCAAATACAAGACATACAATATGAAATGGATTGACAGGGTCCAAGAATCAGGGACTCAGTGTGAAATGGAATGGCAGAGTCCATCAATTTCAGTAGAGTGATTCTCAATGTGAAATAGGTCAACACATGAACAAAGTGTGAATTTAAAGACTTCAACATTGCCAGTGGCCTACTGAAAAAAATAAATTGATGAGTAATAGGCATTTCATGGGATCTTCAGCAAATAACTCACACCTCTTTGTAGACATGCTCATGTCTACGTTAGGAAAATCTCAGCAATTTAAGTTGCGCAATCAACTCCATGAGAACAGCCTTAGAGAGAACAAAATGATACAAATGGAGTGCCACAAGTGGTTTGCCTTACATAGTAGTCCCCAAAGTTCCTGGGTCCCACCAGCAAAGAGCCTCGGTTCCACTGGGAACCCTGGTCACCCGTCACTGACCAGGAGACAACAGGGATGTTGTTCTGGATGACACTGGCTGCCAGCATTCCGGCCTGTCCACCCAACATGTGGTAGTAGAATTCCATTTCACATCTAAGGATTAAACCACAGAAGGGTCACAGTGAAGACAACAACAACAACAACAAAAGTCTCAGAATACAGTGCTGTAAAAAATACACATTTCTGCTTGATTAAGTTTTCACACTGGACCATCTTCGGCAAACTTCATTCTTCTGTAATTTTTAGAACAACAGAATGCTGGTGCATATCTTTAATATCCCCAAACATTTTTGCATGCTTGCTATATTTGCGGTGCTTCTGTAAAATGTGAAATTTACCCAAAAAAATCCATGTGGCAAAATTGTCATTCATAGTAGCTGCCTTTATGGTTGGAAGAATGGAGTTGAAAAGAAAAACCAAAATGAATTTCATTAACTGGTTATGTTCAAATTTACATACAACTTGTCTGCATTTAATGTTGCATTGTAGTAGCATAGAGATATCTATCTTTTGTGATTTTTGAGCACGTTGTGATTATTCGTGCACTGTAGATCAGAGGCTGAAGCAAAAAGTGTGAAGAGGGTGAATACGGTAGCCGGCATAACAATAATGTGACCTTTTCCAAAAGTCTTATCCATTGACATTTATTGTTGGTTGTCTTTTTCATGCGAGGTTCCATAACAGTTGAAGTTGAAGTTGCAGTTTATTATCTATATTCACAATTTTACATGGCATAATACATAACAAAGGACACATGCATGAATACAGGATAAAAGGTATCAGAAAATAGCATGAATGCTAATCAAGTCCGATACCAGTCTGATACAAAAGTTCTATAAAAGGTAATAAGTACAGTATAATGAATAGTTCCACAAATTGAAGTTTGAAAACACATGAAACATGAACATATTTACAACTATTTACAAAATGTATATCATAAAACATTTAAGTTAAAAACTTGACTTCTTACAGAGATCCAGTTGATCGCAGGTCAAAGGGACTGACGAGCAGTGCAGTTACACCAAAGGTGCCAAAGGTGCTGTCCACAAACATGTAGTATCCCTGTGAGTCCTGGAGGGTGTGGTCGATAGCAGGACCACGCCCAGAGGGCACATCGGCTGCCCGGGTCTTCTCCCAGAGGTAGAGGCCATTAGGAATGCTCTGCCAGCCACAGGTGTCCCCAACCACAGCTGTCTCAAAGGTACAGTCACCTGACCAAAGCAAAACAACCTTCATCTTCAGTACATGTATAAATCTTCTGGTAGCTTACATGTAAGACTTCTTTATTCCACCTGCACCCTTTATGTATGTGCCAAGGAACTAGGCCTAAAACCTGCCGCACACTATGACTCACAACAATACGACCGACAGACTTTGGATCCGAAATCAATCACAATAACCTCAGAATAAACACGCTTGTTTATTTCAGATCCAAAGCCTGTCAGCTGTATAGTCATTAGTTGTATAGTGTGCAGCGGGCTGTATGACCAGGTAATCTTGTAGTTGACATCCGGCTCTATGTTCACGCAAAATATTGTGGCGATCGCGTGATCAGCGGCCGAGATGTGAAGGGGGGGGGGGGGGTCAAATTGACCCCCCCCCTAGTAAAAACTTGGTCTCAAATAGCCCAGTTAGAATAGGGTTAACTTGCAAAAAGCCCTTTCATCGATATTCAGTAGTTGTAAAACTAGTACGCCCACTCAGATGTAGCAAAATGCCTTAGTAAAACAGGAATACCTTGGTGGCACACTACGGATATGAGGAATTAGTTAATGCCAATTTGTTGATAATTAGTTTTGAGACATCTGTATTAATCAGCAAACAAAGTACAGAAAGGGTTAAAATGATACGGGTATTTTTTTTTTTTTAAGACATTATGATTTTTGCCATTTTAATCGGTCAACTACTCATCATATGATGTTTTCTACAAAGTATACAAGACCTGAAATGATTCTAGCTTTCCGATTGGTCATTACTCATCATATGACACACAATTAAATGTACCATTGCACACCATCGCTGTTGAGCCGTGGAATTCTTATTCAACAAAAATCATATATTCAAATATGTGCAGTCAAACCTGTTTACAGCAGCCACCAACAGGAGACAAAAAAAAAGTGGTTGTTATAGGCAGGTGGGCACTAAGACAGGTTTGACTGTACATACATACATACATATACATAGAGTGAAACATACCACAGTTTTCTTCATCTTCTCCTTCAGAACAGTCTAGCACCGCGTCACACCTCTGCAGGGCATCGATGCAAGACCCATTACGGCACTGGTAGGAATTGGGTGGACAGGTGGGCGTGGCATCGGATGGTGGAGTGGGCGGGTCCGTGGCAACCACCGGGAGGGGGTCAGTGGTGACTTCACAGCCAGGTGAGAAGCTGGTGTCATCAATGGCGATGTCACCATAGATACCACCCCCAGAGGTAGCTTCAATAATGATCTGTAGGTCAAAGTTGCAAGATCCAATCCATCGAAAGAAATGACTACCTTACCTTGAACCCACTACTAAATTCTACTTGCAGGGCAGATATGCTATTTGACATCTCTACAAATACAAATGAAATGCTGACATATGTGCTAATAATTGTTACCTCTTAAATGAAGAAGCATGTGGGGACTTCATCTATGGCATACAAATATTCACACTGCACACTGATCACCATCACCATCACCATTACCATCATCATCAGTACAGCAACCTCCATTACCATGACCATTATCACCATCATTATCAACAACAGCACCACCACTAGCACCATTATCACTATTACCATTACCATCACCACCATCATCACCAACCCCAACCACCACCACTACCACAACATCCATTACCACTGATATCATCACCATCATTATCACCACCAGCACCATTACCATTACCACCATTACAATCACCACCATCACTATTACCATCACCACCACCATCACCATAACCATAAGCACCACCACTGAATATGACAATCACCTCATCATCATCATCACCAAATGACCACCATTATCATCAGTGGCATCACCCTATTCACAAACCTGGAAGTCTAGTGGTGAACTCAGTGAGATGTCAGCCCTCTGGAAGAAGTCACCATGGTTACCCTGTCTGTTCCAAAGTAGGACCAGAGGCCCGTTCTCCTCACTACGGGTGTAGACGTTCAGTTGGCCGATGTCCTCACCAAACATGTGGAAGTAGAAGCGCAAATAGCAGCTCTGGCCAATGAAGCCGCGGAAGGTGGGAGAGACCAGGCGAGCCCGTTGGCCGAGCTCAGTGTTTGACGTCTCAAGATACAGATACCAACCTGATTTAGGAGTAGGGACAGAGATGGAGAGAGAGTAGACACAAAGTGTCACTAGAGAAAACAAACCATCTCATGAAAAGGAACAGAATAATCACACCAGTCTCATACTCAGCAAACGTGATTGTAACCTATTTTGTGCCTTACTTGCTAGTCGGTACATTTTGCAAACATGCTTTCTTCGCCAGATTGTACAAATCCTGTGTTGAGTAAATAACTCTTCTCATCGTTGTGTGAGATAGTATCAGAACTGTACATTGTTTTACCTGCACAGGAGTGAAAATACTTTGAACAATGCTGACATTTTTCAACAGCGATAACAATGCTACAATATTAGAGTGTGATTCTAAATGATATTAGTAACAATGGTCATATTCATTTAACAAGGTTATACAGGACTGGTGTAAATTCCACTCAACATAACATGTGAGGAGAATCAGCAAAGAAGCCATGCAATGAGGGGATTTGACAGAAATCCGCGTCACATTTTACCTGTCCGCAGTCCAGTGGTGTGGTCTCTAGTAGGACCAGTGTAATCAGTGGGTGTGATTCCAGAGTAATGGCGCCAATCTAGCTCATCAGTGTGGAGTTGATTCCAAGAGCAGATTCCATTTTCAAAGTCACACTGTGTGTATGTGGCTGAAAGGAAAGAGAACGCAATTGTGCATGGTGTAAACTACATACTATACGGGTAGGTGTAGGGTTCATCTTTAGAAGTTCGTTATAAAAGTGAGTTTTCTTAAATGCAACGTGGGTTCACAGACCTCTGTCATGATCCTGTTTGGTTCTTGTTTCATGGTTGTCTGGGCACACAACCAGATATTACATTTTGTGGTTGCAATTATTCCACAGGCTCGAGTTTCAGGATAGGAACTGATAACACGTGCTATGACTGGTGTTCGATGTGAGGACTAGATTTAGTAATTATAGCGTAGGATAAGTCTCAGGTGTTGGGAATGTGTGAGGTGTAAAGCCTAGTGTTAAGATCAGTGTGATCTGCTAGGGCACATGGTAGATATAAGTGAGACCTAAGATAATAAGTTGTGTGATTTCAAGTCAGGAATGTTTCAACAATTATGATATTTGAAGCTACCATATTTAGAAAGTAAATGAGGGGCTGATGTCATCACTTCATAAATCTACTCCAACAATTTTTACCAAATTTCCTCTTTTTTTTTGTGGTGGGTGGAGGGTTATGAAATCATTAAGAATATCCTGCACCCTTGAAAACTTAAACAGGGTTTGGAGTTATAATAATCAAATTATCAACTTAAAACATTATCAACAAGAGACCCGCGGGTCTAGCGCTCACCTGAGTATCGCAAGTTCACCTTTCACGCAGTCACTAATCTAAATTATTCACAGCTCTACCAAAATTTGACCAGGCATTCTGAAGTAGAAGATGAAAATGTACAATAAAGGCCCAAATTTTTAAAGATTCCTTAATTTGGGGAATTGGGGGCCCCCTGGGGCCCTCTGGGTGGGGCATGGTGCCCATTTTGATAAATTGAGATCCTGACCCCCTAAGGATGCTACCTGCCAAGTTTGACGAAAATCTATCATGAGGTTTTCAGGAAGAAGATGACAATGTACGATTCAGGCCCCCATTTGGACCTTCCTAACCAACCCCCCCCCCCCCCACCCCTGCCCCCAAGAGGGGCACCCCTGGATCTCCTATGAACAAACTCGAAACTACAGTCATTAATGTACTCACTCATAGTATTATCTTAGCTGTATAACTTCTGATTCTAGAGAAAATTTTTAACGATTCCTTCATTTGGGGGGTTTGGGCCCCCCTGGGGGCCCCCTGGGTGGGACATGGTGCCCATTTTAACAAATTGAGATCCTAACCCCTTAGGGATGCTACCTGCCAAGTTTGGTGAAAATGGGTCATGGGGTTCTAAAAAAGAAGATAAAAATGTACAATTTAGGCCCCATTAGGACCCCTCCTCACCTCCCTCCCCTGGGTCCCAAGGGGGGCACCCCTGATTCTGCCATGAACAAACTTGAAACTGCAGTCATCAATGTACTAACTCATAGTATTAACTTAGCTCCATCACTTCTGGTTCTAGAGAAGAAGATTTTTAAAGATTCCTTAATTTTGGGGGATTTGGGCCCCCTGGGGGTCCCCTGGGGCCCCCTGGGTGGGGCATGGTGCCCATTTTAACAAATTGAGTTCCTAACCCCCTAGGGATGCTACCTGCCAAGTTTGGTGAAAATGGGTCATGGGGTTCTCAAGAAGAAGATGAAAATGTACAATTTAGGCCCCATTAGAACCCCTCCCCACCCCCCTCCCCTGGGTCCCAAGGGGGGCATCCCTGAGTCTGCCATGAACAAACTTGAAACTACAGTCATCAATGAACTAACTCATAGTATTAACTTAGCTCTATCACTTCTGGTTCTAGAGAAGAAGATTTTTAAAGATTCCTTAATTTTGGGGGGTTTGGGCCCCCCTGGGGGCCCCCTGGGTGGGTCATGGTGCCCATTTTAACAAATTGAGTTCCTAACCCCCTAGGGATGCTACCTGCCAAGTTTGATGAAAATCGGTCTTGGGGTTTTCAAGAAGAAGATGAAAATGTAAAAAGTTTACGCACGACGCACGACGGACGACGGACGACGCACGACGCACGACGCACGACGCACGACGGACGCCGGACGAAGGGCGATCGCAATAGCTCACTTGAGCCTTTGGCTCAGGTGAGCTAAAAAGACAAGTGCTGCCAGAATCAATAACAACATTGGCATATCCCATTTTTACTCCCTTTTAACATCGTCATCCTTTTGCATGATAAACACAAGACCTGAAACTAACCACACGATGCCTCATCAGACTGGTCACCACAATCATCGGTCAAATCACACAAGCGGTCAGATTTGACACAAATGTTATTTGTGCAGTGGAATTCATCAACGTCACAGGTGCCTGAGGTCGGATCTGAGGATGACAAAACAATTATCATGAGAACAGATTGAGGCAGAAAACTGTCAATGAATGTAGACAGCAATCAGAAATCTAGTCATCAACAAGAAATTGTGTATTTTCATATTCGGATTTGAAAAGTAGAAGATGAAGATCTATACTGTATTGTGTGGTGTTGAATGGAGTATTAGAAAATGTTATTTCTTTCCTACTAGTATTCTGAGGAATAAGTCTATTCAATATCACTAAAAAAATGTGGATTGAGTGATATACACATTTTACTCTGTCAAAACGTCATTCTATTACTCAGCTGTTGAATTGAACTGAATTAAATTGAATTCGTTTAGTTGGACACATTAGAAAGTACTGAATGCCTCCATGCAAGCAACCATGGGGCCTCTAAATGAATGTACAATGAAGATAAAGTACCTTAGCTATAGAAACAACCAGTGCAACTAGGTGGACATGAACCACGAATCTTTTGATTGGCAGTCCTTAATTTTATCCACTGAGCCACATTATTACAGCACCGTTGGTATGATTCCTGAAAAATTTCCTAAAAAATTTCACCATTTGCATCTGTGCTATGAATTTTGATACGTACATATTGAAACCACACATGTAATATTTTGATGTCTTCAACAACATAGTATACCAGTTGTTTGGGTTTATCAAGATGTTGCATTAATTTTCACTACCCTCTTAAATATCATTGCAATATTAATGCAAGACATGTCCTTTCATTTTCTTTACAATTAGGCCAAGTTTCCAAACCACGTAAGGTAAAAACCCTACCTTCATATGCATCTCAGATAAAAGCAAAGTGCAAACAAGATTTGACTCATAACCTACCTACTGCTTGCACAAATTGATTAAAGTGATTACAAAGTAATTTATTGTCTGAGCCACAGCTCTTAGGCAGGGTGGATATACACACTGCCTGCACCTTGCGGGTAATAATTATGGACCAAATATGAAAGCAGGGATGGAGCATGCTGTGGATGATTCTTACCAGGAAAGCCGCAGCTGAGGAAGGACACGTCATCGATGGCAATATCTCCCACAACATCAAAAGAACGAGTGGCCAAGAAAAGAATCTGAAGAATGGGAAATGGTACATTCACTGGGAATAATTTACATGTAAATGCACATAAGTTTACATGTACAAAAGTACACATATCTGTTGCAATACAATTTCCTACTGTATTTGTATCCAAGTTGGTTAATTCCTAATACTCAATTTTAGTATACGTAATGATAAAAGATGAATACAGTCGTATTTCTAACTTTTGAATATAAAAGCAAATAAATATTTTTGAAATCTTTCCAAAAATGGCTACTAAATGCTACTATGTATTAGAATGCCTGATTCATTCTAAATTCTTGTATTTCTTTAACAAATGGAGATGTGAAAATTGTATTCTTGATTTACATTATACCTGGCCACTGTGTGTTGTATCAATTGGTTTCCATCCATCACAATATAGTAAATATTGACAAAGTACAATCATCTGTTGGTTCTTATTATGGAAATCAATATAGAAAATGCCACTTTAACAAACATAACAATCCATTTTATGTCCTCTGGCAATATCTACACTCTAGAAGAACTCCCCCGCTCCACCCCCTCCCCTCTTGATTTTCTTTTATCAGTGCTTTTATAAATTGCACCCCCAAACACACACACACACACACACACATACACACACACACACACACATACAAATGAACAAACAAACAAAAAAACAAACAAATGCAGCAGGACAAACCTGGAATGTTCCTCTGATTCTGCCGAGACCGAGCTCAGTCTTCTGCCACTGGTTACTCATTGAGTCAGGTAGGTACAGCAGCAGAGTTCTGGTCATTCCTGTCCAGATATAGATCCCCAGGGAACCAATGTCTGCAAGAGATCAACATGAGTACCACAAGTTTAGAGCCACTGCTGAAATGTAAATCACATTTCCACCCATTTGTGACTGCCCAGCTCAAAACCTAAAAAAAAGTAGGCTAAATGAATTTCCACTTTTTTACATAGTTGGAAAGAGCAAGCTATATGCTTTAAAATGATATATAACTTGTCATATGTAGACCATCCGAACTCATTTAAAAAGTGATTATATAAGCAAGAGCTAGAAGGTGCAGTGTCATAGAAAAGGGAGAAAAGAGGGTTTTATCTAGACGCGTTGAGGACAGGCTGATATTGATCAAAAATGCATTCCCCATAGACACTTGCCTGAGCATACGCGGGACTCATCCTCAATGAGTTAAAGGACAAGGTCACTAAAACTTTACAAAGATTGATCGTTATCTTTATCAATTGTATTACCATTACAGTGTTATCATTATGATTACAATTATTAATATTATAATCCTCTTCTTCTTCTTTTTTCTTCTGGGTTTGCTACAGAAATCATTTTCTCTATTAGAATCAAAATTATCATTACTGCCATGACTATCATCATTGTTATGAACAAAGCTCACTCACCTGTACCATACATGTGGACATAAAATTCCAACACACAGGTGGAGCTGGCTTCATTCATTGAAGGGGATAGTAGCTTGGCCTCACTGTAGCTCGATCCAGTACTCGCATCCACGTACAGGTAATAACCTATATATCCAACACAAGTAAGATATACACGTACATGCAAACACAGTTGGTATTTTGTTTCACTAATAAACCACTACTTTATCATCATATATTTAGCGTGTCTTAGTTTCTATATGATACGAGGCTTCTTGCCGATTTCGTGAGTGGTTAAATTCACTATTGTGGACTACAGTAATAAACAGAGAAATGTACACATGCCTGCTGCATTCACGTCAAGATCAGATTTAATAATTTCACATTGCAAAAAAATCGCAAACAGCACCTGACTATCCAAATTCATGATAACAAAAACTTCTTTAAATTAACATCATATGCAATATATAATATAGCAGTTTGACAATGTGCTTATTTATTTAAAAGTATATGGTTAAAATTCTTGTTTGATCAATAATTACTAGTTCATTACGTAAACTGCTGCTTGTCCAAATTTCAAAATCTTTCAAGTGTTTCATAACTATTCATGATATTTCTTATAAATGTTGATTTCATACTCATCAATGTTAGAATAGAAATAATGAGATAATGATTGCTGATAACAGCCAAGCACTGTCCCATACATGACTACATGTGTTGCTTTGCAGAGACCATGATTTCACTGAGCTGGCATATTGAATTGCCACAACCCAATCTACTAATTTATTTCTCTTGAAGATAGTGTGGCTCTATTACCAATGAATATATTATTTCCCTACCTAAGCTGGTGCCCAGGGTATTGTCAACAGATGGTCCTGTGTTGGAGTTGGGTGTGGCCCCGTTGCCTCTTTGCCACATGAAGCTGCCAGTACTAGAGTCTGTGTAGCCACACCAGCCTGGCTCAAATGTACACGTTCCTAATACAGGAGCACAATGAGAGTCATTAAAGTGCAATGCCATGCCATGTCCAATTTCACGTCAAGAAGTATAGCAAATTCAAATGAAGAGTACAATACAGGTATCACCAAAACCAGACATAAAACAGAAAGCTGAAAAGTCTTGAAGGTTTATTTGTTTTTTCCTAACAAACAGTCATTAATGGTGACAAAGTAAATGTAGTAGTGATGGCATAGTCTCATAAGTCTCTCATTTAACTTGATAAATATTCAAATCTCTAACATGGTATCTTTTCAAACATGAAATCAAAAGGAATATAATCAAAGAATCCATTCTTATCACAGATAACCTACTTAGTGCACTGACCATAATCCATAATGACTAAACCAATCAGCTTTATACCATGGTCAAATTTTTCAAAGCCATCTTCAGTTATCCATAGAGTTATGAATACCAAAATGAACTTGTACCATTGTCGGCCTGATTAGGAAAATCATTCTAGTAATGCATAAAGAAGAAAATTAATCACATCTAAATTTACAAGAGTCAACATCATCACTGCCATCACAAGTCATCCAAGAGATAATAATCCATTGATTAGCTCTTATTGATGTTATCAACATCATCACCATACTCATTCTGAAAGCTAAGACTCCATCCTTCCCCTCCTACCAAAGTTAGCTTCATCAACGTCACCAGCATCATCCATAAAGTCAAGTATCCACCCACCTGCTCCTACCATATTAAACCTTATCAATGTCATCACCATGGCGATCCAAAGCTAGGAATCTACCAGACCTCCACTCACCACAGTCCCTCTCATCACTGCCGTCTCCACACTCATCCATGAAGTTGCACACCAGGCCGTTCTTCGTCAAACAGTTGCCATTGTCACAAGTGAAGTAGCAGACGGGGGGATCGGTAGCCTCCGGACACACCCCCTGGTAGGAACTGATGTCGTCAAGGGCGATGTCGCTCCGTGAGACAGTGCCAACCGTGCCCCGGAAGCTTATCTAGAGACAGTTTTGCAGACAAGATCCTGGTTTACATAAACCCCTTCACTGCTAGAGACTGAACTCCCTATTGACTAGGTACAGGTGCCACAAGGCTTGGGTAGGAGATGCATTCTGAAACACTTGACTAAAGCTGTATGTGAATTGATTTTTATTCAACATTTTCTTCACAATAACAGTGATTCTTTCATTTTTCACACCAATACTCTATACGCATGTACAAACTCCCATGAAATAGATAAAATCGATTGAAAAACACTTACATCATATTGATACACTGTATTTGCTTTTTCTATAATGGCATCTATACACAACACAATTTACCTGTTCTACCAGATACAAAGGTGTTGATTGAAGTCTATATCATTCTAGGTTTAAGTCATCCTGCCTGAATGCTAGAGTACGGATTACATATTCTTAAAGAAATCTGGGCCCTGTTGCATAAAAGTTGAGATCAAGCACGAGCCAGAAAATCACACAAATTCTCTGAATACTCACTTCTGATTGGCTGATATCCATCTTTGATTTTTTTTAACTTATATCTGATTGCATATTTTTATGCAACAGGGCCCTGTATCCCCTTTCTTGAGAGAGAAAAACAATCTTAATTCCTAATTCAATTTCTTTGCTCCTGTGAGTTCAACACTTGTTCACTACATTACCATGTAAGTGGCCTGGGTGGAACTGGTTGTGACTGTGTCATGGACCCAGCCATTGGGCTGGGCATCGGTCTTAGTCCAGACCACTTGGGAGTCCACCAGGACGTCCAGTGTGCCATCAGCTGGACCAAGGTAGTACCAGAAGGACAGACAGCGTTGGTTGTCAGTGATGACCTCTGACCTCAGGATAGCCGTATCACCACTTGCCCTGGGGGACGAGGAGTCAATGTAGGCATAGAATCCTGGTGGGAGAAAATAGAATGCAGGATTGAAGACAGAAGCCATGTACAAAAATATGAACAAGAATATTTCTTACCATGGCCATCACTGTATACAAGATATAATGAGGAATAATAGAATCATACAGGATAGCTGATATCAATTAGACTTATGATAAAATGTTCAGTGTTCAACCTTCAAGACAATGAGGACAGGAGACAGACTTCAACAAGTTAAGATGCACATTGTATCTCACACTGAAAGACAAATGTCACTATCACTCTCATAGACACTTACCAATGAAAACCAAGAAAACTGCTACATTTGTCATTTTTGCCTGACAAAAAAAGTATTTGGTATCTTTAATATTTTCTGTTCCATATGTTTCAAATGTATAGATGTCTGGTTTCCACAGAGTTTCTCACAATGACACTTTAGATTGGTCCAGTTTATTTAAATGCCTGATCTCCAGCATGTTTTACTGCATCCAAACTTCAAAGCATTTTTTGTCATTAGTTGTATGTGTGCATAAGTTTGTGCAGAAAGAGAGAGTGTGAGAGAGTGACTAAGACTCAAATCCTCTCCCTTTCAGAGGAAGATCTCTCATTTTAAGGTCATTTTCTCAAAATCTCCTGCTCTTCCACATGAGTTTGAATTTCTCCCTCTCTATCTGTATGTTTCTTGCTTTAGGTGCATTTTCTCCCGCTCAAAATGGAGGTTTCTCAAATTTTCATTTTGCCATATGTTCAAAAGATAGCACCACAGAGCATCTATGTGTGTATGACTCTAGAGCTTCCAGGGCCCTGGACCTCAACCACGAGGGACGTCGTGCTTCAAGCTTGTAATGTGTGCTTTGTGTACATAATAATCATGGTGCACATTTTTTCTATGTCAGAGTCTTCAGTTCGCCAGGGGTCCAGGCAGAAGAATCTCCTACAGTTGTATGTAAGAGATGCTGGGGTTGTACATGTAGTTTCTGTCAGTGAGCAAGAGAGGAAAGTTGGTCTAACCTGCTGCGGTACCGGATGTGTGATCATTAGCTGGGCCAGATGTTGAAGATGGTGTCGGACCATTGAGTCTCAGCCAATCAAATTGGTCCTCATCAGCTGGGTTCCAGTACGTGCACATATCGGTCTCAAAGTCACAGGATGCAGTCGGTGAGCAGTAGTCTTTGTTCAAGTCAATGTCATCCAAGGCTACTACGCCATCCAGACCAGTTGTGGCCTCAAACACAATCTGTTTAATTGATATTCAATATTTTTGCCAGCATCGTTGAATACAATCATTTATCACATCATCATATGGTACAGATTTGTTAGGTTATTAAAACATTTTTTATACTACAAGCATTGAACTGAAATCAGCACAACTAACAGAAATTGAAGATGTTATATCACAGCATTCACATGAAATAATATGAATGATCTGAAATTAAGAAAACAGCAGATTTGTGGCCAAAAATGAAACAAACTAAATATTTACATAAAATGTCATTCAACATGATCTGATGTTTATAGTGGCTTGACTTAACTGCAAATGTAAGGCCAGGTATAGTGAAATTGGTTGAGATTAAAACACATTTTATACACACTTGGAATGCCACTACATGTATCTCCCTAAACAATGGAGTGTACTCAAGGATTACTTCACACCCTAAAGATGACTACGCACCGTGTAGTCCACCCCAAGGCCAAAGCTGCTCTCATAGACTGACCACCGTCCAGTGGCATAGTCCACCAGCAGCAGCTGGGTGACCATGGTGTCTCCGACGGTCAGTGTAGCGGTCAGCCGTGGAGGGTCAGTGCCAGCAGTATAAATCCAAATACGAAGGCAGCGCTGGTATGAGGCTGGGTAGACTGGGGAAATGAGCCTCGCTGTGGTCAGGTAGCCACTGGAGTCGGAGTCAACATATAGAATATTGCCTGAGGAGAAAAAGGAAGAAACATATTTTTCATATATTGACTGACTGCATTGACAAAAGTATAAAAGCATTTCAATTATGGGGGTTGCAAGGGGCTGGAAGCAATTCTATATTTCAATCTTTCTGATAGTTCTACACTCTGTGGGTGTAACATAATTCAGCCATTGGTGATGCAGTCAACATACAAAATATTTCCGGAGAGGGAGGAGAAAAATATTTTCAAGCTTAATTCGAGATACTGACATTCCGTATGACATGACACACGATATCTTACAGCATATCATTCAATCTAGTTCAATTCAATTAAACAGACATTGGGCCATGGGAAAATCATATTTCTACTTTCAATTCCTATGGTGCTTCTCATTAAAGCCTGTTCAGCAGCTGGATGTACCACGACTATGGTACATCTCCTATACATGAGGAAAACAAGCGTACAAGATGTGTATCATATAGAATACTGTGCGGTCACCTAGACCAGATCCATATGTGTGGTCCATATCTGGTCCATTGTTCAAGTTGGCCAAATAAGCAATATCCCTGGTCCAGTCTGCAGTGTCTGTGAAGTCCTGGTCAAAACCGCACAGACCATCATGCTCAAAGTCACACACAGCTGTAGGGAGTTAGAGTCAAATAAACACAGAATTGTCTTCAAGAAATTTCTGAACCCTGAGAAAAGGTTTAGGAAACTGTGGGATCATCACACACAGAAACAAAACTGAGTGTTACTGACTACTATAAATCGGTTTTTAGTGATATGAAATAAGTCTACCAAAAAAAAATAATAAATGACTATTAAAAAACAAGCATAAAATACCATTGACATAATTTGTACATGCGCATGTGAGCTAACATTCATTATTGGATGTCTCTTGGTGATAAGGCAATTGTATGCATGCAGTCAAAATCTGCATAATCCAAGAGTAAATTGAAGCTTTATGAATTCCAACCATAGTTTACAAGAAGCAGATACAATTCATAAGATCCTATACAGACATGTCTAACATAGTGCAATAGTCGTTGAGTATAACCAATGAAAAAAGTCAAATGTAGGACTACATGACAATACTAAGTCATCCCATTCCCTCCCCCCCCCCATTCTCTTTTCCCATTACATAAGAGAAAATAATATGTTCTCATGGCAAGTTCAATAAAAACTTTACACTCGCATAGTCCCACCTATTACTTTTCATATAAGTACACATCCACCCATACATCTACTTACTTGACGGTGGACATTCCCCAGTGCTGAAGGAGATATCATCAAGGGCAATGACCCCTCTTGTTCCTGCGCCTCTCACTGCTACAAACATCACCTATAGCACATACAGCAGGTCAAAGGTCACTTATTCTGTTATACAGTCTTCAATGTGTGCACTCTATTCAATCTCACTTCACATATTCAACATGATACTTAAGAAATTTCCCTTTCACACAGCATTTTGTTAATTTCTACTTGATGTAAAGCCACTACCAAGTGAAGAAGGCGTTTTTGTTCTGTGACTTTTTTTTTTAATTATTCATGGTAAATAAGTGTATGGAATGAAAATTTGGTGATAATTCTTCAACAAAGTATCCTATGACTATGGTGTGTGACACTTGCTACCCACACAGCAGGTCAAACAAACCTGGAAAGTTCCCACAAAGTAGACCTGGCCCTGCATCCAGTCTGGGCCCTGGTTCCCTGACCTGGTCCATTCCAGGGCCCCATTTGGGTCGTCACCACGGTGGACGTTGAGCGTGTTGACGTCAGCCCCATACATGTGGTACCAGAAGACCGTACAAATACCCACACTGCCCGCACTCAGTGGAGTGGACAATAGGATGGCTGTATCTGCAACATTGCCTTGGTCTGACCGCATGTAGATATAATTGCCTGGAGGATAGAAGACACATCATTTCAAGCTTTGTGGTACTTGCTTCAGTTCTGCTTTGTTTTAATTTTTGTGGTGGGGAAGGGGATTTCCCTACTCCTTCTATTCTCAAGCAAGTTTGCAATAAAAAAAAAAAAACTAGATTGTCGCTACGGCGACTGGTGTATGCCTCCGCCATAATGCATGGTTCTCCTAATAGGTCTATAGTACAATGTCTTGACAATGTGTGATGACAGTTTCACACAATTGGCAAAATATTAAAATGACAGGTTTGCCACAAATGTGCTGAATGTTCACTTTCCTAGAACTAGTGTTCAATTGGATGAATGATTAAAACATCAGAGTGCAGGTATTTGGGGGAACTGATGATTTTTACTTGACATTTGACCTTTTTATAAGTACAGTCAAACTCGGATACCTCGACGTCGGATAAGCCGAATATCACTTACCTCGGGGGCAAAATGAAAGTCTCGATTGTTCCTATGGAGTTTCCGTGTATTAAAATTCGCGTGGCTCGAAAAAGATAACTCGAAGTTCGGTTACCTCGAAGGGAAATCTAATGTCCCGATCTTAATTAACTTATTGTTTTTCCCAGCATGTTGCTCGAATCGAAATTGTAAACATCACTCAGCATCTCCGATTAAGCGCGCGTGGACAGCGAAGACGTGTCACATGTTTTCACACTCGATTGTAAATATTCTGAGACCAGAACAATCGCGCGCCCAAGAAGAAATACCCGATACACAGCTGACAAGGAAAATCCCCAACACCTACCAACACACGTACATGGTATGCACATAGCACCCGTGCCAATGGAGTGCTTTACGATATAGCACTACGCGCTGCCCCATCATTTGCTTTTCTTTAACCACTGTGTTTTGATTTTTGATCAAGACAGTCATACCGTGCGCGTAGATTTCTCAACTGTCGGGGCGCACCTGCTTACGTTGACAGTTATATCTCTGCCATTAAGCACGCTCCACTGTCAAAACATCAATCTACCTCGTAGTGCCTTTTTTAAACTATTTTTTTTTTTGCCTTTCACAAAGTTTACTTCCCCGAGAACGCAAGCACTGAAACTTTTTTTTTTCCAGCAATGCGATTATGAAAATCTGGAAGTATAGGCCGATCACAATGAAGAATAGAATTCACAGGGCTCCGCACTAAGTTTTATCAGGCCACCAATATCATTGATTTTTATTTTCTGGTGGTCGAAAGTAAAATCTGGTGACAAAAAAAAAATCAGGAAAAACATTAGAAAAACTAAATCGGTCCTACTAAACATAGACAAATTAATATTAAGCATTATTGAAGTGATACAGATGTCCATGTCTAAAACAAATGAATAGAAAATTCAATCATCTTACTCTGTGTTTAAAGATTTGACAAATAGGCATAGATATTATTATAAAAGTTGATGCCCATATATTGAGGAGGTCAAAACTTACGTTTGAAATGAGAAAATGGGAGCATTTGCTGACATTTGTTAGCATCCGACATTTGTTTTAGCATTGTAAAAAGCCGAAAGTTACCGTTATTCATTTTTAAATGTAAAAGCAAACAACCGACATTCATTTTAGAATCTTACGGAGCTGAATACTATCCTAATCCATTTCCAAACGTGAAAGCAAATATCCGCTATTTGCTTTAGCATCTAACTGAGCGGATTAATACCATTAAACATTTCCAAAATTCAAAGCCACAATCTGTTATTTATTTTTGCATCGTACGGAGCAGAATATTACCGTTATTCATTTCAAACATCCGACATTTATTTCATTATCGAACGGAGCCGAATGTTACTGCTGTCCACTTCCGAAAGTGAAATGAATCATCTGACAATATTTTATCATCGCACGGAGCCGAATGTTACTGTTTTTCATTTTTGAACGTCAAGGCAGACATCAGACATTTTGGACTATGAAACGTATAGCTGAATGTTACTGATATTTATTTTAAAATGTACCGTAGCAAATATCCAATATTTTTCTTTATCATCGCATGGGGCAGAATGTTACTGCTGTTCGCTTCCAAACATGCCAAACGTAAAAGCAATCATTCGACATGTATTTTAGCATCTTCCGGAGCTGAATGCTATTGACATTTACTTTCGAACGTAAAAGCACACATCCGGCGTTTATTTTATCAGCGTACGGAGTTGAAGATTATTGTTATTCACTTCAGAACATCAAAGCAAACATTCGACATTTATTTTAGCATCTTCCGGAGCTAAATGTTATTGCAATTTACTTTCGAACATAAAAGCAAACATCCAGCATTTATTTCATCATTGTCAGGAGTTGAATATTATTGTTACTCTTTTCCGAACGTCAAAGCAAACATCAAACATTGATTTTACCATTAAAAGCAGCTGAATGTTACTGTTATTCATTTCGAAATTTAAAAGCAAACATCAGACGGTTATTTATAGCATCATATGGACATGATGGAGCAGAATATTACTGCTATTTTCTTCCGAACATAAAAACGATCATCTGACATCTATTTTAGCATCTTCCGGAGCGGAATGCTATTGCTATTTACTTTCAAAAGTATAAGGAAACATCCGACATTTATTTAACCATCGTACGGAGTTGAATGTTATTGTTTTTCATTTCCGAATGTCATAGCAAAAATTCGACATTTATTTCAGCGTCTTCCGGAGCCGAATGTTATCCTTATTCATTTCCGAACGCAAAATCAAATATCTAACATTAGTTTTAGCACCATACGGAGCTGAGTCTTATCGTTATTCATTTCCAAAAGTATGAGCAAACATCCGACATTTATTTTAGTATCATACCGAGTCGAATATTACCGTCATTCATTTCCACAATTAAACGCAAAACTCTGACATTTATTTTATCATCTTACGTAGCCGATTGTTACCGCTGTTCATTTTGAAAAGTACAGGCAAACATCCGACTTTTTTTTTTTTGGTGGCGCGATCGGGCCACCAAAATCTTTATTTCTGAAATTTTGATTTCACTTCCGATTTTCACTCAATTCATTCATATAAAAGTTGATTCAATTCAAATTGACAAGCATGCAAACAATCAGTAGGCACTATAACAGACACATCGATGTTGAACATCGATAAACATCGGATAAGTCGAAGAAAATTCGACGTACGCGTACCTCGAAATTCGCGTACGTCGAACCATTTTCTTCAGTCCCGACGAATTCGAGGTATCCGAGTTTGACTGTATATGCATCGAGTAATATTCAAGGTATTGAGAAAAAAGTATAATTTCAGTATCAAATGGTAAAATAGTATTATCTAAACCTGGCTTTGACCTTTGACCTCACAGTTCCACAGAGAATCACTGTTCGGTAGAAAATGCATAAATATGAAAGTTTCATGATAATACCTTGAGTTACTTTTGAGATATGGAGGAAGAAGTGCAATTTAGCACTTTCACTTGACCTTTGACCTTTGACCTTTTGGCAAGAAACTTCCCACAGAATATATATTGGGTTGTACATGCATACATCAAGTTAAAAAAAAAATCCTTCAGGCATTGCATAAATATAAGGAAAGTAGTCATATTTTGAGGAGTTGACCTTGACCTTGACCCCTGACCTTTGACCCATGACCCCCAACTTCCCTAGATAATCACTGCCCATCGGTACATGCATATATACTAAGTTCCATAAAGATACCTTGAACCATTTGCGAGATATGGAGAAAAATATGAAATTTCAACCTTTTTTTCACAAAATAACCTGTGACCTTTGACCCCGTGACCCTGAAATCCAAACAAAGTATCATCCCCCCAGGATATACCCTCATACCAAGTTTGATGCAAAACCACCTCACGGTTCTTGAGATATTGACAAAAACAAAACGGGATGGACATACGGACGTACGGACGTACGGACGGACGGACGGACGACCCGAAAACATAATGCCTCCGGCCACTTCGTTGGCGGAGGCATAAAAACACACACACTCAGAAATCATTTAAATTGGATTTTAATCAAACAAAAGGAGACATCCATTAAAGTAACACTAAAATGAGTACAGAGAGGAAAAAAATAACAAATTACAAGTTATTGTGTACATTCCCAATTGACATTATGAAATTCCAAACTCTATACATGTGTTATTTGCTCAAAATTCTTCTGGCAAGCAAATTTCACTTGACATCCGATAAAAACTAGAGAAAAAGAATTGAAAAAATGGCTTGTTTTTGTTCTTGTCATAGGAATTGTACTATTTTGATATCGATGGAAACGGTGAAATAGTTATAATATGACCAACACTGTCCATTGCATGGAGAACCAATATTTTTTGTTGTTGTTGTAAAAATAAGCAGAACAATAATTCTTTCTAATGCATCATTTCATCTTCATTAAACTACCAAATTGTGGTGTGTTGGCTGGAAAAGTCTCTACAATCATTTAGAGAAAGGTAAATTCACTAGTAAGCACTAAATGTGGAAACATGAAGAGCGACTGCAGCAGCTTTTATTTGACATCAAAAGAAGAACAGTCATTTACACACACGATATCTTATCCCCTACAATTTACCTGGGAGTTATGAATGATAATAATCATAATAAGAATGATTTACATTTTACCACACTTACTACAGAGTTTGTAGGCACCTTACATTATACCATCATAAAGTTTACCATAACATACTTGACGGGGGATGGATGCCTTTAATTATCTCTCCAATGGTATTTGTCATTCTCTATTTCACTTATTTCTAAGCATATTGATTATAAGGTGGAATCAGGGTTCCTATGAAACCAAAAACTAACCCATCTGCAGAGTTGCCAATCAAAATAAATATTCAGTAAAACTTTATCAAGAATTAAGCATCAAAAGACATTTACATTGAAGTGCATTCCTGCTTCTTACTGAAAAAAAAAAAGGAAAAGCTGATATTGTACCATGGACTGACACAGAGTGAAAACTGGGCAGTTCTTTTTTCTCCAAAGTTAAAGTGGTTGGGAGGTTAACACTTGTACGAGGAAAGAGGAGGTCAACCTACCTGAGGTGCTGCCTAGGGTGTGGTCCACCTGAGGGCCAGAATTGGGCACCGGGGTGCTGCCAGTGTTCCTCTCAAACTGGAGGCCAGAGCTCGGCCGGCTGAAGTCACAGAAATTGGACTCAAAGGTACAGAGAGACAAGACAGGTGCTGTCGGGAGATAAAGAAAAAAAGAGGAAAAACTCTGAATACATGTTTCACCAATTTTCCCTCCTTCAAAAACTCCCACACCCCACAAAAATATGTAACAGTAAAAGCATGTGAATGGTCCTTCAAAGGAAGAAGTAGATGAAAGAAGAAAATGAGACCAATGGTCAATGTTTAGAAGGGAGAGAGTGTCTGTCTGTTATCAATAAATTTATTATTACAAGTCCAGTTTTATAATCATAGAAATTATCATCATAATTATCATAATCACAAATTTCATCATTAATTATCATATTTTTCATCATTATAATTAGCATTTTTAAATCAATAACATATGCATGTATAGCTATCATCACTTCTTGATCAAAAGTCACATGAGAAAGTAGTTTAAATCACTATTCAAAGATTACAGACTGGTAACACTCTGACGGATATGTTCATATCTTTAGTAGATAGTAGGTGGGGGTGATTGTCTGCTATGCAGAATTTCTATCACTCTTAGAGTGCATACGAGTATCTTACGAGGAGTCGCCTGTTGGGTGGTGACTGGAGCTGGCGTAGCAACGTCTGAACAGCTAGTCATCTCGATGTCGAAGTCGTCTACAGCGATATCGCCATCGTCACCAGCTGATCTGAACACGGCCTCAACAGCCACCTTGTGACAAAATAATTCATATTACTTTGGCGTGAATTTTTAACTAAATGTGACTTTTAAAACTAAGCTTGCTGCATTATATGTTGCTTCATTGGGGTGCATACGTGAACTTCTCAATAAATCTCATATTCATTCACAGAAAGCTCCATTTCAAACTGCTTTACTACGGTTGTATTTGTCCATTTGTTTGACCGATATAATGCAATTGAAATTAATTCCAAATAATTTAGTTTCAATTCTACTACATTTATCATACAAAAACAATTTACAGATGTAAACATTTGAAATGTTATGTAGTCATACAATCATGTTGTCTGTATTATTGTATATATTTTTTTGAATGGAAAAGAAATAAATAATGAAATACAAATAATTATTTGTGCTTTTCGTGTGTGAATGACTGTGATAAATATATGAAATACAGACTTATGCACTGAGACGAGTGCATTAATACACACAAATTCCTGAGAATATGGCATAAACATAATAATAATGATAATAATAAAGGACATTTATATTGCGCAGCTACTATAATAATATACTCTACTGCGCATTACAAAATGACACGCATACAGGAAATTCAAACAGAAAATACATTACTTCAAAAGATGACTTTTTAACCTGGCCTTAAACTCATTGATTGTAACTGCTTGTCTTACAAACAAAGGGAGATTATTCCATAATTTTGGTGCAGCGTACAAAAATGCCCTGTCACCAAGAGTAACTTTTGGTTTCCTCGATGGATATAACCAGTAAAAATGAATCTAAGTTAATAGGAGGGGAGGAATCTTACCCTGAATTCTGTATTGCTTGAGATATCCACCCTGCCATTCTTCCAGACGTTGCCCTGGTCCGTGTTACGGGACCAAAGGAGCTTACTGGTATCAGAGTTATCCACGGTGTATACATTCAGCTCTCCAACATCTGTGATAAAATTGACAAAGTGATACAGTACTCATCAGATAATTGGGAAGCACTTTGATTGGGAACCCCGCTCAAATGAGAGAAAACCTTGACTCACACTCCTTCACGATTACACAGTGACCACTCCATACCCATGATATTGCATACTTTGAAAGTATTATTATCATTATCATTATTATGTCATTTTATTTATACAGGGGTGGCCCCGTCAGTAATCAGGTACTGTTTTCCAGGGAGCCCTGTAAACACATACATTGTACATACAAGATAACAATCACAACAAATGAAAATGAGAACATGAGGAATAAGACTAAAAGTAACCATTTGCAACCAGGATGAAAAAAAAAATCCAACTTACTGACTGAGTTTATAAAAAATGGAACACCCCCCCCCCCCCCCATCCCATAATACGCCAGTTCGGAGTTAGCTCATGGGCACATTGGTACGAATGATCTTTCTTTTTTCTCAGTTGGTTAGGGGCACTTCACTCGTTTTCAGAGCGACATAATGCATAAGCTTTATGTAACAATTTATGGGATTCATCAATCCCGTTCAAACAAAGAATAAACTTGCGTAGACCAGATGAGCAGAATGATCTGTCAATTCACACCTGAGAAAGCATCCATTTCATTATTTTGCATTGGATGTATTAACAATCATGACAATCTCTTTCTATTGATAAATTGCCAAATACCACTTTTGCTGACAGGTGGATGTGCTGGCAAGCGGCATTTATAAGGATTACATGATTGAATAATCATTACATGACAGATGCTTATCCCAGTAAATTTAAAAACCAAAATGCCTGTTGGTCCGAATGACCTTGTTTCTGCTCATGCGCAAAGTGGAACTCCGAACTGGCTTATAAGTAAGTGTGGATATATGAAGGAATATACAAAAGATTGGTAACTTTTTTTTTTGCCCACTATAAACATGTGATCACACAAGAGTCAACAGTAACTAAAATCAAAATCAGAATATTGGCTCTTTATGAAATTTGTTCAAGATTCGTGAAAGTGAATATTTTGTTTTGTACTGTAACACCACACAAGTGTACAGCTCTACATGTATGAAGTACCACAGACACACATTCTTAATTCCATACACAATATGTATACCAGGCAACCACTTACTTGCTCCATACATGTGATACCAGAAGATGAAGCAACCAACGGAAGCAGCACTCAGATGTTCACTGGTCAAGATTGCATTCTCACCATCATCTAGCTTGGTGTTGGAGTTCTCAAAGTACAGGTAGAAGCCTTCAGAGCAGCAGATGGGAGAATAAAGTCAAATAAATCTGAGTTTATCATTGATTGAAAAGCTACTTTGACAGCAAGCTGTCTTGACCTAGGAAAGTACATCCTTTGAACTCCTATCCAACAAGTGAGTACCCATGAAGAGTAATTATATTTTGAAATGCACTGAGATGGAGGGTGCTCTGTACCCTATCTGAGGATATTAATGTTGTGACTACAGTCGTGTATACTGTGTAAAACACAATCTTTGGCCTGACATAAGATAACATTAAATATCAACCTCACTTAAATTTTCAATGCTACACTTCAGAGGAATGGCGGTGTGAAAATAGCACCCTAATTATTCTCCTCCTCCTCCAGAAACCTGGAACAAGATGCAGATTGAATAAGTCACTGTAAAACAAATTCTACTTCTATGATTACAAAGGTTTCTTTTCTTTTTCTTTTTCCATGAATAAGATTGCATGCTCAATCTGTATTATAGGTCACAATAACAAAAAAGAACGAACTAGCCTGGGATTTGAATAGTGTAATCTACTGCTTCAAGCAGCAACACAACCACTGAGTTGAAGCCAGTTCATGGCAGTGATATGATGTTTAAACAATTACTCAGTATTTACCTCTCATTCATTCTCTCTTGGTCTTATTCGTAATTCATTAGCCTCCAGTAACGTGACTAAAAGAATGAAAGAAGTTTTTGCTCTTTCTTATAAATTCCAGCATGCTCTCACTCACACAGTCATTCATTCTGATTCTGAGTGATCTGGAGTATGCACATTTACTCAAAGGACCTCCAAATTTCTTCCTATATTCTCCCTCCATTTTCAGAGTCTGCTGTAATGAGTGAATTTTCCCACACTGGATTCTAGTTTTGCTGACTCAAATTATCAGTCTAAATGCCTAAAAACAATTTTCTTCAAAATGAAAATAAAAATAATCCTTCCCCCAAAAAAGAAACTCTACCTACTAAAATAAAACAACTAGGTTGTGATTTATCTTGACCTTCAGCTACATTTTTAAATTCAGAGGCTGTTACCACTATGGTAATAACTTTACCTTGCCCAACACACTCTCCTCTCAGGATTTCAATGTCGTCGATCGCGATGTCACCGGCCGGACCGGCTCCCCTCAAGGCCTCAATGACTGCTTTGTAGCGGTGGGAAGCAGAGACCGTCACCTGACCAAAGCGCCATGAATCATGGGAAGGACCTGGAGATCGTTTGAAATGAAAAATGATATTCCATTATGCCTAATACTTCATTTACAACAGTAAGAGTATACAGTGTATTTCCATACTTCATAAATTCTTCTTCCTCTTCTTTATAGTAATCAGTCTCCTTCAAATCGGATGATTATAGCATAAATAAGGCCATTTCATGTATTTGACGTCTTCACTGGGATTTTGCCCTGCTCTCTGTGTCATGCACAAAGCACAAATTTACATGTGGAATGCATTTAAGTGTAAAAATTTAGTTTCTTTGTTTCTCAATACATTGTATTATTTGGAGTTCAGTATTGGCAAATATAAATGCAAGTCTTATATTGTTTGTTTGTTTGTTTGTTTTTTCAAACGAACTGCCACCTCTTTCACTACCATCAAAAGGTTTGAATTAAGAAGACAACATCATTCATCAGTTTCCACGACAACCTACCTGTCCTGGTAAAGAGCGGATCGCCGTAAGTCTGCGTAACCTGGTCTTCAGTGTACACACTAAGCTGGCCTAGATCATCGCCATACATGTGGTACCAGAACTTGACACACTCGCTCTCTGTGTCGGTGTAAGCTGGGCTGAAGAGGCGGGCCTGGTCTCCAGGGGATGCTTCTGATGCCCTTGCATAGACGTAGTAACCTGGGATTAACACAAGAAACAAACACTTCACAGCATGTTATGTTTTGATTTACATGTTGGTAAACATGGAGGGGACATACAAACAACCAGCAGACTGGTCATATTAAAAACTTACTGTATTTCTTGTATGTGTGTGGGTGTGTGTGAAAGCCCTCATCCTGGCAAAGAAAACTAGTTATGGGCATGAACACTCAGCACTAGCGGCGATTCCCATTATGACAAAGTCACTGGACTAGCAGTTTTCTCTCACTATGTCCAAATTTTGTTACAGCTGAACAGTAAAAAATAAAAAAATATTGATGATCATTTTGAAATCTGAATTTTTATTAATTGTATCAGAAATGTTGTTATAACTGTGTCTGTTTAATGGGAGTGCACTGTACAATTTACAGGGGAAATTATCATATGTAGGCTTAGAAGGGCAGAGAGATGAGGTCTGTAGGAAAACTACAGTCAGGAGGGGTTACCATGGTAATGGTGGGAAGCTTACCAAGAAATGAGCCAGTGGAGTGGTCAGACGTTGGTCCAGTGTTTGGTGTGGGCGTGCTGCCAGTCCTTCTCTGCCACTGGAAGGCATTGTTCTCATCCTGAGTCCAGCCACAGAAATTGATCTCAAAGTCACATTCCACTGGGTAGGTTAGTGGGAAAAAGATCAGAGATAGAGGCTGAGTGTGAAACAGTGGCAGCTATGGTGTCTTCAAAGTTCAAAGCCAGTCAATGGTTTTGTTGACTTGAATGAATAAGGCAAACTTGTTCAGAACAGATGGTTCATAAAAAGTGGACATAGTGTCCTGAAAAGTTCCCCAAATCCATCTTGAATTTTGCTTAATATGTGAATGACTACACGTGTAATTCTACTCATTACAGAATTAGGAATTATTTTATAAAAGCATGTATCACATGTTTTGAGTAATTGCATTTTCCAAAACTTTCTGTAAACACTATACTCTGCCCCCAGAAAAAAATGCATGCGTTTATGTCTTTCTTTGTCTTTTTCTGATGTCATCAATAGTAATATTACCTAAAAAACAAGCATAATAATATGTCTTTCTTCGCCTTTTGTGATGTCATCAATCGTAATATCAAGTAAAACAAGCACCATGATGCATCTTGATATGCACCTTACATGTGCTTTCAACAGCACTAACTCACTATAGCAAGACACATGTATGTCATAAAATAACTCATCAGAATTCATGACAGTCATTACTCTATTGGAATGCTTTGGGACTTAACCTATGGCTAGAGAACATGTGGAATAGTTTGGTATAAAACTTGTGATGCTATTGTGAGCTAGTACACCTGGTCACCAGGAATTCTTAAAGTTCATATCACTTGGCATTGTCAGAGACAATTAAGATATCTGATAAACATACACTGGCAGCTTCCTCCCAAAAGAACTCTGTAAACCTTCATCTTCTTTTATTAAACACATTATCATGACTTCTTTTCTCTCTCTCTCTCTTTTTTTTTTTTTTTTTTGTTGGGGGGGGGGGGTGGTTTGTTTTTGTTCTGTTTTATTTTGAAAAAAAAAGATGGAAGGACATTCCATCTCACCTTGAGTTGGGCAAGCCCCATCATAGAGTGTGATGTCATCAAGGGCTATGTCTCCTAATCCATCACTTCCAGCCACACCTGTAAATTTCACCTGAAGCAATTCAGACACCAACATCAATTCAAACATCATCTTTACAGTAGTACAGTTGCTACCACTCAATCTGAACTTGGATGAATGGAAATACATTTTGACTAAAGAATACCACAGCAACATTTCCACGGTAAATAACTTTTCCCGTTTAAACATCTTTGAGTGGGACACATTTTTATCCATATATTGGTATTGGTACAAAGAGAATACTTTATATAAGATTTAGCTTCCTGAAATCAGAAAATTCAACAGACCCCTGACCAAAAAGAAAAAAAAAAAGTAGTTATAGGCATCACAAAACCTTTGTACAATCATAGAAACTTTGTGCAGGCAGCTTTAATGAGCAGAGGCTTAAAGTCTTTGTCTGGACAGAACGTCAATATCAGTGAAGGGCTTGAATACTCAATCATTTAATCTGTACATTTTATATGTGATTGGCAAAATTTATTTATTTCATTTATTTTTTTATTCAGTCTTCTTTTGATAGGGTAGCCCCATCAGTATGCAGGTACTCTTCTTCCTGGGAACCCTGCACATTCTGGTATTCAGAATTCAGAATTGAAAAAAAAAAACATGCTGCAATTTTTGTTTTTAATTCAGACTTACTAAAAATTTTGCTTCCTTCGCTTTGTTTTTATTCCAAGCAAATTCACACTGATCACAAAACTGTTTCACTTGATAAGTAAATCACTATTTTGTTGACACTAAAACTGAGAGAAAGACTTTGACTATAATATTGAAGGAATAAAAAAATCAGGATGAGAGAAGTGAACTCACAGTCCAAGGGTCTGAGTAGGTGATTTCCTTTTCAGCCTTTAGCCACTGGTTGCCTTGGGAACCACTCTTAGTGAAGATTCTCTCTTCCCGGAAGCTGTCTGCATAGACCCACATGCTAACATCCAGCCGGTAGACATTGGGACCATACATATGATACCAGAAGACCATGCACTGCGGGCCGGACGTCGGGTTCTGTTTGGGACCGACCAAGTCGGCATCATCACCAGTGGAGTGGCCAGAGGAGTCAATGTAGGCGTACCAGCCGGAGCCACTGGTGTGGTCAAAGCGTGGTCCAGTACTGTCAGTACTTGCCGATCCCTGAGCACGCTCCCAGTCAAAGTAGTCTGAGAAGACGTTCTCATAGGCACACCAGCCATCCTCAAAGGTGCAGCTCATGGCTGAATGGGGGATGGATAAATGTAAAGCAGAGTGTAGAGAAAGAGAGATAGAGAAGGAAGAATACTGAGTGAAATACTGATCCCACTACAGTATGTATGTTAACCCATTGAGGACGAGTCTCGAGTATACTCTGGCAGGGGTCTATGGAAAATGCACGTTGTAGCAAAATCAGCCCGTCCCCAATGGGTTAACACAGTTGCAGCACAAGGCATACATACATGTACATTTGTATGCCCACATAGTAAAGACCTAGTAGCACAGAGATACCATGGACTGGGATGGCCCAGCTCAGATATAGAAGAGTATACCTGTAACGAATGGTGAACAGATCTGTCACAAAGCCAAAGAATCTCAACTGGAGTCATCCATTACCAATAAATGTATGCTTCGATGCACACATTGTACGCTGACCAGTGCTATTCATGGTTTTCTAATGTATCCCATGAATCGCCAGGTCTTTTAAAGTGGAAGTCAACCCTGTCAAACTACCTAAATCACAGTCCATGAAACGTGTAAGGATACCAACTGTGGCTAGAATATCAACTTCCTGTAACAAACAGCCAATCGGGAAGAAGGGTTCTATTCACTCCCATGACACTTGCCATTGCAAGAGTTACCATCATAGCAACTTTTCAATAAAATGGGGCCCTGAAATTGTTTTACTGGATACAAGATCAGAAGCATCCAATATCTCTCCCCATTCCCGTCAGTTAAATGCTCATCCGACACACACACTGGTCTGACATTGTCCTTACACTATCCTTTATATGCTGTCCTAAACCTATACGATATGGAAATGCTGATGTTACAGTCTTTTGTTATACATGTAGCTTTGGTTAGAACCACCTGCTCATATAAACATTGGGGCCAGTTGAGGTTGTTTAGAACAAGTTTCCCTGAGAATGAATGACTATAACATCATACTTTGGTACTCCATTCTCATGGTGAATGTCAATTGTCTACACTGGTTATCTGAAATCAGTCACAAGTGAATATCATTCACATCAGAGAGCACCATGTTTAAAAAGCTAAACAAGAAAAAGGAATATGTTTCACAAGAAATGAACTGATAAACAGCTTATCACAGGCTGCTAAATAAGAAATATAGGGTTAAAATGATATTCCTCCATAAAAATGTTTTCTTTTCAGAGAATCATTGTTATCACTAAAAATGAATAGATGGGACAGAATTAACTTTTTCACATATTGAAGAACAGAAATAGATACAGGATATAGCTTTATCAACATGTGTATTATACTATCTACATGTATATTATATGTACCTTAGAATATTAGAATGTCTTCAACACCTAATCAAGGTTTTCAATCAAACAATATGGAAGCAATTAGCATAGCATTTGTTTTTGGCAACAAAAGATATACTGAATTGCTGAACCCACACTTCTTTGCAAGCAATAAATAAAGTTAAAAATTGATCACAGACAAATGGATTATATAAACAGGAAGATAGAGAGATAGGTGGATAGATAAGAGGGATAGATAGATAGATAAAGGGATAAATGAACAGATAAATGGATATATATAAAGTAGATAGATGAAGATAGATAGATTGATGTATAAATATACAGCTTGTATCGATAAATCGATAGACAGATACATGTATATGGATGGATAAACAGATAGATAAATACAACCTGTAGATAGATGAATGAATAGGTGGATTGATGGATAGATCATGGATGGATGGATAGAGAAAGAGAAGATATTCTACATCCTTTGATCATTCATGAATGTATCTACTCACAGACAATGGGTACATCTGTTCCTCCTCCACCATCACTGCAAGGACTGTCTGTGACCTGGATATCATCCAGGGCAATGTCTCCATTCTCATCAGCTGTCCCGGTGGCAGTGAAAGTGACCTGAAGGCACCAAAAATGAAGCAAAATATTCATTAACACCAGCAAACAACGTCAGAAAGTGATCTTTATTTGTTCTCCCTTAGATGGGGCAGTAAAGGGGAGGGGACTTTCTATCAAGCGCATCAAACACATCAAAATACTCACAGTGTGTCCTGCTTCGTGTCAAGATATACCTTTGTACAGACGCCTTCTCAAGGGGTACTTAATGATCGAGTTTGTCATCTTTGCTTCCTCTAAGATCACACATTTATTTAAATATCTTTTGGGCTTCCCAAAGCTTCACTACTGGTCCTTGACATCTAGTGCTTCCTGAAACTTTGTTAAGGTATCTTACCACTCAATCTAATTTCCCTAATGCATTGATATATTCACAGTAATAACTACAATGTACATACCTATCTCTTCCATGAACCTTTCTTATAATTACATTTGTTTGGAAAGCATGCAATTATTTATGTGTATTAAATGCATACGAAAGAAAACATCTGAAGTAGCTGTAGAATGTAAATCACAATGATTCATATCATAATCCAGGCTAGTTTGTCTGTCACATATTGGTCATCACAGATGCTAACAGTAAACACCTAAAGTCTTTCATGTTTGCACAACTGATAGACAACAATGAAACAAAAATGTGTCTAAAAATAACTGAAGTGAAATGGCAACAATAAGAAAAGCAAAAAATAGGACTTTTTGCCACAATTTGGATACAGCAGCAGCCTAGTATGAAGAGTCAATTATCATATTTTGCAATGCCTCCTCACAAAACAAACTTTCCCCAATAAACTAGTTTGTGTTCTTTCACATATCTTAAGTCACTTCTTTTGTAGGTGTGACTTCATTCTTTTGTGATTGTGGTTATTAAATGAGATACAGAACAATTACTACCACCTGTTGTCAACAAACTTTGTTGCTCTCAGGTAGATGTTATATTGCACATAATTCACCTTGTATTCTCCACTGCCAATGAGCACACTGGCACTACCATACAGCCACTCATCGGTCTGACTACCACTCTGCTTCCAGACAGAGAAGGGTGAGTTAAACGGCACGCTGGCAAAGACCTCCAGGTCTCCAACACCTGTATGGGGATAAAGATAGGTAAGTGCCCTGTTTTATCAAGAGTTAAAATCTATTATATAGTTGATTTCAACTGTAAGTCTATGGCAGCCTGTGTGGTAAGGAAATTTAAAATCGATTTTATCTTTTGACAAAACAGGGCCCAGGATTAGCTTTAAAAACAAAACAAAAAATCAAAGATAAAATTCACAAAAAATCTGCAGGAGCCATTCACCTGACTTTGGGCGCATGGTGAGGTCACCCTGTATTTTCAAAATAGAGGTGCAGAACTTAGTCTAACCCCCTGTCTGTACTCACTAATTCAGATACCATGATATTGATGAACATCATGGATGACACTCTAAGGATTATAATTATAATCATGATTATAACAATAATCATTATGATATGGTTGTAAAATATCATACAAATGAAAATATATATCACTACCACTACCACTACCACTGTTACCTACCATTACCACTACACACTACCAATACTAATACTACTGACACTACCACCACCACTACTACCACTCCCATAACACTCCCAATACCACTACATCACTACCCATGACACCACCACTACCACTATCACTCCAAAATACCACTAACACTAGCACCACCACCACCACTCCCAATGCAACTCCCAACCATCACTACCACCATTTAATTACTTCTACCTCTACACTCTACCACTACCACTACCACTACCACTATCATTAACACTACCACCACCACCAATAATACTAACACTTACATTAACATTACCAATACCAATACCACCACCAATACCACCTCCACTACCACCACAACCATCACCACTACCACTACCATGCCCAATACAACTCCCAATACCAATACCACAACCACCACAATGCCATTACCATTACCATCACCACTACAAATACCACTACTTCTGCTACCACTACCACTACCACTTCCCCTATTACCAGCACCATGGGTACATAAGACCATCATCACTACATGCGGTAAGAGAGAAGTTTGTAGTTGAACACACCTGTACCATACATGTGATACCAGAAGGAGACACAGGACCCATCAGTACTGGCTTCAATGAATTCACTGACCAGGCTTGCGGTCTTCTCCTCGCCTGACCCACCGCCCAGGTCAGTAGCCTCAAAGTACACATACATTCCTGGAAGGGGAAATTCATCGAAAAGTGAAAATCAGTTTTACTACGGCATGACACTAGTGAAAGACATAACAAATTCCAGAACAATAATCTAATAAAGATTTTTTTTTTCTGTCCACACATCTATCAAAATATTGTAAGTAGGTACATGCTCCATGAAAAGAGACCCACCTAAAAGTTCACCAAAAAATATAATAATGATTCTCAAGAGTTAGATTGGATAGTAGGTACATGTATTTACGTACTGATGATATAGAATCAATGAGGCGTCATAGGAAATCTATGCATACGAAATGCCTCCTCCTGAATTTTTTGCACTAAATTGTGTATTCGTTCTGAATGTCTCTACCTTGTTCAGTTCCCTTGGTGTGGTCAGTCAAGGGTCCAGTGTATTTTGATGGAGTTGCTCCATTGTTGCGCAACCAGTCCAGGGTGTCATCATTTTGTTCGTTAGTCCAGCCACATAAGTTGTCCTCAAAATCACAGAAACCTACAAAAATCATCAGGAAAGAATAAATGTTGGTTATTAGGTGTTCATCTCAAACATGGCAACCCTCATTGGATTGGTGTTATTGCAGTACAGTATCATTATCAAAGTCTAAAATTGCAATTTACCATTGTGCAACAGAGGTGGTATAATGTCAAAAGATTGTTGTAGAAAATAACAATCAATCGCCATTAAAATCAGAATCACAACCACTAATACGATCATATCCAGGTTAATATACATGATCTTAATCATATTTCCCATGACAAACACAATCAAAATAGAATTCATCAAATCCAAATAAAAATCATGACCTAATGAAACAGTGCAATCATAATCACAACCATACTCATACATACAATAATACATAATTCACCCGAACAAAAGAGACATCCAAAAACCTACCTGGCTTAGAGCATTCACCATCAGCTATATCAAGGTCATCAACGGCGATGTTGCCAACCTTGTTGGTACCAAGTGTGGCTCGGAGAATGATGCGGTAGTTGTGAAGAGCCGAGACTGAGGCACGGGCGTAGTGCCATTCATACTCATCATGACCTGCGGAGGCGAGTAGAGAATTTTACTTTTGACTTCTACAACACCCATCATCCATCAACAAAGCCATCAATGAAAATTCGAAGCATCGATAATGGATGACTGCAAAGCGCTTGGACCAAAAATGTGATCTTAGCTGCAGTCATCGCAATAACTTTCTGTCCTGATTGTGTGGTCCATGCCCAAACTTGGCTCATTTAGTGTGCAATAGTTGATGACTTTAGTGTGCAATAGTTGATGACTACAGGCAAGAACCTTCTTCATGACTATAGGCAGTGAACTCTTGGAAGTTCACTGGATGTTGCTACGGTGTGATTTGTCATCAATTATAAAATATTAAATAGCAGTCATGATCAGGCATGCTATGAGACTGCAATACTGTTGACATATCATTTTGACTAATATGTTGCATTTTCATTGTTGCACAACTGAAATAGTTGTGCAGTGTTATTTCATACTTTTTGGACATGATGTATGTCCATTTCAAAACAAAAACCAACAATTTCTGCAGCCATATAGAGACTATGTTTCACCTTTAATACCCTGGTACAGCTTTCCTCCTTACCATATTGCTCCCAGATGATGGTACTCAATCTCTGAGATGATGTCATAGACTACCACCTGCAGTTTCCCGATGCCGTTGCCATAGACATGATACCAGAAGGTGAAACACTCACTGCTGGTGGCTGAGTAGTAGGCACTTAGGAGCTGG
This sequence comes from Diadema antillarum, assembly GCF_040938485.1. Lineage (NCBI taxonomy): Eukaryota > Metazoa > Echinodermata > Echinoidea > Diadematoida > Diadematidae > Diadema > Diadema antillarum. The sequence goes on from NW_027270914.1 coordinate 1,753,211, forward strand.
GCCACCTCATCAGCCTCTCGCACAGTAGACACATAGGCAAACATTCCTACAGAGAATTAAATTGAATTTGAATTGAATTGAATTGAATTGAATTGAATTGAATTGAATGAATTCAACTGAATTGAACTCAAATGAACTGAATTAGATTGAATTGAATTGAGCTGAGTTGAACTGAACTGGAATGAACATAACTGAATTGAACTGAGATGAACTGCACTGAATTGAACTGAATTGAACTGAATTGATCTTGAGTCGAAATGAACTGAATCAAATTGAATTGAACTGAACTAACTGAATTGAAATGAATTGAATTGAATTGAATAAAAATGAACTCAGCTGAATTGAATTAAACAAAATTGAATTTATGATGAATTGTACTGAATTCAATTGAATTGACATGAATTGAATCGAATTGAATTGAACTCAACTGGATTGAACTGAATTGACTGAATTGAACCGAATTGTACTGAATGACAAATTGGTCTTGCATGGTCACTTTTGACAGTGAATGCAGCCCTGCAATATGTTTGATATACATGTCAGGCCGCTAAGAACCCAAATGAAGTATTGACTCTTGTAAGAAAGCAACCTATAAGACTGACATTGCCCTCTGAGAGACAGGTCATAAGGAAAGGGGCACAGTTGTTCTTGTTGGTGGACTTGAACCACGGACCTTAAGATCAATAGTTTGCTGTCTTATCTACTAAACCACAACAGCTTCTGAAATTCACAATAGAGTGATATCATTCATATTGGAGTTCTTATTCAAACTTTTCTAAGTATCGCTGAAAGTTTGGCAATTAAAACAGAAAGAGAACATTTTTGTATTCAATAGAATATAATTCCAACAAAAAAGAAGTCTACAGAATTGCCAAGTCAAAAGTGCATCTTCACATGTCTATTCAATCTTGAAGCTAAAACACCATGTTCAAGGGGAATCATTCTTCTTAACAATTCATAATTTTGACCTACATTTCAATACCCTAATTAAGACAAAAATATTAATGCTGGAAAAAAAAAGAAGCAAAGTGAAGCTGAAATATACATGCATGAGATTTCATATATGTTTAAAGAAATTGAAAGTTCACTTTCTTTATCTCCTCCCGTCCGAAATCTAAAGTCTGGGGATAAAACTTTTTGGCATAGACCAAGTTTACAATACTCACCGAGCTCTGTTCCAAGGGTGTGGTCTATGTCAGGACCGGTCCCATCAATAGAGGACCCATTGTTGCCACGGGACCAATCAAAGTTGTCTTCAGGGTCTTGGATCCAGGAGCAGTAGTCAATCTCAAAGTCACAGGCAGCTATACAAATAAGAAACAGTGCATCCATCACCCCTTCCAGTACCCGGACACTTAGGTTCATTTGCCAACTGAAGTTTTATCAGGTGCATTCAGTAATCTATCCAAACTTGAACTATATTGTAGATTAGCAAACCACTCAGATTAACAGTGTGCCTCAGTCCAACAAGAAGGCCATGGGAACACAGCAGGGATTAGGGGAATTACAATGTAGGTCATCTATACACACTGAAAATTAGTTTCCAGACATTGGTGTCAATCAGCCAAATTAAATGACTCAAATACGCAAACCAATCGTCAAACAAAACACAGCAAAGGTTAATAATGTTGTACATCCGTGTATTGACACAGAGGGGTACATTGAATATATGATGAGAAGGGACATGGTCAAGGGTTTGTACATTGTGTGATTGTATTGTCTGCTGCTTATTCGAACAATGTGAGTGATACTTAAATCTGCAGGCCACAGAAACAATGAATAGAGTCAATGAAACTTAATTCATTTTTCTTCTTTGTTTTTCTATGAGGAGAACAAAGAGGTGTATGGAGTGCTACAATTTCATCACAGACCTATACCATTATCCATCATCAATGTAGCTACAGAACCTCCCCCCCCCCCCACACACACACACAAATCACACACACAGATCCATAGCATACATGTATGATGAAAGAATAAAATGTGCATATTTTGAAGGGTGAGTGAGTACATTGGGTGTATGTGGCTCAAGCTATAACAAATCCTTCCCTGGACACATGGTGGGACCAGGGTTGTTGCTAAGAAATCTTACGTAGGGGCTGGCAGGCTCCTTCAGTCACGATCACGTCATCCAAGGCGATGTCGCCCGCATCCCCTGGACCTCGGAATGCCTCAAATCTAACCTGAGGGGGTAAAAGGAAGTACAATGTGTGATGTCATATCATGATGTACTGATTAATGCTCCAAAACTAATTACTAAAGGCATAATTTACCATTTGCAGATAAAAAAAAAAACCCAGTATTAGTGTTTCAAAATAGTTCTTAAATGTGAGTTAGGGCTAGAAACAACCACTATAAAAATTTGAATCCGTATAATCGATGTTAAGTGTTGTTAAATACACAAAATGTGAACAATAGTTACAATAAAAATGTTTCCAGGCTAAACTGTCTACAGTTCGGTTTATTGAAGAAAAAAAACACTGATATCTTCCTATATTTTAGGCTTCACTGCAAAAATTTTATATGGTAGGTTGTTTTGTGATACAATAGACCTACGTACATATAAGCAGCAAATGTGATATTTTGAACATTTTTGAAATCACTGCTCCCAAAGGTAAACCGGACCTTTAACTCAACACTTGGCTTCAATCTTAAAACAATCACAGCATAAAAGTGGCACTGATGTTTTCTGCGTAAAATGATCTCATGTACAAGTGTTGCATTCATGTAAAGCTTAACCCATTGAGGATGAGTCTCACGTATACTCAGGCAAATATCAAAGGGAAATGCATGTTGTAGCAAAATCAGCCAGTCCTCAATGGAGTAATGGTAATGCTATGAAGACATTGCTTATAAACCATATAATTTTGATATCTCTATGAGCTTTATAATTCCATTCAGAATAAAGCACTTAAACGAAGCCCAATCAAAATGCAGACATTTTGATTCATAAACTCACATTAGTAATTCAGATCTAATAGAATAACATAACCTCAAAACCTTTGCATCATGATGTGTATTGCCTTGTAGAAAATGCCCCAGGATTAAAGACAAGAAAAGGTATGGAATTGTATTGAAAAATGTATAAATCCTCTCTCGCTAATGTGAGCTGGCACATGGGGGGGGGGGGGGGAACACACTCACCACCCTCTGAAAGACTGGAGGTAACTGGAAGGGTGACTGACAGGTTACATTTTACCTTTTTTTGTGTGTGACATAATTCTATACAACAGCCATGATAACAGGGACAGACTATTTTGCTACAACATGCATTTCCCATAGACACCTGCCCGAGTATACTCGGCACTCGTCATCAATGGGCTAAATAGCAGTTCTTACCCCCCAGGAAGAGGTGGAGCTAAAGGTCTTTTGGGCATACAGCCACTCGTTGCCTTGGGAACCCTGCCGGGTGAAGACGAGTGAGCCCCTCAGACCCAGGACGGTGTAGACATTAAAGACTGAGACATGAGGGCCATACATGTGGTAGTACCAGGTGATGCACACTTCATCCTCCCCGGTGGCTCGCTGAGGGTGAGACTCCAAGATAGCATTCTCTCCCTCCTGGACTTCATCATCACTGGTGTCGATGTACATGTAGTAACCTGCGTTTGATAGCGTCAAATTTAAAGCTGATTTCAATTTGATGTCATTTGTGTTGATGTACGTGTAGTAACCTGCATTTGATTGCATCACATTTAGAGTTGATGTCATTTGTGTTGATGTACTCAATTTGATGTCATTTGTGCTAATGTACATGTATGTAGTAAACTACAAGTGTACATTTGATTGCATGAAATCAAAGTTCATTTCAAGTTGATGTCATTTCTGTTGATGTACATATAGTAACCTACATTTGATTGCATCTAATTCAAAGTTGATTTCAAGTTGACATCATTTGTGTTGATGTACATGTCATAACCTACATTTGATTGCATCAAATTCAAAGCTGATTTCAAGTTGATGTCATTTGTGTTCACTTGATGTACATGTAGTATCATACATTTGATTGCATAAAATTCAAAGTTGATTTCAATAAGATTTCATTTCTGTCGATAAACAAGTCGTTACCTACATCACATTGCTTTAGATTCCACATCAATTTTAATTTGATGTCACATCTGTCTGTACATAGCAAGTTATATGTGAGTGTACTGGATTCCAAGTTGACTTCATTGAATGAAAGAAGAGAATTGGTTTCACCAAATGATATACAAGCAATGTATGAAAAAATCTATGTAATAACCATCTAAGTATACTCCTAATTATATCCATTCTTTTCTCACACATTTTCTAGGAGCAGAGTAATAAGGAGTATGAGAATATCAATCAGTTGAGTTTGGGGGGATTTTTTTGTGTCAAAAGTTAAAGGGTACAGTAAACACTTTCAACTGTAATTCTTGTCTCCCGCAATCTTGTCATTACCTTGTCCAGACGTGTGGTCAAAGCTGGGCCCTGTATGGTCAGTGGCGGTGTCGCCCCGGTCCCTTGTCCAATCAAAATCATCCAGCAATGACTGCTCATAACCACACATGTCTTGTTCAAATGTGCAGCTGATGTCTGAAAGAGCACAGGATGCAATCAGTGGCATTAGAAATCCTCAAGAGGCATGTTGGGGAAATACCACACTTACCAGAGAATTAATCAAAACTTCATTTCTGCCAACAAAAGGACCTTCAGAACAGGTAAAATTACACAATTCCACATCTGTCTTATTTCACATCCAATTTTGATGATACCTCCATCATTTTGTCTGATTTTACTCTCTATGGAACACGATATGGAACATATGGATAGACTATTACCTGAATGACTGAATGACATATATCAGGGCTCAACACTAATATCTTTCTCTGGTGGTCTCTTTGGGCCACTACAAGTTTTGAATTTGACACTTTAATGACCAAAAATAAAATGAAATATGAAATTTCATATGGAATTATACCTGCCTGATCAGGCGACCAAAAGATAAACCTTTTTGGAAATTTGGAGGCAAGACATACATTTTCTGTGGCCTGAGACCACCCCTAATGTCAAGCCCTGCATCCCACTGAGAAGGCTTTCATCTTTAAAAAAACATCCTGATGGTATATCTTGATATCAGAAGTGCAAAGGGTAATATTCCGGAGTCTGTCAGGTAGAATACCAACTTAAAATTGGGCATCACATTTGAAGAGATTATGACAATCCCACATTGGGGGGATAACCTCCGAAGTATCAGTTGACACCTCATTCCATGGTAACCTTTTAAATCTCAACAAAAATATAAAGCCGAGGAAACTAAAGCCCTGTCAGTGAGCATACAGGCCTTCTGAGAGCTGCACATGTTACTATTAATAATGAGCCACATGAAAGCTCACCTACTGCATTACACCTAAGGAAATGATTCAGCACTAATTCAGTGAGTCACTTTGACCAATTCAATTATTAGATCCACCCACTGACCATCAATGCAAAACGCATACTGTACAGCAAGATATTTTGCAGCATGAAATTTTTATGATTTGGAGCCAGCAGCCTTTTTCGCAGAGTGAAATTTTTGCGATCTGTCACTAACATTCAATGCATATCATGAAGAGAAGAACATTAGTGTGAATTTTAATTTCACAAATCTTGGCTCTCGCGAGATTTGCTAAAACAAAATGCACTCGGACATTCCTGGTTTTTCAGTGTGCATAAATTTCTTTGATAAGAGCTCCACGATTGGTTTTGATTTCTGCTAACACACACTGTTAGCCAATTTAGTAATTCAGAGGATTAAGCTGAGAAATTTGGACATAACTCCAAGGGCCCTTTTGCTAGTAGGGCAATTGCCTCTTACTTGCGTCAAAGGTCAGAGAAATATGGGGGAGCTAGATGGTGTGGATGTCTTACCTGTGGAGACCGCACTGCCACCATCACAGCTGATGTAGGAGATCCCATCGAGTACCATGCTGTAATCCCCAGGGTTTAAGGGCACAAGATACACATGGTTGAACCGCAGCTGCAGTAAATTAAAAAAAAAAAAAAAAAAACTTGGTGACTGCTGCACAGTTGCTTTAACTGGTTGGGAAAGAGTTACCTACAGTCTAGATTTGATTCCCTACAGGCTGAAGAGAGCTTGAATGGATCAGTACATACCTTCAACTAAAAATAGCACGTATCATCTGCAATCAGTTTGCACAAGAGACCACATGGTCTAGCACTCACTTGAGCAATGCACTTTGCCTTTATGTCACTTCAACAGAAGTAAAATATTCCAATGTAGATCTTGAAATTTTGAGATTTGCTGTTGGCCCCTAACAGCAACATTATCCTCATTTGGGGGTATTTTGGCCCAACCACACAGGCCATTCCCCCCCCCCCCTCTAAAAAAAAACAAATAAAAACAAACAAAAACAAAAACAAAACTATGCTACCAATCAAGAACCAAGGGCAACAAAGGCATTACGTATACCACAGAAATGATAACTGTCACATGGTACACTTTTAACATTCTCTATCCACAGGCACAATGTATTATACACCTACCCTGATTCTGTAATCAAATGAGCCAACAAAAGCCACGCCATGTTGCCAGATATTCGGCGAGTAGTCAGACCCGAAGGCAACAAATATTTGGGCATCGTCCTCGATGAAGACCCTCAGTTCCAGCTGAGCTGTGGCAGACGTCATAAGGAAGTAAAACTCTACCTGGCATGAAGAGCTTGTAGGTCCTATCTCAGGTGTTGTGAGATCGTTGTACGTGACCCGGCTCAGCAAATAATATCCACGATCTTTGAAGTAAACAAAAACACACACACATTCCAGGTTTTTAGTTAAAATTATCTTAGCATTTCCAAGGTGTTAATATACTACTGAGGGAGTAATTCTTGGAGACATCCTTGTCCAGTCTACAAGTACCCTGAGCTATCTGCCAATTCCTGGGTACTCTGAGAGCCCAAACAGGGCATTGTCAAAAGAGAATTGAAGAAGTAGGGCCACTTTCATCCGTGTACTGAAGAAGGACACAGGCCTTGATAGTATTAATACAGAAACAGAAAATGAAATGAAATGAGCTGAGAACAGCCATGTGAGATAGACAGGTTTGGAGGTGCAACTTCATTTATGGAACCCGAGTTGGCATTGGCTGAAGCTAATACATGACCTCGAATTAGTGGTGGTGGTAGTAGTAGTAGTGGCTGTAAATAATACTGAATTAAGAATAAGCAATTCAATTACAGTGCATAAATCCAGAGGCTTGACAGGGGATTCATACTACACATATGAAATTAATAAAAGGTTTTAACCCAGATACCATTTGCAGATGAAACAAAAACCCAGCTTCAGTGCTTCAAGAAAGTTCTTCAATGTGAGTTAGGGATTGAAATAACCAATGCAAAAATGTTACTCAGTATAATCAATGCTAAATTCTTAAATGTACAAAATGTGAACAATACAATGTATTTATAATGTATTTGCTTCTAAAATAAACCCTCTACAATTGCGGTTAGTGAGAAAAATAGTGATATTGCTTTATATTTTAGGCTGTATTGCAAAATCTTTATACAGTAAGATGTTTTGTGATACAACTGACCTATACATATGCATCAACTGTGATAACTCAAACATTTATCAAAACACTGCTCCCAATGGTAAACAGTAACTTTAAGACGATAATGATGGCAAAAGTGAAGATAAAAGAACACTGATAGTAACCATAGAGACAACACTGATAGTAACCATAGAGACAATCTCAGTGGAGGCGGTAATGATGAATTGGTTGTGATGCTGGTTGCTTGGTAGGAATGGCAGAGTGGTAGTACAATTATCATACAGCAGATATGATGTGATGACAGCAGGTAAGGTGTGGTGGTGGTAATGATGATGATGATGGTGATGATGATGACGAATATGATGATGATAATGATAAAGATGATGATGATGATAACGATGATGATGTTGTTGAAGATGATGATGATGATGATGATGTTGAAGATGATGATGATGTTGAAGATGATGATGATGATGATGATAATGATAATGGTGATGATAATGACGATTTGATGGTACTGATGATTTTCTGTTTTGGCACTGGTGGAACTTAGCTGTGGTGATGAGAACTTGGTGGCAATGTTGGTTGCTAGACAGTAACAGTAATCACTTGTAGTCTGGAAGTGATGCCGATGAATAGACGGTGTGGTTGCTATTCAGTAGTGATCAATGGTACACTGTAGATGGTCATGGTAATGATGGTTGATCACTGTGAAAATTGTGATGATACAGATCACTCCCAATGATTGTCAGTGCCCACAGTTTATTGATTGTGATGATGGTGACATGGTAGCTATAATGGTTGAATTGCAGTGATTCAGAACTGGTTGAAGTGATGCAGTGAATTTGTGGTGTGATGATGATTAATTGATAGTGAATATGGTAGTTGTCTCTTCCATGGTAGTGCTTCACTTGGTGTTGATGGATTATTTGTTTTGATCAGAGTAAAAGGTTGGCAATGACAAACCTATAATTGATGTAAGGATGGCAGTGTAAATGTAAGAATCTACAACAATGGTGGCTACATGATGTAAGAGTTGTTGATGGTGAGGTCAGGGGTCATACTGCCACCAAGGTTGAATAGAACACCAAGAAATCTGGGAAGGTCCCTCCTGACAGGGGTGCAGAAAAGAGTAAAAGAGTTGTGGCATCTTAATCTGCAAGGTTCTACAGAAGGCATTGCCATTTTCAATGAAGACATGTTAATAATTGGTGGCCGTGGAAAATCGCAATCTTTATGATGATGTCACAAAATGTGAATAATACCAGTAGTATTAGAGGTAAGGGTGACTGGTCTCTACTTCCACCAGTGTGAAAGGTGACTGTGTACTTACTGCTATAATCATCAAAGTGATCAGCCGGTGGATAGTCAGGATCTTCTCCTGCCTGAATCCTCTGCCAACCAAAGCTTTCTGACCCACACAGATTCTCATCATCAAACTCACAGGCTCCTGCATGGAGGACACAACCACGGCATTGTTCAGTCTACAGACTATAGAGGGAGGGCTTCATACATCACTCAAGTCTGCTACCCACATCTCCTAAATATGTCCAACTTGAGCTTGATAAGTTAAATACTGCTTCTACTTTCTATTGCAGATTTGTTTCCCCAGTGGCACACCAGCGCACACCCCCTCTTTATCTTTTCTTTAAACAAAAGACATAAAAAGAAAAAAGTAGGGGGAGGGACCCATGCTCCCCGCTTTACTTTTGTAAAAGTGCCTCCCCTTTACGGAATTCCTGGACCCGCCCCTGTTCCCTGCACTTATTCTTGTGTCTGCCTTAACCCTTACTGTGCTTTCTCTGCTGAGTGGCACAGATGTTTAAGAACTTGTCAACGTACAGATTATCTCATCTACTTGACACCTATTGCATCAGAATGGCATTTTTGCTCAACTGAGGCACATTGCCTCACCTGAGATGGCTCGCTAACTTTACATCTACTGTAGATCAAGTCTGGATGGTTACTGTATGCTGATATAAAAAAAAAAGCTTGGAAAATTCAGTGCCTGGAACTGTAAAACAATAGAAATCCCATGAAATGATTCCTGAATACAATTAGTAGCCAACACATCTGCAAATCCAGCTCCATCTTCAATATTGCACTCTTTGTTATCATCCCATCTTTGATATGTTTATGGTTCAAATGTTCAAACTCCTCACAGCAAATAACAGCTTTTTATGTTACAGTTCCAAAAGAGTCTTCTTCTCAAGAATCAAATCAAGCCAATACAAGATAACTTTGGGATTTTTGTTAAAACAAATTTGTATCAGTCGGTATAATCTTCTTTAAATACAATTTGATATAATATGGACACTAAAATAGTTGCCAATTCAAAAGTGAATTTCTGTATCATTAAATTATGACATTTTTACTTTAAAACTTGGGTAAAATTTGCTGTCAAAGACAATGATCATCTCATCACTAAATTGGCATCTCTGAGGTATCCTGTAGATCTTGTAAGGGAGAAAGATTAAAGATTAAATTGGTTGCAGCCACTAGATCTGCACAAAATCCAAGAACCATTTTCCAACTTTTGTAAATTTGAGAGAAAGAAAGCATGTTCTACTAAAGTATGTTGCCAAATATATGAACCAACCATAGATTTACCAGAAAGGGGACCTTTGAAAATTCTGTACCTAAGACACACAAACCTATATGAAGAATAAACAATATAAATTAAAAGCATCCTCTTTACTCTACCTTGTGAAGTAATAAAAAAAATATATACATTGTAGCATCAAACCACATTAACATTATATATGTGACTTAATGGATTAAAGTGAAGGTGCTCACCACAGATTTTTTCGTCCATCCCATTAGTACAATGCTCCTTGAAGTCACACACCAGATCCTGGCTAACACACTGACCATCCCCACACTGGAAGTCGGTCGACACCGGGCACGGTGCCAGGGTGGTCGGAACAGGAGTCGTGGAACCCTGTGGCAGAGGGTTGCTGGCTAGGGGGCAGTTCTCAAAGCTGATGTCGTCAATGGCGATAGCAGCGTTGGGTCCAGTGGTAGCTACAGCCTGAATCACCACCTGTACACAAGGTTAGTGAGATGTGATGTGTTAGTGAGAACTATGATTTGGTGTACCGGTACATGACTGCTATGAAAGCGAAAGCATTCAAGTTTGTTTGTTTGTTTTTTGTTTTTTGTTTTTCAGGACCATAGTTACACATATATTCTAACAAGTACAAACCTCATTTTGATTTCTCATCACCTGGTAGGCTACATCAATGCAATATATGTAAGTATGATCCAGTATGTTGTAATTTACAAACTTACACAATATGTTAATCTTACAGAATGATGGATACACAAGGGCAGCTTTTACAAACAGGAGTTTTGTTTTGTTTTTTGCATCACAATGTGAAAATCAATTTTATTTTCCACTATTAACAGCAGAAAGAATCACTCAGCTGCAAATTAATAGATGGTTTCTTAAATATTTCTCACACACCATGCAGGGCAAAGTATCACAACAGTTTCTAAAGAAAAACAAACAAACAAACAAGCTGGACCAATTTTTGTATAGCATCATTTATCACTAAAAGAAAATTTTTTGGGTGTCTACAAACAAGGATCAATACTTTTCACACTGCTTTGCATAAATTGACTTGTTAGAATTTAATTTCAGGTGTATGTAAAGGGGCACATCTCTAAAAGTAGAAGTCTTCAGCTCACTGTTCCCATCCGGTTATACAAACAAAAGAAACGAGTCTACTTGAATGTCTGGTTAAACTGCCTTGGAGGACCAGCGCATACCTGGAAATCACTGTTGCCAGCAGACACTGATTCAGTGAAATAACTGTAGCTATCAAGGAAGAAGTTTGCATAGCTCTCCACTAATGTCCAAACTCCATAGGTCTCTGTACGAGTGTAGATGTTGACTATCCCCCTGTCACTTCCATGTCCGAAGAGGAAGAAGCGCATCTGATTCAAAAATACAAACATATAAAGAAAGACACAAGTTTACACAAGTCTTTTGAACAAGGATACTGTAACACAAGAAATTTTAATGTGCATAAATCTTTTGAAAATTTTGCAAAAAGCCAAGATTATCAAAGGTAAAGTAAATGCAAACGTTTATATCTACACAATCCATTATACATAGTATACTCTATTTCTTCAATGGCCAGGAATTTACAAAAATTTCATGCAGCAAAAAACAAAACAAAAACAAAAAAAAAATTGTTGACTCCAATTTGCAAAAGTTTCATGAAACAAATGTTTATAGAAAATTACGAACACATTTTGTAACACAATATGCTACACCAAACCACAAAACAAATGTGGTGTGTATGGCTTGGTGGGCTCATATGAAGAGTTCAGCGACACAAACACAAGGCAGTCAAAATGTTATCAAAATCTGAATACGTGTAACGGAGTTTTCCGAATTTTAGAATTCAAACTGCTTTCCTGTATCAAACACAGACATTCACAGTATATCAAATTAATTTACATATGCAAATCAGATGAGAGTGTGATGTCATGACTTCACAATTCAGCCCCTGGTTTAAAATATGAATTATCACACATTTTAGTTTTCTGGGTCATCAATTTTTAAGTCTGTCCCACTAACTAAGATTCTCCCGACTTCACATAGTTATCCTTGCTTAATCATTCCAACTCTACAGTGATCTGGATAAAATGGATACGACTTGTTTTTCTTGACCTTGTGTAAAGAGTGAAAGCAAGTGAAGTTTTCTTCACAAAACACTTTAGAACTTTCTGAAAGACATAAAAAATGATACCATGGCAATATTCAATTCAATACTTGAGAAGGGATGGAGAATTGGACTTGAGAGCCATCTGCAAAGAAGTGGATGATTTTACACTCCGTGATGTAATGTACAGTATCATATGTTGTCATGGAAACAGGAGAGTAGACTGACCTGACACGAGCCAACGAGCCCAGTGGCCTGGAAGGTCGGGGATACCAATATGGCAGAGTCTCCAATTTCATTCATGAGAAGGAAATCTGCCACCATGTAGAAACCCCCAACGCTGTTTGTGGTGTGGTCCCTGGTCGGGGCATACAAGTGATCCGGGATGATGGCGGCAGACATGCGATACCACATGAACTGACTGGTAGGATGGTTGGTGTACGCACACTGGTCCACTTCAAAGTTACACCTTGCAGTGTATGCATCTGTGCACAGGAAGCAACAGAGAGACACATATTACACATACAATGTACCTAATACATGACTACACAGCATGGATATTTTCAGTGTCAAGGTCAAAGGTCAAGTTCAAGGAAAAAAACACACCACAAACTAATGTGGAATATATGTCTTGTCATAATGAAAGTATTTGAAAAACTTGAGTCAAGTAGGAAAACTACAAACAAGTTACTTAGTTCTATTAATAAACTTTTAGAAATACACGAGATTGTACATCATCTATATTTGATGTTTTTGTGTTTGTTTGTTGTTATTTTTTTCTTGGTATACAGAGGGATGGTATCTACCCTTCAAAGATCATTATCACTTTAGGTAACCATCAGTACATGGAGTCAACTCAGCAAAAATATAAGAGAAGATTCATAGGTAATGGAAGTGTATCTTTGAACTACAATGTCACATACTTGAACGTCTCAATGGAAATATAAATATATTGCCCTGGCACGTCAAGAATGGAACAATGAAATATATTTCGTTTCGGTACTATTATTTTGGTTTTGCATTGTCCTTATGTTATTGTGTTTACTAGTTTTCTTGTATAAATATAACCAGTGCACTTTTAGAAATGCCTGTATTAAGTGGCATATAAATGCAATTATTTTTTGGGGGAGCACTATACAAGTTACTAATGTCCAGGATGAGCTCAATATGCCACAGACAAATGATCCAAAAAAGAAATACATTGTATTTCACCAAATATACATTGTACAACTTGGAAATCAGTCACAAAGATGTAGGTATGTTAGGCAAGGTGCTACATGGTTCTATTTGTTCACTATGACATACTAGCATTATTTGAAGCCACTGTGAATGTCTTCAATGTTAAAGATACCTGCAAGACTAAAACTAACTCAACATGTGTTATATATATTTCTCCCTTCACAAACATAAATATTGCTCTTTAGATTCTTTTCCACAGCTTGCAAGCATATCCCTAAAAATGATTAAAATTTGTTGTGTGAATTGAACACCTACCACAGACGAACTCATCAGAGTAGTCCCCACAGTCATCTGCGAAGTTGCAGACATCCTCATCAAAGATACATCCCTTGTTGGAGCATGTGAAGTCCGTTCCCTGGCAGCTGGCCTCCTTGTTGGGGAAAGAGCAGGCGAAGAGTCGCACATCGCTAACGGCGATGACGCCGTCGGGTGCCGTCTCGTGAGGTTTGCCCAGGAAATGGAACTACCAACAAGACAAATCAGATCAGATTACTAAGAGTGCTGATAGCACAGCTACTTCAAGTTCAATTTCACATCATGTTCACGTTCATGTTCTTTTCTCTTACAGCTGCAAATACCCACAGTAATTCCACTTTACTGGAACTGCAAGAGTGAACCCCCTATGTGAGACACTGTTGCGCGGGGGGGGGGGGGGGGGGGGTTGGATATTAAGATCATCTCCTTCATTTGCAAGTAGCATTTGGAGGAAGAATCCAACCACTAGTGGCAAAAATGTTTTAATATGCGATAGAGAATTTGTATATCTTGGTACAATTCATCCCATTAAAGGTTTAATTTTAGCCCCACTAATAAAATTAAGGAGATACATGTATGTATTTCAATACGACATGTACGAATATGAGGGGTTTTTTTTAACTGTCTACAGTTAGCCTTAACTCAAGGCTTACACATTATGTTTACTTGTACAGATTGCACAGATTGGGATGATTCAGGACTCCCATGGAGAAGACTACCAAATACACACACAGCTGATCTGTAGCACCACTGTAGGTGGTTACAGTGGGCTTCTCATTTTACAATGAAGTCTCGATATCCTTTGTAGTCCCAATGTCATAATGCCCTAGACAATGTGTAGACTGATTAAATGGGGCCCATTTCACACAGTCTTCTGTAATCATAGTAAGTTGCAACTATACATGTAGAGATGGCAAGCTTCCATGAAAGCTACATCCAGGGTCAATAATGCCATAACACATTAATGCAGACACTATAACATAGAGCAGCCAGGAAACAGCCAATCAACTGCGACATTCAGGGTGTTTCCACTGCTAGTGCCACTAAAATCACAGCATCTTTAAGAACAAAATGACCCCTCCCCCTACCCACCCCTAAACACTCCATCCTGGATTCATAAGTAAGAACTTTCATATCATGTACAAACCTGGAATGGGTTACGTATCCTGCCGACAGTGAACAATTCAGCCTGCCAGGAGCCCTGTATGGGTGTGGCCGCTCTGTACAGAATGGTCTCCTCAGTCACACTGGTCTTGTATGATACTTTGAGTTCATCTGTTATACAGAAAAAAAAAGAATGTGGTCAGTAGGGATAAGATATATAATACCGTATGCCACAAAAAAAAAAAAAAGATACAATGGGACCCTCTGCAACCAAACTTTAAGAATGGTGAATCAATACAAATATAATCTCAGGGTATGAAACTATAAACGTCGCTGGGGCTACAAGACCTCGTATCTACAAAATGTCAAATGTTCAGGAGAGCCAAAAAACATGGCGGCCAAAGAACTACAGCAAATGGGATAGCCTTTCCTTTAACATGCCGTGGTGGCTTCATTTTTGAAGTAAGACAGTTGGGATTTGGACAGGACATCACTTAACCCATTATTTGACTATTAATCTAAAAAAAAAAATTTCACCAAAATATCTTATTCCCACATTAAAAACAAACCCAAAACAAAACAAAAAAACATCTGTTTTGCTTCAGTGGTCAAAGAGAAATGACGAGTTTTGTAGAGCATGTCAGGAATCCCTTCTCTCAGAGTTCTGTCCATTGCATTCCCACATCAATACATGCAGTTCAAAGAGCATCCAAGTGCTAAGATTGGAAGGAACAGACCTATGACAGGCTTTGAAATGATCCACATTTCTCTGTGACCGCTTGTCCAAAATGAATGGGGTTTTCTGCAAAATACATGTAAGATGTTAATAGATTTTTAGACCCTGAAATAGCATTCAGAAAGTTTAATCACATTTTAAGTTAATAATGTGGAAATCGTAATATTTGGGAGGAAAATATTGTACAAGCTTACAGAATGTCATAGACAGAAGGAATGAAAGAAAATTTCAAGTTCAAGTTTATTTGGTTTTCTCCACCTCCAAAAGAATCAACCATACACGTATAATGTGAATAAAAGGAAAGAGATGAGAAAGAGAGAAAGAAAGAATGAATTAAGAAAAATGAAGAAACACAGACAGACAGAAATCTAATCTACCAGCATGTCTTATCCTTCCATCAAGTTACCTGACCCACTCAGATAGTACCAGAGCTGTATGGAACACCCGCTGCTAACCCCCTTGATTTCCGGTGATACCAGGCGGGCGTATTCTGCCCCAGCCTTGGGGGTCTGTGTGTTGTCCACCACCATGTAGGACCCTGCAGAGCCATCAAAGTCATCGGAAGGAACAAGGAGGTTGGGAGGAGGGGTGCCAGACCCAACACCCTGCCATATCCAAGGCAACAGACCGTCTGGGTCACTTGTGTAGTTGCACGGGTTGGATTCAAATGTGCAGGTTCCTGGAAATTCAAAAAAGGAAAAGTGGCTTGTGATTCACCTTTCTCATAATCTCTCTCTCTCTTCTTTCCTTCTCTTTCTCTTTCTCTCATCCTGTTGTTTCTCTCTCCCCTCGGTATAATTTTTTCTCTGTCACTCTCATCATCTTTTATTTTCTATGGGCGAATGTTAGTGTAACATTCACACACATTCACAATGTATATACATTGTATATACATACAATATACAATTATGCATGCATACAAGTATGTGCATTGTATACCCTCAAAGACATATTCATTATATGTACATATATCAGGGCTCAACATTAGTGGTGGCCACTGGAAATTGATAATGGGCTACAAAAGCCCCCCCCCCCCCCAAAAAAAAAAAAAACAAAAAAAAAAAAAAAAAAAAAAAAAAAAAAAAGGTATCCTTTGGTAGCCGATCAGGCAACTGAAAGTCAATTGAGTTTCTATATATTTTTTTTTTTTTCAGAAGCCCACTGCCATCAGTTCCTTGTGGTTCTTTGGAATTTTTGTATTACTCTTGGAATCTCATATTGAACATGTCGAGTCAAGTACCTGGTACTAAAAAACTCTGAACTTATTGCCACCAAGAAGTGTCAATATTCCCATTAAGCTGGTAAATGGCACCCCAGTTTCCCAACAGTCACTCAATGGCACGGAGAGTGGTACTGCTATCTTCTCACACGATTACTAGCACACCTCAGCAGCATCACTACTGCAGAGAAAGGATCATTACCAGTCTCTCCACTGCAAAGGCCAAAGTTAACAGTGGCATAGAGAATGGTGTCACTACTTTCTCACAAAGTTAATACTAGCAGACCTCGAAGACATTAATATTGCAGAGAAAGGAGTGCCACCAGTCTCTGCATTGTCCACATTCCCACAGAGTTGACACATGGCATACCCAGTTCACCAACAATTAGGAGGTTAAAGGGAAACATCAAAATCTTCTTGACGTACCACAGAAGGCCTCGTCAGAGTCATCAGTGCAGTCTGAATACATGTCACAGACTTTGTCTCCATCAACCTGCTCATCACCACTATCACATTGGAAGGGCGGGGCAGGGGTGGCGGTCCCGCTGCACACCCCATTAAACAGGTAGAGATCATCAATGGCAATGTCACAGGTGTCACTCTCTGCCAGTACACCTTCAATCAGCATCTAAAATGATGACAATTTGCAAAAGCATTAATAACATTGACATAATGATAATACTGTCCACCCCATAAAATTTGTGAGCATAAAACCCGACAAATCTGAACTTGTCAACCAATTTTAGGAGTAGTTCAGTAACTGCTACAAATCCAAAACTAAAGAAACAGACTGAGAAATAAAGCACTATCCCTATCCAAGAGACAAAATTAGCAGCTTGTCATCTCTTTAAAGATGACACAAAGGTGAGCTTATTATGGAAGACATTTGTTCCTGGGTTGTTTAATAAAGAGAATATATGTCAACTTACAATAGAGTTTGGATACCATATACTTAATTCACTTGGAACATTGATGTTCTTGATAAAGAGCATAATGCCACACATTATTTGAGGCCACATGGCCCACAGAGCAGCTAGGAGATGTAGTCCATGACTATGGCAGCCATTTTGAATTGCTTGTAAGACAACGCTCTGTGATATTCAAATGGTCACATCTTTTTGTTGTTTTTGTTCAGATTTCCCTTGACATTTTTTTTTTATTTTGAGTTTTATCAGCACATCGAGCATCTTTATCATTTGGTAAAATCAGCACACTTATAGTCATCATAATCATTACAATTGGCATAATTTTGGGCATTCATGTTATTATCATTATCACTTCTTACAGTGTACTTCCACTTTTAGTACTACTCTAATCATGATAATAATCATGGTAATTATCATAAGAACACTAATAAAATGATGACAACTGTACTGAAAATAACAGATACAAAACTGAACAGTTCTTGTTCTTTTATCGTTATCACCATCCAATGCAACTGCAAGGTGATACCATTCAATTCAGCCTTTGATGAAGAGTTATAATTCTTTTTCATTTTTTCACATCTTGTCCGGTAAGGAACTGCCTTGGGCACTGCCTTTCATATATATCTCTCTATCTAGTACCTTGTACTGTTCAGTCACATAAAAGTTCATCTGGCGATAAATCCAAAGATCATCACTGCTTGCTGAGATGGAGGTGATAGTGTTGACCTGCCAGGCAGTCTCCCACGAAATCTGGTGGGGAAAAAAAAAGAAAGAATGAAAGGAGATAAAGGGGAAACTTAAGATTCTTCATGTTAACCAGGGCGGTAATGAGGCTCAGTCAGAAGTGCTTCAGCCTGCAATCAAATGGCTTGGTTTCGATTCTGACCGAGTCTAGGTGCTCAACTAGACTGATGATTTGAATGAATGGAATTAAAGGGATTGCTTACCATTAGGAGTAGTGATTTACAAATGGTCAACTTATCGCATTTGATGCATATGTGTAGGTCAGTTGTATCACAAAACATCATATCATAGAAAGACTTTGCTATAAAACATAAGACATAAGGAGATATCCCTATTTTTATCAATAAACCATAACTGTAGGGTGACGGTTTATTCTATAAATAATTTCATTATAACTATTGTTCATATTTTGTATATTCAACAATACTTATCATTGATTATACATATCAACATTTTTACATTGATGTTTCTATTCCTAAGTAATATTTTAGAACTATTTTGGAGCACTAAAGCTGGATTTTTATTTCATCTGCAAATGGTAAATAATGCCTTTAAACAAGGGAGGGAAAAGGGGAGATGAGCTGGCAGAGACAGGAGAAGAGGAAAGGTGAAAATGAAGAAGAAATGGAAGGAACAGGAAGGAAGATGACGGGATGGAGGACCATGTCATACATTACATGCAATCACAACAGTCACCATGGCAACAGACAGGAAATACCCATCAGCTGTGAGCATCTCGAGTTACTGCCATGGTAACTGCAATTCACCTCAGCTTAAATTTCATTTCAAACATTTTTGCATGAAACAGCCACTGGAGGAGGAACAGGATGAGGAAGAGGAAAATTGAGTAAAAGAAGTAACATCGCTTGCACAATGTACAAATTATAATTACTTTAAACAATTCATTATTTGAAATAATTGTGCAGAAAGTACTTTGTGTGAGTCAAGTCTCGTATCAACCAAACCTGTTTGCCTCAATGAAAAGTTCAAACACAACTCTAACTCTGAATAAATTTCATAAAGACTTGTCCAGCACGGAGAGAGGATTTAAAAAAAAGAGGAAAAAAATGTGAAGAGTCTTTATTCATCGAACTTACAAAGATGGTACTCAGGCTGTTGTCAGCACACTTCATGTGGTACCAGAGGCTGAAACACACCATACTGTTTGGCACCTCTATGCTAGAGGACTCCAGCCGGGCACGGGACCCTCGAGCACCCAGGCCCGAGTCAATGTACATGTACCATCCGGAGATGGTGCCCGTGGTGTGGTCGGTGAGGGGCCCAGTGTCCTGGCTGTCTGTGGACCCAGTGTGCCGCAACCAGTCCAGCTCATCACCATTCTGGGTGTTGGCCCAGTCACACATGTCTGTCTCAAAGTCACAAGTTGCTGCAATACAGGATCAAACAAACGAAACATAGCAACAATAAAGAAATGAGGATGAAAGTTCTTCAAAGATCACATTAAACTATGAGTTCCATTGTAAGCCACTCAGATTTCTTTCACAACAGATGTAAGTATACAAACATTCAATCATGGATGAATATAAATTGAAATTCAATTGCACACAGTTCCTTGTACATACTAGCACAAAAAAAAAAAAGTACAGTAATAAAATTCTCCTTGTTTGCAGAGTAGATGAATTCAAGTAAAGTAAACTAGCACAAAATAACCAATATGAGCCAAGTGCCGGCTCTATAAAATATCAAATATAATCAAAATGTCAAATTTTGGATGATTTGTGACTTGCTGCCTTTTGGTACTCACCAAGCTGTTCAGTGCAGGCTACACTTAGGACCATGACATCATCAATGGCAACATACTCTCCAGAGCTGTCCAGTGTGTCTACTGTTAGCTCAAAGGAAAAGATGTTGTCATAGTCTGAAGTGACTTCCAAGGTTCCCTGTGTCCAGAATCTATTTGTGGGATCCTAAAGACCAAACAACAACAAACAAGAGACCCGCGGGTCTAGCGCTCACCATAGTATCGCAAGTTCACCTTTCACGCAGTCACTAATCTAAATTATTCACAGCTCTACCAAAATTTGACGAGGCATTCTCAAGTGGAAGATGAAAATGTACAATAAGGGCCCAATTTTTTCAAGATTCCTTAATTTGGGGGAATTGGGGCCCCCTAGGGCCCTCTGGGTGGGGCATGGTGCCCAGTTTGATAAATTGAGATCCTGACCACCTAGGGATGCTACCTGCCAAGTTTGACAAAAATCCATCATGAGGTTTTCAGGAAGAAGATGAAAATGTACAATTCAGGCCCCCATTTGGACCCTTCCAACCACCCCCCTCCCCCTACCCCCAAGAGGGGCACCCCTGGATCTCCTATGAACAAACTTGAAACTACAGTCATTAATGTACTCACTCATAGTATTATCTCAGCTCTATAACTTCTGATTCTAGAGAAGATTTTTAAAGATTCCTTCATTTGGGGGGTTTGGGCCCCCTGGGGGCCCCCTGGGCGGGGCATGGTGCCCATTTTAACAAATTGAGATCCTAACCCCCTAGGAATGCTACCTGCCAAGTTTGGTGAAAAAGGGTCATGGGGTTCTCAAGAAGAAGATAAAAATGTACAATTTAGGCCCCATTAGGACCCCTCCTCACCCCCACCCCCCCCCCCCCCCCCCCTGGGTCCCAAGGGGGGCACCCCTGATTCTGCCATGAACAAACTTGAAACTACAGTCATCAATGTGCTAACTTCTAGTATTAACCTAGCTCTATCACTTCTGGTTCTAGAGAAGAAGGTTTTTGCGGATTCCTTAATTTTGGGGGGTTTGGGCCCCCTGGGGGCCCCCTGGGTGGGTCATGGTGCCCATTTTAATAAATGGAGTTCCTAACCCCCTAGGGATGCTACCTGCCAAGTTTGGTGAAAATGGGTCATGGAGTTCTCAAGAAGAAGATGAAAATGTACAATTTAGGCCCCATTAGAACCCTTCCCCACCCCCCTCCCCTGGGTCCCAAGGGGGGTACCCCTGATTCTGCCATGAACAAACTTGAAACTACAGTCATCAATGTACTAACTCATAGTATTAACTTCGCTCTATCACTTCTGGTTCTAGAGAAGAAGATTTTTACAGATTCCTTAATTTTGGGGGGTTTGGGCCCCCCTGGGGGCCCCCTGGGTGGGGCATGGTGCCCATTTTAACAAATTGAGTTCCTAACCCCCTAGGGATGCTACCTGCCAAGTTTGATGAAAATCGGTCATGGGGTTTTCAAGAAGAAGATGAAAATGTAAAAAGTTTACGCACGACGCACGACGGACGACGGACGACGGACGACGGACGACGGACGACGGACGACGCACGACGCACGACGCACGACGCACGACGGACGCCGGACGAAGGGCGATCGCAATAGCTCACTTGAGCCTTTGGCTCAGGTGAGCTAAAAAATGAAAAACAAAAACATAAGACCCATAACTGATTGATGAATTGCCCTACATTACCATAAAAAACACTGATTATTCCAAGTTTTAGCAGTAGCCATGATTAGAAATCATGGTCATACATACTGGGTGTAGGACTCAAACCAGCAAGGCATCATATTCACTAGACTACCAAGCATTCAGTGCAACAGCCAGTGACAGCTCTGATCCCTTCAATGGCAACAAGTACAGCATATTTATTAGAATTAATGATTCTTCTGTAGAGTTGTTTCTACTGCCGAGTGATTGACAAACTGCCCTTCACTGATGGAAATAAACACAGATTATACAGAGTTTTAATAGTAGCATGATAATAAATCATGGGCAAACATACTTAATTGTTGAAAAAAAAATGACTTGTAGGTGGAAAACCATGAACTACATTCTTTGTTATCAATAACGCTAGGATACATATACATACACTGTAAATGGCACGAAAGTTTACGAATGGGAGAAACAAGTTCTGGCAAGTGTATACATCTTGTTAAAATCCTGAAAGAAAATTCATTCTAATTATAAGCAAATCAGAGGGAGTGGGTGTAAGGACAAACACTGGGTAGAAAATTCATAATGTAATATTTCCAGTATCCTTTGGGAAAGTAGACATCATTCTCAGAGGGCTTTAAAACTCACAAAGGTAGAAAACTTGTAAAGATAAGGTGAAGGTTGCCCAACAACTTTACCAAATTCAATTGATAATCTTACACTTCACAAAAAACTTGCAGGTTAGAGTGCAAAGTTATCTAACTGTGCATAAAAGTTTGCAAGGTGCTCTGTAATGAGGATATACACACAGCAGAAATATCAAATGGGTTCTGCATTTGCTTTTCCTTTAGCATATGTTGAATGAATAAACTGGGCACGCGCATTTTTCCCTGAAATGTTCCGATTTCTTCATCATAGCTAATTTCACAAGTTTTCGGAATAATGAGGACAAAGGGTGTAAAACTTCATAAGTGCTTATGTCACATTTTTTGTAATGAGAATGGTCCTAAAAAGGAAACTTACAGTGTATTTCTTGTAGTGGCCAGTGGGTATCAGACTTCCATCTTCACTATACAGCGCCTCCACAGTGAAAGTTCCAAATGTGTCTACAAAGAAGTATGAAAGGAGTCAGATCGTTTGGGGGAGGGGAGTTTCCCTACTCATGTACACATGGAATTCAGCAAATGGAGAAAAATTGATGGCATACTCAGAGAAAGTTTGAAGAGAACTGAATCGACCATTCAAATAACAGGAAGTTATGAATCTTCACAATTTTATCGACAACATTATTTCATCCAGCATTTTTGCTACAGCACATATCATTTCTGTCACAATGTGTTGCCAACTAGAGAAAGGTTTCTTAGTATTCTCCTAGTAAAACAGACCATTGTACATTTTTAATTACATGTATACTTAAATATCTATCATCAGCAAAGGGTTTATGAAAGGGTTTTTTTGATATATCATTCTACTTTATGAAGCACTCACAATGAATAGTCAAACTGAAAATGAAAGGATACTGCAATAAGCTACAAAAATGAATTCTTACTGGGTCAAAGGGTCACACCAGGAAAGGTAGGACTAAATGGGAACCACTCACCACTGATCATGTACCAGAACCTTGCACAAGAAGTGCCACCAAATGGCCTGGTGTACGACGGCGACAGCAATCGACCACTGTCTCCAAGCGAGATTCTGTTGTTTGGGCTGATCATCATGTAGAACCCTGGAGAGAATGGTAATGGAGGGAAATCGTCATCATGTACACAAGTGTATCTACACCAGGTGTAAACCTGCAAAGAATTTGAACTCTACCCCATCTGGTGTAACATCATCTATTTTATTGCACGGAATATAGAAAGGCAAACTAACAAAAAAAGACATTTCATGTTTTATCTACTTCATGGTTTTCTTGATTTAAAATTATTCAATTCACATTGAATACCTTCTACTTTATCACATACACATATATGTAATTACAATGTACACATTCATATTTGATGCCATGAAGTGCACCATTCACACTGCATATGGCAAATTCTGTTACACCAGAAGTGTAATAATTTGTACAGATTTGTCCCCCTCCCCCACCTCCCCATGTGTCCTTTATATGGTACACATAACCTCTGCTACACGAGAGGTGTAATCATACACAGATTGGTTGCCCCAAAGTGTGCAAATCATACTGCCTACATACAGACACACACATGTGTACATGTACCTTCTGCTACATCAGAGGTGTATAAACCATACACAGATGTGTTGCACCAAAGAGTGCAAGTCACAATGCCTACATACCTTCTGCCACACCAGAGGTGTAATCATACACAGATCTGTTGCTTCAAAGTGTGCCATTTACAATGCAGACATACCTTCTGCTGCACCAGAGGTGTAATCATACACAGATCTGTTGTCCCAAAGTGTGCCATTTACAATGCAGACATACCTTCTGCTGCACCAGAGGTGTAATAATACACAGATCTGTTGCCTAAAAATGTGCCATTTATACTACAGACATACCTTCTACTGCACCAGAGGTGTAATCATACACAGATCTGTTGTCCCAAAGTGTGCCATTTACACTGCAGACATACCTTCTGCTGCACCAGAGGTATAATTATACACAGATCTGTCACCCCAAAATGTGCCATTTACACTGCAGACATACCGTCTGCTGCACCAGAGGTATAATTATACACAGATCTGTTGCCTCAAAATGTGCCACTTACATTTGTACACTGCAGACATACCTTCTGCTGCACCAGAGGTGTAATCATACACAGATCTGTTGCCCTAAAGTGTGCCATTTACACTGCCAACATACCTTCTGCTGCACCAGAGGTGTGGTCGTACAGAGGTCTGTTGCCAAATGATCCAAAGGCTCTATCACGTTTCCAGTCCAACTCATCAGTATCATCATTCTGGTAGCCACAGCTGTCATCGGCAGTGAAGTCACAGAAGACTGCAAAAAGAAGGAGTTAACATTACACTGTGAAGACCACCCTGTCCTTGTGATTTAGAGATGGAGGAGTTGTTTTGGCTCTGTGGTTATGACAGAGGACACTCAACCTTAGGGTCCTCAGTTCAAGTCCAGAGGGAACAAAAAGTACTTCCAATTGGCAAGCCACATTTGTGTCATTACATATCATTAGGAGGGGACCTAATGCTCCTCATCCTGCAGTTGCATAAAACACAGCATATAAACTTATGCCAAAAGGGAATTTTCTTTAAATAATCACTTTAAGAAGACAGTGTGCAGTTTAACCCACCTTGAGGTGGGCAGTAGCCATCGAGCACAAAGATGTCGTCCAGGGCGATATCGCCTTGGTTACCAGCCGTAGCTGTGGCTTCAAAGTAGACCTTGGGGTGGTCATCGGTGGCCGTGAAGGACACAAGACCAATGGTCCAGCTGTAGTCTTGTGTTCCAGACATGGACCATATCACAGCACCATCTGAAAAGATAAAGGTCTTAATTATCATTATCTGACCCAGTATAAATGTTTCACTCTAATCATCACATATCATGAAGTAATAATAATAATAATAATAATAACAATAATAATAATAATAACAATAATAATAATAATAATAATAATAATAATAATAATAATAATAATAACAATAATAATACATATAATTTCTATAGTGCCATTCTCCACTGATTAAATGCTCAAGGCACTTTACATCAAAGCAAAAAGACTGAAAATACATACATCATAATAGAAGCTGAAAAAGAAGAAATTATTTCAGATAATGTTGATATCTACAAACCTCAAATATTCTTTGAGAAATTCTTTCTCAAAGACTCCACATAGCAATTTATGCATGAACTTTCCATTCACACGGCAACAAAAAGATGCAAAGCCAACTTAGAAAGAGCACAATCTACCCTATGAAAAGTTTCTATCACCAATACATATGTTTTTGGCAGATATATGCAATCAATCTTCACCCAAACACTGCAATTCTTCACAAGCTTTGTGTATCTGCCCTGCATGCAATACTTATTATCATTGGTAGTCTACAGGCTCATACTACCAAACGGTGATTTGATTACCTGGTGTACCGTCCGTATCCCCGTATCCAACCGTCAGATCGCCAACGTGAGCACCGTACATGTGATACCAGAAGGCAAGACATTTGTGTTCCCCTTCAGTGATGTCATCACTGTAAAGCCTCGCCCGCTGGTTCTCCCCAGCTGAGCTGGCATCGATGACGACGTAGTAACCTGTCGGCGGTTCAGAGTGGAGTGTCTGTTAACCCTATCTGCACCAGGGACTTTGGGACAGTGTGTATAATGTTACAGGTCTTAGTGTGTCAATCAGCACTCAAGCACGCAAAGATTTAACTTTTTCATGCCAAATTCCTGTCAAAATCTAGCTGTGTTTTTCTGCACAAATCCTGTGTGGACTGCACTTTTCACACGCTTGCTACAAGCCAAATCTATCCCAATTTACGCTACACATAATTTCCAACTGCAAAGCATGCTTTAATGTCATAATACATAGTAGAAAGACTCGTACCATAATTATCTGGACCCTATAAAATGATCTGATTCAAGCTAGACAGAAAGTAGCATGATTGATACTGATTGTAGGCCATTATCTGTAAGAAGAGAAGGGAAAGCATCATCAAACAACTTATAATTTAAACACATATATATGCATTCTCTCAAAATTTTGTTCATGAAAAAGCTCCAAAAATTAATAAATGAAATAAACTTGAAAAAATACCATTGATAGTCTGGGTGGTGTGGTCAGCTGGGGGTCCAGTTCCAACGGATGGAGTGCTACCACTCTGTAGCTGCCAGTCAAAGTCATCATTGGTCCCCTGGGTCCAGGAGCACAGGGTTTGATCCTCAAAGGTACAATCCCAGGGGGAGAACTGGTATGGTGTTGGGGTGGGGGCTGGGGTGGTGGGTGGAGCTGGACGGGGTGAAGGATTGTGAAGTACTTTATAGTTAAAATTTACTACAACTGTAGTATCCTTCTCACTTCATTGCAAAGAAAAACATGTTTTTCACCTACTTTACCTTAGTAATTAGTGGCATATCATTTTGTTAATTCTTTTAAATAGCTCATAGAACAAGAGTTCAACTCACATATAAAGCTATCCTGTGATAACATGACAAACAAATAACAGTGTAAAACTGTACTATTTCTACGCTCCTTGAAAATAAATTTTTGGGATTTTTTTCTAAAAAAAAAGTTTTAACAAAATGATCTGGTTAACCTTCTTGTTACCATTTGTAAAGCACTGCCACAATGGAAGCCACATGACACTGAATCCGGCCCGGGCCACGGAATGGGTTCAGTAGCCACTACTGCATCAAATCACTCCCCACGCAATCACATAAAAATATTCTAGTAACCATTCTGGTTACCACTGTACGGTGCATGATTGGTGTGAACAGTTGCATAAGAATGGCAGTATTTTTTTTCCACTGTCTTTCTGCAAAGTTATACCAGAACAGGGCCCGTTCAATAAGCCTGACTGTACTTGTTGATGTGCCAGCACCTACACTGTCTACTCTCTTTGAATAATCATTTATGCACCATAGTTAATTGCCTCTGTTATCAGAATTACTTTCACTAAACATTTACCATTTCACAGCTCTTAATCTGTTTACATGAAAGAGCACACATCTCCGAATCACATGAACATGGTATGGATTCATGGGTTCGAGCCAACAAAGCCTGACACATTTGCCCATCAGCAAGGCACTTTGTCCACATTGCTGCTCTCTACCCAGGAATATGAATGGGTACCCGGTAGGATGAGAATGATTATGTTGGCTGATCAGCATGTGCCTGCCTGTAAGATGATAACTGGCAGGAATGCTCTCCAGGGAGTGGAGAGTGAACATTGAAATAATGGAAGCTTACCCAGTGACTGGGGTGATAATAGTACATCTATGTATGTACCTTGAGCTCTCTACAGAGTGGATTTGGTGCAATATAAGTCATATATGTGACCGTGCGTCACAAAACGAACAAAAAGTCGCACCCCTTGATTTTACATGAGGGCTTACAAAAGGTGAAACCAGTAAACCAAGTATAATTTTCAGTTTTTCACATTTTCTGAAAGAGCTACTCTTTTCCTACATTGTTCTTGAGTTTGGAATCATAACATGAATGGGAAAATGGGTTTTCAGCAGTTTTTCCACAACCCTTTTTTGATAGATTAGTGTGGTCAGGTATGTCTTAGAGGCCCATTTTTATTTCTTGAAAATCATTTGAGCACTCTTCACTTTCAACTCTTAATAACTTTTGACAGGATAATTATACTGCTTTGAAAGTTGGCATTAGTCATGGACAGAATGAGTTAATTGAGCATGCTAAATTTCAGCTTGATCTGATAATCCCTTCATTCTTGTTGCTACGGTGGGTTACATTCTGTTTCTTGTCCTATTCATCACACAGGTATCACGACTTGGTAAAAATTAAGCGCTTGAATAGACCCTGTACTTCAGAGCCTCTTTTCTCAGTTCACACTTTTCCAGAGTGTGTGCTTTCTTTCCAATATTTAGATAGGTTATGAGAGTCCGTCTGTGTTGAGATATACATCATTTTAAAGCTTACAGTTTGCTCTTTAAGAATCTGCCCTTAACTAAAAATCCATGTCTGGCGAATTTTTGTTGGTTTTGTGGTGCAGGGTCACATATATACTATTATTATTACTATCACCATTATTTACACTCATTTATCAGCATCACTCAGGTCTTGCTAAAATCCAAACTAGATGTGAACACATCATACAGTTCATCTTGAGATTGCCTTGCCCAAGATCAGTGTGGGAAGCAATCTCGTATAAATAAAGAACATTATTTGCTCAAGTACAGACAAGCAATACTTCACAGTATGGATCATCTTTATCTGAATTTCATGCACATCTATTGGTCTTTTTCCTATAATAGCCTACTTCTTGGGAAAAATAATCCTCTCATCAAGGGCTGATAAAAAGCAGCTTTACTTATACATGTATGAGGGTCTTAATCCTCTCTGCACAGAAACATAGCATGAACATATCTGTTGCATATCTGCAAAGGAGAAAGTGGAGTTTTGCACCTCATAGCTTCAAGACTCACCCACATAGTCACATGCATTTTCTCGGTACTCAATGTCATCGATTGCGATGTCGCCAGCATAGTTCATGCCATCGACGCCCTCAAAGGTAAATTTGTGGTAGCTGCCTGCTGTGGTGTCTACCTCAGCCAAGAGCCAGGTATTACCCTGCTCCCCGGACTTGCTCCAAATCTCTATCGCCTCAGTCTCGGGGTAGATTGTCTGGTAGACTCTGAGGGTTCCCGTATCTACATGACAGACACAGAAAATCTTGACTTCCATGCAGTTCACTTTCATTTCTAGTTTAACTCCCTGAATCCTATCTGTGCCAGAGACTTTGGATGGTGTATACCATGCTACAGGGTTTTCTGTGCCATTCAAAGGTTCACAAGACTTACAAAGTGAACAAATTTTAATTCATACAAACAACCAATGCATTCAAATGATAATTCAAACACATTTAAAGAATGAAAAACAAAAAGTTAAAAAAATAGATAGATAAATAAATGAATAAATAACTACATAAATAAGAATTCTGAGACTCACAAGGGGGAAGAGTTGGAAAGAGGCAGGAAAGAATAGGAAGGAGGAAAAGAAGAATAGGAAGAAGGGGAGAAAGAGTAAGAAGGAGGCGGGAAGAGTAGGAAGAAGGGGAAAAAGAGTAAGAAGGAGGCGGGGAGAGTAGGAAGAAGGCAGGGAAGAGTAAGAAGGAGGCGGGGAGAGTAAGAAGAAGGCGGGAAAGAGTAAGAAGGAGGCGGGGAGAGTAAGAAGAAGGCGGGAAAGAGTAAGAAGGAGGCAGGGAGAGTAGGAAGAAGGCGGGAAAGAGTAAGAAGGAGGCAGGGAGAGTAAGAAGAAAGTGGGGAGAGTGGGATGGAGGTGGGCAAGAGTACGAGGCAGAAAGTTCCCTATAAGGTCATACCTTGGCCATACATGTGATACCAGAATGTGAAGCATCCATCCAGCCGGGCATCAACATAGGTGGAATCAAAGAGTGCTGTGTATCCATCGCCAGATGATGAAGCCTCAATGTAGATGTAGTGACCTGTAGAATGGATGAACCACACCCTGTGAGAGTCCTTCATCCTCCTCATTTTCTTGTCTTTTTCCCTAATGAGACTGTGAGCTATTTGATCATGAATCACTGCCAAGTTCTAGTGGTGATTAATGAACTGCTGTTATGTTTGCTTGGCGAGGTAGAACAATAGATATACTGTAGAGCGAGGAATTTTCGCGTGCATTTTAATTTCGCGAATTTCGCGAGTGCCAAAATTCGCGAAATTAAAATGCACGTGAAAGCTTTTGTCTACACTACATGCATTGAATGCCAGTAGCAATTCACGAAAATTTCATGCCACGAAAAAGGCTGTCGGCTCCAATGCGCGAAAATTTCATGCCGCGAATATATCATGTTTTACAGTAGTGGAATTGTAACACAAAGAGTTGACTTCTGTAAACTGAGCATACAATGATTACTGATGATGTGAGCTCAGAAGAAAAAGGAAGTATTGACTGTGCAATTTTGGGTAGCTGCATTGTCATCGATTAGTGATAAACAAAGTCTACCTCAGGTGCAGTTCATTGTTTCTCATTCTCCACAAATTAAAGGACATTCAAGGGATCATGGTGGTCTGTAAAATCATTCATACTTAGTGACAGCCCTCTCCTATAGCCACATTGAACAGTTTCAAAATGGTCTCACACTCAGAATGAACAAACTTGCATTATCAAAGAAATCCAATCCAGGCCATTTTCATACCCACAAACAGAGAGAGTTCCAGGTCATCTAACAATCAGTAGTATAGATGAATCACCACACTGTATCACCATTGACTTCCTATGGACTGAGGCACATTGCCACACCTTAGTGGGCTTGCTTACTTTACAACTATTGGGTAGGTCAAGTTTGAATTGCTTACTGAAAGCTGCTCAAAAGCTTGGCATGTTCAGCTATAAACAGCCTGGACACATAATGGGTTAACTGGCATGCAAAATTGATCTGAGTGGTAACTGGTTACCTCGACAACAACAATGATTCCAGCCGATTCTTACAAAAACATGCCTGCATTGAGATTCGGGCTACGGGATTACTAATCCCATTGAGGACAAGCTGATAATTGCTACAACACACATTTCCTATTGACACCTGCCCGAGTACACACACGACTAGTCTTCAATGGGTTAAGGTATTATAGATCGCTCCATCTTACCATTCACGTTTTTCAGGGTGTGGTCATTGGTGGGCCCCGTTGATCCACTGGGTGTAGACCCACTGTAGAGGACCCAGTCCATGTTGTCTCCACTAAACACATTACCCCAGTCACATCGCTCCTCTTCAAAAGTGCACCAGACTGTCCCAAGGGGTGAGGATTATTAAGGTAGAGGTATAAATACCGGTAGAGAAATTTAACTATTCTTTAAGACACACCCAAATATCCAGACATCGGATATGAGCATTCACAACAAATATATGTGATTTGTCACCCTGCAAGTCCTTGACATAGTCATGCAAATATTGATTCCCTCCTACAGTGGACCGGCTTACTCACGAGGGGTCAGAAGGCAAGTTTTTCTTCCAATTGCAGTGTTCCTGCCAAGGCGGTTCCTGACTGGCAGCTGAGCACTCTATACTGTATACGCCATATATTTGGCAAGACTAATTTTTTTGCAAATCTGGACTTTCTGACCATTTTACTAGTGGTTAAATACACAATCATGGAGTACAGCACCAAATAGAGAAATGCATGCTTGCACGTCACATTCGTGTCAGAATCAGAGTCAACATTTTCGTGTGTCTTTATATTGGGGAATAGCACCTGACTTGACTGTGAAAATAAAAGCCTCGCAAAATATTTGGTATATACAGTATGTATTTTACAGCTTTTCTAGTCTTGAAGCTTTGCATGGATACAAAAGCTGGCTACCTGATATCAAGCACAACTTTTGAGAAAATTGCACTAGAAATTCAGATGCAGTCAACCTACTGGAGAAAAGAGATATCTACACAACAGGTGTACAAAGAAAAGAATACAATATCAACTTCCCTAATAAAGACACAAAGGTTTCAAACTTTACGACATTCTCAGACTAACAAAGTCTCATATGAGATAATTAAGATGACATATGTTTGATTCCTGAGTAGATATTGAGTTCTCATTTTCAACCCAATCATCACATGCTGCATCTTTTTAAACTTTGAAGTCAGTGATTTTTTTTTTTTTGAAGGGTAACATGGTGACCTATTGCAGTGCACATCTCTCTGCTGTAGTAAAGTTCATCAAGTATAGTTTGACTGTCTATGACACCATGTTGGGCCACACGTTTTGAGCTACGCATTGCGACAAAATCTTCACACATAGGGCACATTTCTGTATACTGTATTCAGCATCATTCTCTGATTACTCATGATTAAGTGCACAAACTTTCAATATGGCACATGAAAATTGAAGAAGAGTACACTTTGTTGAAATAAAGGATATCTAACTAATTACAGTATCTTCCCCTTACAATGAAATGCAAACAAAGTGACCAGCCTGTCAGTTTTCCATAAGACACTCAAGGAAGGTTTACATCTTGGCAAAAATGTTTCTTATTTCCTCTCAGTGAGTTAAAACTTCATGGAAAACCACAATTCATTTTTTCTTTCACCAATTACAGGGGCACAACTCTGAATATAGTTTTCTCTCATTTATTGATTTCATGGCATATTTCATGCAGGACAAAATTCAGCTTCCTGACATGGAATACCGCCGGAATTATTTCACGAAACTTACGTGGTGGTGTGCACGCCCCTGTCTTGACACTGACTTCATCTATGGCCATGAGAGAGTTACGGATTGAACCTACCGTTCCCTTGAAGGCAACCTGCAGTTAAAACAAATTTAGTGTTACATCATGTTAACGTAAAAGGGCACTGGTATATGTCAGATATTGCAAACACCTTTCACATTCCATCAGATAGATTAACCCTTAATGTGTTTTGTTCACAGTCTGGCATGCACCCTGGAGTGCATTCTTCTTCACATATTGACACCGATGTCTGAAAAATAACTGTCAATTAATAGAGATTACCTTGATCAAGTTTGGATAGATTACTGAATGCTCATGGAAATGCTTGGCACATTAAGCTTTAGAATGGTGCCTGGACAAACAAAGCAGGGTGTTTCTGTTAAATGTACCGGTACTGTCTAGTTGAGATCTTGATAACATCCTACGTCACAGCCTAGACAGTGTGTATACACTGGGGGTCTTGAAGGCATAAAGTGTAGACTGAGTGCAAGCAGAGTGTAGACAGAGGACATTAAGAGTTAAAAGTGAGAGTTTGCAAGGTGTCAAATCTATATTGAGTTTACAGCAGAGCATAAATTGAGTGCATTCAGAGTGATGATTTTGTGTAAAGAGTGTGTTCATCAAGTGACTTCAGAGTGAAGAGTAAGGTTTGGAGAGGTGTAGAGCACTCAAGATTCAGTGTAACTCGGGTGTAGAGTATGTGTATTCTGAGTGTGCACACCTGAAAGCTGTTGGTGTCAGAGACACAGAGGCTGTCCTGCTGTCAGCCAACAAATTTACCTGGCTATATGGAGGTGTATGACACTCAAGATTTGGTGTAACTGGGGTGTAGACTGAGTGTATTCTGAGTGTGCACACCTGGAAGCTGCTGGTGTCAGGGACAGAGAGGTTGCCCTGCTTCCAGCCAACAAGTTAATCTGGTTTGGGAAGGTACGTATATAGCACTCAAGATTCAGTGTAACTGGAGTGTAGACTGAGTGTATTCTGAGTGTGCACACCTGATAGCTGTTGGTGTCAGTGACAGAGAGGCTGGCATCCAAAAAGTTTATCTAGTTTAGGTAGGTTTATGACACTCAAGATTCAGTGTAACTGGGGTGTAGACTGAGTGTATTCTGAGTGTGCACACCTGATAGCTGTTGGTGTCAGTGACAGAGAGGCTGCCCTGCTGCCAGTCAACAAGTTTATCCGGCGGAGCCTGCCACAGTGCCTCGGAGTACTGCCCTCCTCTACGAGTGTGGACCGTGAGGGCGCCCTCTGTGTCATGGTAGTACCAGAAGCGCAGGCAGTGCGGTAGGGAGGTCAGGGAGTAAGTGGGGCTGTAGAGGTAGGCAAACTGACCGTCCTCCCGGTCAGTGTCCAGCCACATGTAGTAGCCTGACAGAAGAACAATTAGCATGCAATATTATAAATCCTGTATGCAAACCAGGGGAATTTCAGCTTGTGATACAAACTTGGTTGTAACTTTAATTATGATAAATGGTTTACTCAATAACCTGGACGTCTTGGTCTGTGTCTGTGATAAGTTTATTCCAGCTCCCCTCCTCACTGAGAATCTTGGAAATACACTAGCTCACATAAATGTATGCACAGATACACAACTCAGCAGAATACTACCATGATAGGGTTGCAAATATTGATAAAAAAAAAAAAAACCTGCAAAATTTGGTTAACTAGCTGATAAACTCACACGATAATATGTGTTCATAGAATAATATGTGTTCATACAGCACATCATGAGCATGAGGTGTAACATCCCTTGCAGTCAACATTCAGCAGGGCCATGGTAACTCTAGATACAGAGACTCCAACTCTCCCGTTTTCGACGGGAGATCTCCCGCCGAAAGCCCATTTTTTGCAAAATCTCCCGTTCTCCCGTTTGAGATTTGATTTCTCCCGCCCTGGCTCTGTGTCTCCCGGTGGAAAGGATTTCTTACTTTTTGCTATCGTATGTTGAAAAAATAAGCCTTAGATAGCACCAGAGAACAGCTAGAACCCTAGGAACTTCGCGCTTCGCACACATCAACTTGGAGTCTCCCGTTTACTAGGGGTTTCGGGCGGGAGAATCTCCCGATCAGAAGGTGCTTGGGGTTGGAGTCTCTGTAGATAGGATTACAGATGCTCTCTGGTTCTATCTAGGCTTATATTTTAATAAACATCACAAAACTAAAGGAGGACGGGAGAAAGCTGATTTTTAAGCGATAGAAAATACTTCCTAAGAGGGGGACACACAGTCAGAGTGGGAGAAATTTAGAATCACGCAGAAGAGCAGGAGATCTTGGCCTCAAAGTGTGAGATCTCTTGCTCAAGCAGAAGAGTTGGAGTCTGAGATCAGACCAGCTTACCTGAGTCTAAGCCAGTGGTCTTATCCAAGGGTATCTCTCTGTGCTCTCTGCCTCTGGCCCTGGACCAATCAAAATCATCCAAAGCCACTTCCTGGGTCCAGCCACAGGTGTCTGTCTCAAAGGAACACTCATCTGATGGGGGCAGCAAACATATTTTTATATTTTAAAAGAAATCACCTTATAATCATTTTTTTGTCTAGAATTAAACATAACACTATCTTCCCTTTCACTAAACAGAGCTTTTGTGGCATACATTCATAAATTTCACATTTATTCATTAGACTCTCTTCAAAACTTATGAAATGATAGACAATATAATG
The DNA here is from genome assembly GCF_040938485.1 of Diadema antillarum. NCBI lineage: Eukaryota > Metazoa > Echinodermata > Echinoidea > Diadematoida > Diadematidae > Diadema > Diadema antillarum. The sequence goes on from NW_027270914.1 coordinate 1,788,544, forward strand.
TAAATGAGAATCTACGTAGACAGACTGAGAACTTATCAGTAAAATCATCCATTTTAGAGGAGGGGGTATTGTTTTTGTTTTCATTCAACAGGAAAGATTGTAAACACCATTACAGTATTCTGAGAGCTGAAAAGGCATATTTTTATGGAAAAACAGCATTTTCCATGAAACCTGCAGTACTTTTGGCTAAAAAGCAGTATAATATAGTGCAATAAGTAACAGTTGGCATCTGTATAGAAGCATGAGAAGTATCAGAGTTACCCAGTTCTGGGCAGGTTGACGTCGCATCGTATTCAATGTCATCAATTGCCATGTCACCCGACCACCCGTAACCACGCACTGCTTCAAAGGCAATCTGCAGTGGAGACAAAAGGGAAAAGTCAGCCAAAAAAAATAAAATAAAAATGAATTGAAGATGTCTAACAATATTTCTCATAAGGAAAATGTGAGCTGCATGGTTCTTTCCACTACTAAAGTCTCCAACACTGGAGAAATGAAGCTATGAAAATATTGCTGTTGAATATAATGGCTATTTTTTTTTCAACAAAAAGCAAATCTGCAGTGAAGTTTATCAATATTGCCCCCAAGAATGCAAGTCACTATACATGTATGCTTCACAGATTTCTTTAGGATGTAAAAAAAAAAACATGCCGTCAATCCCTCGTTTGAGGCGAGTCCTCAACTGAGGTTACCCAAAGTGGGGTGCGTATATTTGTCGTTTGGGAGTTGGGAGTCGAAGTACTTGTTCATTGCAAATAAACTTTCTGCTCAGGCGTGACAAACCTGGAGGCCAAGCCAGGGTTTGATGACTCCAGCAGCTGTCGTATTACGTAAGAGCATGATAAGGATATCTGCCTGTGGCAGACCATTCAAAGTGAACTCAATTTTCTCTATCCTTTTTAAAGTTTTCAATTTTATATTCTATTGAGAAATTCTATGGTCATCCATTTTACATTTCGAACGAAAAAAATTGACCCGTAAATAACGAAAATACAGGAATAAGAAGGAGAGCATTGCCAGTTTGTCGGTGCTATTTGGCAGTGAGTTACAACGGGGAGGTGAGACTACTCCCTGGTTACAATCAGCCTGCTGACTGGATCGTTAAGAAAGCAGCTGTCTATTACGTAAGAGCATGATAAGGATATCTGCCTGTGGCAGACCATTCAAAGTGAACTCAATTTTCTCTATCCTTTCTAAAGTTTTCAATTTTATATTCTATTGAGAAATTCTATGGTCATCCATTTTACATTTCGAACGAAAAAAATTGACCCGTAAATAACGAAAATACAGGAATAAGAAGGAGAGCATTGCCAGTTTGCCGGTGCTGACAATGTGCTATTTGGCAGTGAGTTACAACGGGGAGGTGAGACTACCTCCCTGGTTACAATCAGCCTGCTGACTGGATCATTGAGAAAGCAGCTGTCGTATTACGTAAGAGCATGATAAGGATATCTGCCTGTGGCAGACCATTCAAAGTGAACTCAATTTTCTCTATCCTTTCTAAAGTTTTCAATTTTATATTCTATCGAGAAATTCTATGGTCATCCATTTTACATTTCGAACGAAAAAAATCGACCCGTAAATAACGAAAATACAGGAATAAGAAGGAGAGCATTGCCAGTTTGCCGGTGCTGACAATGTGCTATTTGGCAGTGAGTTACAACGGGGAGGTGAGACTACCTCCCTGGTTACAATCAGCCTGCTGACTGGATCATTGAGAAAGAGAGAGAGAGGGAGAGAGAGAGAGAGAGAGAGAGGGAGAGCGAGGGGGAGAGAGGGAGGGAGAGGGGGGAGAGATGGGGGAGGGAGAAGGGGAGAGCAAAATGGAATGACAATAGTTCCGGTCACTACAGTACAGGCATGCTCTGTCTGCATACGCTGAATGTCTACACTCACACACACACACGTACACACACACACACACGCACCATGGAGCTACATGGCCCATGCCAAAACCAAAACAATCTCCTCCTCTCGCGGTGCCCCCCCCCCCTCCTGTGGCGCTGTGGCGATGACTGATGCTTAGATTAGGCCAGGGTCAAGAAACAGGTGTTTTATATCTTTGACTTTAAGTCATTGATTGCCAAGATATGCACTGGCATTATTTACTGGGGTGTAGCCTCTTCAAACGAGAGATTTGCGTCATGAAATGAGACAATTCAAAAATATACTGTGCAACATGAAATATATATTTTTTCCTCATTTTAAATAAGTTATCAATCAAAGATTATGTACATATGAGAGAAATTATCAGAATTTTTAAATTAAATTTGCATGCTTAACCCATTCTCTACAAGATTTGAAATCTCCACAGACAATGCACAGGCCCCAAAACATTACCATAGGTAATGGGTTAATGAAGATCTCCCTCCAATCCTACCTAGGGGATGATTTGGTTCTGAAGGTTTTTTCGCTGACTCACCTCGTACTTGTAGTCTACATGAAGAGTGATATGACGGTACAGCCACATGTTCTGCAGGGTTCCCTCTTGCTTCCATATCACTTCCTCTTCACCCAATGAATTGTACAAAGAGACCTAGAACACAAGCAGAGCACACAAAGTAATACATACTTCAGACCCTAGCAAATAATCATTATTACAATTCAGGTGAGTTTGCCACTTACATTCAAAAGTTCATCCTATTAAGCAAGAATGAGAATAAAGAATGTCCCAATTAGAAAGGTCAGGAATCAAGTCAAATGTAAAGCATAATAATTTCACATGCAAATAGAAGGAAACTGACCAGAAATGAATATAAGTTATTAGTGGAAAAATGAGCAAAGAAAATGGGATTCCATCGGGATTCAAAACCCAAGACCTCCAGATGCTAGTCCGGTGCTCTACCAACTGAGCTATAAAAAGCCATAACGGTTAGTACAGTATTTGTCCCAGAAATCCTTAATTCTCAATGCTCAGATGGTCAGAAGCTATAGCAGTGTGTTTGTGTGTGACACACATGCACACACTTAAACCTGACATAAATCCGCAAGATAATTCCACTTGGGAATAAATGCGAGGGATCACAGAAGTGATGCAGCTTTTTTAGTATGTAACAAATGCAAACAGAAGGAAACTGACCAGAAATGAATTTGATTTTATATTAGTGGAAAATTCTTTGCTCATTTTTCCACTAATAGCATATTAATTTAAATACACAAGTCTTTCCACCATAGTATCCAAAGAGCTGATCATCAAAAAGTAGTCAGGGCTGTATATATAGCGTAATGAATTTTCAGACAGACTGACAGGTATTTAATTATCCGATAAAAAACGTGTCAAATTATAATGAATCAGTACCATGTCTCAGTAAGCATTGAAAATAAGACTTGAAAATGTTACTGTCATATTGTCCCATATAGAGTGATTTTCCTGTTTATCAAACATCTCAATGCATCAATTGTAAGTTATCATGTCTGATACATGTATGTTGTTATTTAAGTGTAACGCGCTATGTACCCTTTGGAAAAGGTGCTATACAAGTGGCACGATGTATGTACATATTGTACCTAGGGAAATCTGAACATTTTAATGCCATAGTGACAAAATTCTTTAACAAGATACTCTGAGAACCTTACCTTACTCTGAGAACCTTACCTTACTCTGAGAACCTTACCTTACTCTGAGAACCTTACCTTACTCTGAGAACCTTACCTTACTCTGAGAACCTTACCTTACTCTGAGAACCTTACCTTACTCTGAGAACCATACCTTACTCTGAGAACCTTACCTTACTCTGAGAACCTTACCTTACTCTGAGAACCTTACCTTACTCTGAGAACCTTACCTTACTCTGAGAACCTTACCTTACTCTGAGAACCTTACCTTACTCTGAGAACCTTACCTTACTCTGAGAACCTTACCTTACTCTGAGAACCTTACCTTACTCTGAGAACCTTACCTTACTCTGAGAACCTTACCTTCAGGGTGCCCATGGATTGGCCAAACATGTGGAGCCAGAAAGAGATGCAGGCGCCCTCTGGAGTTGAGGCAAGAGGAGAGGTCCGCACTCTGGCAGTGCTTCCCGCTGACCCCTGTGATGCCTCAAAATACATGTAAAAACCTGGGAAGAGAAGTCAAGTCAGTCACTCAGTGTCAATCAACACTCAGTGTCAACACTCAGTGTCAACACTCAGTGTCAACACTCAGTGTCAACACTCAGTGTCAATACTCAGTGTCAATACTCGGTGTCAACACTCAGAACTACATTACCCTGATAGAAAACAGGAACAATACAGAAAGCATAGCAGCATGGGTTCATTTGAAACATAGACAAGGTAGCTGCCACACTAGGCTTCAGGGGAGTCATTTCTTACATTGTATTTGACTCTCTAGATTAGTCCTAGAGCACCTGAGTCTGACCATAATGCACCAAGTCTGGTCCGGGAGCAACTGAGTCTGATTTTAATGCATATGAGTTTGACACTAGCATACCTGAATCTGGTCTTTGGTGTTAGTGCATGTGAGTTTGACCTTTGGTCTCAGGGCAATGTGAATCTGACCCCAGTGCACCTGAGTCTGATCTTAGTGAATGTGAGTCTGACCCTTGTGCATTTGATTCTGGTCCTAGAGCACATGTGTCTGGTCTTAGTGCAATCAAGTCTGCCTTTAGTGCACCTGAGTCTGGTCTTGATTTAATCTACCAGCCAGATATTAAGGAACCAGACTCAGCTGGTCTGAGTGCACTTACACATTTGTACATGTACAATTGTACATCCTAGTTTGCTCCCTGAGTTTTGCGTCCCTTGATCTCCTTACTGCAGGCAGGTGGGACATGAATCAGAAATATGCAACACTCTGCCTACCTGGATGAATAGTTCATATCATCCAAGAAATATATAAGTTTTATTTGTTTTTGTTGTGTGTATGTGTGTGTGTGTGTGTGTGTGCAGAATTGTGAAATGCAGTACAATCTCTGTAAAGCTCCACAAAGCAAGAAAGTGAAGCTTTTGAATACTCACCGCTTGCTGTAGTATGGTCACTAATAGGACCGGTGTTTGTAGAGGGGGTGGAGCCCATTCTCCTGATCCAATCGTAATTGTCATCGGTATCTTGCTTCCAACCACACATGTTATATTCAAAGTCACAGAAGACAGTGTCTTGGTTGTTAGGGTCTGCCTCGTCAGGGGAGACTACCACAGAGAGGAAATAAACAGAAAGATAACTGACTGCATATACACGGCTACCCAGCTCATCGCAGACAAAACATAGGCCACTATGAATTTCCACTTACATATTAAATCAAAAGAGTAAGCTCTCAGTTTTGAAATAATATATAATTTATTAAAATTGAACAATCCTAGCCCATTCAAAAAGTGATTGAAATAGAAAGAGTTATGAGGTGCAGTTCCACTGGAAAGGGAGAAAAAAAAATCCAAAGATTAGGTCCAATCACGTGTGCTGTGCAGAGGCATCAATGAAAACATGTTCTATTTCCAAGTGAAAGCAGAGCCTGTCCAAAAAGTTATGGTCCAGAAAAACTGCTAAAATCTCAATTTCTGTTGGACAAATGTTATCTCAAAATTTTGACAGCAGAAAAAAAAAATCCTCTCCCATGTACATTAAAGTTTGTGAATTTCAGTCAGTTAACCCAAATGATAATACTTTGGCCAATTACAAAGTCTTAATCTGCAACTATTTTGATGGTTTTGAGCTGGGTGGTCACAGGTAAACAACTGCATATTCAGTATTAACCCTAAAAAGGCCGGGGGGGGGGGGGGGGTTGAATCAACCCCCCCCTCGACATTTTTCGCGACTACCCCGCCGCGCAAAATTTTTTGACCGCGCCGTTCGCTGACTTTTTACTTTCAAGTCTCGCGCATCTTTTGACACCATTTTCGCGAAAATCGCGCATACCGTTACGACACTGCGCGACCTTTTATACATGTCTGTCAGACCGAAAATGGCTCAAAAACGTGATTTTGTGTATAAAGTCTATGCAAATGGAGTTTTCTCTTCTTATTCATAAAGATATGATTATTTTCACTTTCATAGGCTGAAACTAATTGATTTTAGCATAATTATACTTGAAATAGGTTCTGTCATAAATTTTGAGGAAAAAAAATGTTAAAACAAAAGGTCAAAAAAACAAAGAAATACATAAGAAATTCATAAAACAATAAAATACATAAGAAATTGATTTTGATACCAGATTTTTTTTTCATGTACATTGTAAGGAATGCTACAAAGAATGTTATCACCAAAAATTAGGATTCTAGGAGCTTTAATTTCTGATTTAGAGCAAAAAGTATGATTTTATGCATATATTAACATAATTAATCATTATGACGAAAATTTCCATATTTTTTTTTATAGTTTGGTAGATTACGCCACAGGTAATGTATGTGCCAATTTTCATGGCGATTGCGCAAGCGACGGCCGAGATCTCAGGGGGGGGTTGAATCAACCCCTCCCCGGCCACAGAACACCCAAAAAAGCCCGGCCTGGTTAGGGTTAAAGGAAAGTGTCTGGTATGAACAATATTTTTCAGATGTGAGGGGTTGGTATTAAAGGGACTACGCAGTAGAACATCTTTGATTTTGATTACAAATATATTTTATTTCATACTTGTCAAGTTCACACTGCAATAAGAAAAACATATAGATTTGTGAATTCAAGTAATTGTATTTCACTATCATGAGTTCACAGTCAATAAAATACCATAAAACTGCAAAACAAATTGAATCTTATATGAATACCATGGGCTGCATTTGGCAGATACTTTGAGAGTATGGTATTTTTGAAAAGAACAAGCTAGACAATTCTGGGAGTGGTTGAATTCATGATCAAGAAATACAATGAAGGGAAGGGTGAAATATAGCATTTCTCCACTATTGAGTTGATAACAGGCAACACACTTGTACCATGAGATGCAATATCTCAACTGTTGATTTACACATTGTTATTAGCAAAACTTGGCAGAAATAAAAACATGCAAAATACACAGTGTATACAATAACAAAATCTGAAATAAAACATCTTAAAGAATGTTATGGTATAGTATAGTGCTAGACCAGAATGACTTGCATACACTTACAGGAGCAAATTTCATATTCCACAAGCATGTCATCTAGGGCTATGTCTCCATAGCTGTAATCCCCCAGTGAGGCAATGATTAGTACCTTGTGGTTACGGGAGAGCAAGGAGAAAAGATATACAAGTATAAAGTGAAAAGTCACAGATACCAATGATGTTTCATATATACTTCTAAAAAATATGTGAGATATGAGGGAAGAGAAAACTGGACACAGTTTTGAAAGTTTCATTGCTGTTACTTTTTCTACTCTTTAAGGGAAAAAAATCTCTCTACATACAGTATACGTTGTACATGTATGTATATTAACATTGAATAATGCAATAAAACTGCAAACCAGCATTAGTTGTTGAAAATGTAAGAACTTTGATATTTGTTTGAACAGACTTGTAATTAAAGGACAAGTTCACCTTCACAGACATGTGGGTTGAGTGAATGCAGCAATATCAGTAGAACACATCATTGAGAGTTTGAGGAAAATCGGACAATCCGTTCAAAAGTTATGAGTTTTTGAAGTTTCTGCTTACTCAAGGCTGGATGAGAAGACTACTATAGCTTGTGATGTCACATGAGTACAACGATATAAAGAAAGAATAAAGAAAATTTAACATATTTTCACTTTTCTCGGATAAGAAAAGAACACTTGACTTCTCTCTTTCAGAAGGCAGGGGGAATAATATTACCCTTAACATATGTCAGTAGCAAGTCAAAGAAATGTGCACTTTATTCAAAAAGTAAAATTATGTGAAATTCTCTTTTTATTTTCTTTATATGGTTGTACGCTTATGACATCATACACTGTAGTAGTCTTCTCATCCAGCAGACACTACGCAGATACTTTGAAAATTCATAACTTTTTAATGAATTGTCTGAATTTCCCCAAACTTTCGCTGATGTGTTCCACTAATATTGCTGCATTCACCCAATCCACATGTATATGAAGGTGGACTTGTCCTTTAAATGTTTTTAACACTTCTTGATTCTCGTTCGATGTTTGATTTTTTTTATCAATCTTCTGGGAGTGAAAGGACCAATCTGGAACCTGCTTGAATGGAACTTATCTTTAAATGTGATTCTGACAGAGCTGAGTTTATCTGGAACTAGGATATTATAATCAATATGTCTGGCTTTTTGAATCACAACACTGAAAAGTCTACAGTGCCAACAAGTTGTGACAGAATAGTTGACATACACATACACGTAGGGTAAGAACTATTTCTTTTTGTGATATTCCTGCATCGTACACTTACCAGTAGTTCCTCTCCTTCTGGTGGTATTGTAATCTGGAAATGGCAAATAGATTTATAAATATTAACACATTTTGCACTAAACTTTTGAAATTGAGTAAAACAAAAAAACAAAAATAAATGTCTTACAATATGCACATACTTGATACACTCACACACATGCCACATGATACCATATCTTTCATAGAGCTTTCACAATTTTTTAGAATATTATTCAAAAAATAATATTTCAATCGTAATCTTGAAACTTATAAAAAAACAATAATAATAGTGTACCAACATAATTTTTTTTATATGTATACCAAGATATTACATATCAAATGGGCATATTCAATTGCAGTACAGAAGAGCAAAAGCCAAAGCATAGTCAATGGAAAATCACACATGGGTCATCATGAATCTTTAACAGTATCCATAGCAATGAATGAATGGTTCCAGTTGAGAAAATCTTTGTTTCCTTGTCTAAACCTCAATGTCATATTTCAAAATTTAAGTTATAAGGCAAAATATCTTGTAATATCCAAATCAAGGTTTCTTACTATGTAGCTGCACTAACAGTTAAAAGCCAGTCAGTCAACAATAGGATCAAACATTGAACAGACTACTGCAGGTCTTTTTTTCCCCTGTCTCCAGTCTTATCCCAGGCTAGTTCATGTTTTCATTTTCAGATGGTTGACTTCAAATGAATAAGCACAAAGGGTCACGGCAAAATTTTGTTAAGATTGTAACTCTCTCTGTCACAAAAAAAGGAAAATAAAAATTTTCTGCATAATGGAAACTATCAATAATGGTAATGCTGCTGCTGCTGATGATGATGATAGTGATAACAAAATAATCAGAATAACAATAACTTTAATAATTATTATAATAATAACAAAGTAATTAATGATTATCATACTTTATTCATTCTTGAAGAGAGACTAGATTGATACTCACATTGCCAGAGAAGTAGTCCGCTAAGCCAACCTTGCCGGGCAGCCAGGTATCCTCATTAGGGATCTGGAGACCGGTCATCCGCCATCCGTAGGCCTGCCTACCAGTGGTGAAGTCCTCAAATACAAAGCTGAGCTCGCCGATGGCGGAGCCGTACATGTGGTACCAGAATGTGAGACAGACATTGGGATCCGTGACATGGAGAGGGGCTGAATAGAGGACAGCTGTGTAGCCTGGCGATACATAGTTACTCTCGAAGTAAATGTAGAACCCTGGAGGAGATAGGGGAAAGTTTTATATATAGGAGATTTTTACAAACCAGTGGCTAAAAATGTAATTGCATTCCAAGGAGATGCCATGAGTACCCTCTCCAACTCTTGCTGAGTACATTGCCAACTCAGGATCCTGCATTGAAAGTGTCATTGCGGACATGCTTTCAGGGTGCTATACAAATCACAATATTGTTTTCCTATTTGCTAAATTCAAGGAACGTTCAAGCAGAGAATGATAAATCAAAAGATTCCCAACTCACCAGCTGTGGTTCCAAGAGTGTGGTCCACAGTCGGCCCAGTCCCTCCAGTGGCCGTCCCTCCCGCTAGACGCACCCAGTCTGCGTAGTCACCCGTCGGAGCGTTCTCCCACAGACAGAAACCACTTTCAAAGTTGCAGTCAACTACAAGATACACATGAGATACATCCATGTTGTCTTGTGATGAGACTACCACAAAATATCTTAAAGTCAGCTTGAAAGGAGGCTACTGGGACTCTACAGTATGTCCCAAAAAAAAAATTGCAACGGGGCCCTCGCGATGATATCTTTAAAAATAGTGAATCAATCTAAATACAAATTCAGGGTATGAAACTATAACTCATTGCCCACATCTTATAGAAAACCCCACTCGATTTGCTTCAGTGGTCAAAGAAAATTAAGGAATTTTGTAGAGGATGTCGGGAATCTCTTCCGTCCAAGTTCTGCCTGTCAATCACACACAAGATCATCGAAGTGCTAAAATTGGAATAATCAGACTCATGACATGCTTTACAACAATCCACATTTCTCTGTGACTGCTTTAACCAAATTGAATGAGGTTTTCTGCAAAATAGAGCTAAGATGTTATATTTTAAGACCCTGAAGTAGCACTTAGACAGGTTGATCATATTGGGAGTTATCAATTCGAAAATATGATTGTAATTTTTGGGGCGACTTACTGCAGTATGTCCCCCAAAAAATTACAATCAGATTTTCACATTGATAACACCCAATGTGACTAAATTCTTAAAATGCTACTTCAGGGTCTTAAAATATAACATTTTAGCTCTATTTTGAAGAAATCCCCATTTGATTTGGTTAAGCGGTCACAGAGAAATGTGGATCGTTGTAAAGCATGTCATGAATCGGATTCTTCCGAGTTTAGCACTTTGATGATCTTGTGTGTGAATAATAGGCAGAACTTGGACGGAAGAGATTCTCGACATCCTTTACAAAATTCTGTATTTCTCTTTGACCACTGAAGCAAATCGAGTGGGGTTTTCTGTCAGATGTGGGCAATGAGTTATAGTTTTACATCCTCAATTTATATTTAGATTGATGCAATATTTTTTAAGATATCATTGCGGAGGGCCCCGTTATAATTTTTTGGGGGACATACTGTATGATTACATATTACATGTATGTTTGTTTTCATTTTCATTTTCCAACTGACAAGGTAGCTGGATAGCCCAAATTTAGCTGCACTAGCCTGTCTTCCATGGGGTCCAGTTTAAATACTTCACTGTGATAATATGCACAATGCTCTTTGCAATGAATGAATGAATGAAGGGGGATATTTCACTACCAGTTCTTAATTCTCCTCCAACCTCTTCTTCATCTTCTTCTCCATCTTTCCATTTTCAAACTAATCATCATTATGATTATCAATACTGGGTGCCAAACATGTATGGACATAGAGCGATCTAGGAGTGTTTTAACCCGTTGAGGACAGACAGATTTTGCTACAACACACATTTCCCATAGACACCTGCCCGAGTGTACTCGGGACTCGTCCTCAACGGGTTAAGAGGCTGAATGGACATGTTATGGAGATGTGGTACTCACGTTGATTAGGGCAGGATCCAGCCAACATAGTGACGTCATCAATTGCTATATCACTCAGTTCGGTGGGTCCTACAACACCTTCAAAGACCAGTCGGTATTCCTGGGTTGCAGAAACCTCTGCCATCATCCCGTACCAGTTGTTGAAGTGGTCACCACTTGTGGTAGCAACTTGTGTCATTGTCCCTCCAATTTCATACTGGTCCAGAGCAAATGAATATTTTCAAGACTTCTTTAAGATCTCTTACATATATATACAGTACTTCAATTACAATACAAATATATTTTGCATTGAATACACCCAGACATCTGTACGTAGCATGTAAATATACAGACATCATGATATACAATAGTTAAAATACATTTGATCATTTTGCATACCACACACTTTATGAAATAAAGTGTGTAGTATGCCTTCTCTGTTAGTCTGTATATATACATCATACACATGTCTGAGTGCATCATAAGGACTTGCAAGCATCAGTTAACTATGGAATAGTTATCCAATGAGACACAGCCACACAGCCTAGACTAGATTAAACTAGAAATGTCGCTACAGCGACTGGTTATACCCCCCGCCAAACAACATTTCATAAGCTTTGGTCAAAACAACATTTCATAAGCTTTGGTCAAAAAACTGAGGAAGTAGTTAAATCCGCAAGATCTTTCCTTGATCTTCTACCATTAATATGCCATTACCATGGCAACGTACTTTCGGGTACTGTCGAAAAATGCGTCTTGCACATCTACAACCAAAGGCACACATCTGTACCAAGTTTCATGGAAATTGGGCAAAAACTGAGGAAGTAGTTTGCAACACAAAATTTTCCATCATTTTGGCTCATAATATGTGAGCTGTTACCATGGCAACATACTTTTTGTCACTGTCAAGAAATGTGTCATGCTGACCTATATCCTAAGACAAACATTCAATATGAATTCCATGAGAATTGGAAGAACACTGATGAAGCAGTTTTGCCATGAAGCATTTTGCCCTATATTTTACCAATAACATGCCGTTACCATGGCAACGCACTTTTTGCCACTGCGGAAATATGTGTCTTGCACATTAACATATTCAGATGAACATCTGTACCTAATTTCATAAAAATTGATCAAAAACTGTGGGAGGAGTTCGCGACGCAAGATTTGTACCCATTTTTGCCCATAATATGCCGTTACCATGGCAACGTACTTTTGGGTACTGTCAAAAAATACGTCTTGCACATCTACAACCCAAGGCACACATCTGTGCCAAGTTTTATGGGAATCGGTTGAAAACTGAGGAAGTAGTTCGCGACGCAAGATTTGCAACGGACCGACCGCCCGACCGACCGCCCGACCACCCGACCGTCCGCTGATTCCTATATACCCCCTTCAAACTTCGTTTGGCGGGGGTATAATAATTCCACTGACATACCAAAGAATTGTGCATCATCTGTTTTATAGAATAGTGGACAAATCTGTGCCAAAAACCCATTTTTTCAGTCAATGCAAATCTACTGGATACATGGCAAGCCATCTCTTGCAAAGTGCACAGACTCTTGCTACAGGTGTGTGATGACAAGTTTACAGTGTGCTATCATCAGTCATTTAAATGATTACTGTATCAAACAAATAGCCAGTAAAAATAAACATATAATGCATATCTCATATCAAAGAATGTCCTGGATGTACTTTATCAACAACATAGTTCTTCTTTTTTTTGGGGGGGGGGGGGGGGGGGCATGGACCACTGGATTGAGTTTACAGGTACTGTTTACCGCTGGGAGCAGGGATTTAAAAAATGTTTGAGATATCACATTTGATGCATATGTGAAGGTCAGTTGTATAACAAAACATCCCACCACATAAAAAAATAGCAATAAAGCCTAAAATATAAGGAGATATCATGATTTTTCTCAATAAACCATAACTGTAATATTCATTGTTACTATTGTTCATATTTTGTATATTCAACAGTACTTAGCAGTGATCTAACTAGTTCAATTTTTTTACATTGGCTGTTTCTATCACTAACTCACATTTTAGAACTATTTTGAAGCACTAAAGCTAGGTTTTTGTTTCATTTGCAACTGGAAAATAATGCCTTTAACTCTCCAGTAATAAAATCATCTGTCATATATTAGTGGCTAGAGATGACTCAATATCATATATTCATAATAATGTAAACTAACAATTTGCATCACTTTATTTCCTTGTCAGTGTTTCTTGACATGAAATGGAAAAGGGAAAATTCTGCACATCAAAACATCCCATGTTTATGGTAGTTCAGAGTACAGCAGTAAAGACGGGATTAGTATTTTAAATAGCACTTCTTTTTCTGCCTTATTGACTGTTTATGACAACTACATGTTACCATGGTGACGAGTAGGCATAACTTACATAGATGTTGAGAGTGCCCATGCCCTGGCCATACATGTGGAAGTAGAACTTCCAGCACTGGCTACCACTGTCATCAGGGGCAGTAGGGGGAGAGAGAAGCTGAGCCTTCTCTCCCTCGCTGTGCAAAGAGGCCTCAATGTACATGAAGTATCCTAGTGGGATTGAACACAACAATCACTGATTATTTACATAACAATTCGTCATCATTTAAACTGATAGTTCTAATAATAGTAACAATGGTAATGACTAAACAGTGGACCCCAATTATAACGAAGTCCTCAGGACTGGCAGTTTTCTTTCGTTGTATCGAAATTTCCTTATAACCGAACAAATAAAGAGTCAAAATATATAATAGTAGATGATGTTGTGGCCTGAATTTTTACATTGTTGTAACTCAAATTTCGTTATAACAGCAGGAGTGCACTGTACAACAAATTAAAACTGAAGATACAGATGATGATAATAACACTTGCAGTTGTGAAAAAATAATACATACATTGCCAGTAGCAATATCTATCCCATAACACCTTGGCAGTGTACCTTCATGGCTGTGTACATTCTTAGTAATTAACAAAATTCTATGATCAGCAAATGACTGTACGGACTAAAATACATGTACTCGTAAATATATCCATACTAGAGGGGGTCAGTGCCTAAACGATGCATTAGTCTGAACATATTATTCAGAGTTTCTGCAAATTCTTTAAAAATATTCAAAACAATTCCAATGGCAACATTAACTCGAAATGTCACTATGGCATCTGGTATGCCTCAGCCATAATGCATGATTCTCCTAATAGGTCTATAGTACATGTGGACAATGTGTGATTACATTTTCACAAAATTGGCAAAATATCAAAATGACAAGTTTGTCATAAATGTGCTGAATGTTCACCTTCCTTGACCTAGGTATAAGTGGATGAATAGGAGAGCGTGGGGATTTAAGGACTTTAACTTGACTTTGACCCATTCATAAGTGTATGCATTGAGTAATTTTTAAGGTATGGAGAAAAAACGCAATTTCTGTATTGAGTAGTAAATTGTTACCATTTTCATCTGACCTTTGACCCTAACATTCATAAGATAATCACTGTCAGGCAGAACATGCAAAAATATATATGTAAGTTTCAAGATAACTTGAGTCACTTTCGAGGTATGGAGGAAAAAGTTAGTTCAGTACTTTCAATTGATCTTTGACCTCCTGACCTTAAAGGCAAAAAAAAAGAAAAAAAAAGAAGAAAAAAAAAAAAGAAGTTTCCCAGAGAATCTCTATTGGGTTATACATGCATACACCAGGAAAAAAAAGTAATAACAATCCTGCTGGCATTGCATAAATATGAGAGAAATAGTAAAATTTTGAAGTGTTGCCCTTGACCTTTGACCCCTGCCAGTCAGTACATGTATATACTAGTATACTATGTTCCATGAAGATACCTTGAACAATTTCCAAGGTACCGCTACCAAGAAAAAAGTGCAATTTTAATATTTTTACTTGACCTTTTTACTTTTGACCTTTGACCTCATGACCCCAAACTTTCACCATAGAATCTTAATTGGGTAATACAGTACATGTATACAGTAGGTTTCAAGAAAATAATAATAATAATAATAACTGTTTTGGATATAAACTCCAAATTTTATTGTCCGAAAATGGAAATTCTTTTTTGCCCAATTGATCGTGGGCCCGGCAGCCACTGAGCAGCGCCAGATCGACGTTGCTCTAACCTTTTCAACTGTTGAACGGCAAACAAGGTAGCAGCAACTCCCATCTTTTAACGTCTTTTGGTATGACGCGGCCGGGGTTCGAACCCAACACCTCCCGATTGTGAGGTAGCCGCTCTACTTACTGAGCCAACACATCGTTAAATATCTTCAGGCAATGCATAGATATGGTGGAAATAGTGAAAGTTTACATATTTACCTTGACCTTTTGACCTTTGACCTTGAGCATTTGCACCCAAAAGTTGATAGGCACAACTTCAATCCCTAATACACATGTACATGCCAAGTTTCAATTGGATACCTCAAAAGGTTTTTTCATGACGTTGTCCACAAAATTCATTACGGACGGACGGAAGGAAGGACGGACGGACAGACAACCCGAAAACATAATGCCTCCGGCACCACTATGTGGCGGAGGCATAAAAAACAAGAGGAAATTGTCATCGTTTTCCTGCAATATCAATCAACTTACAATTATACCACAAAGAAAAGATGGTTATTATTACTGACTTAGAATTAAAATGAGTGAAAATGAACATACAAATCTTAATTAAGCAAATTTCAGCATAACCATTTTCCACAATCATTTGTATAGATGTAATTTTTCCCATGGTTTTCTACAATTCAAAAGAAGTTTCCAAATATTCATAACTTCTCTAGCTCTTCCAAGACCATGGAAGCACCATAAAGCATATCTACGGGGATTCAGTCATTACCCACACCCTGGTGGGGATTTCACATCTACCAAAGATATTAGCCACTGACCGCTAGGGGAATCGTAGGTGTGGTCAAGGGTGGGTCCAGTGCCCTCCGTTGTGGTGCCGCCGGCTCCCCTTGACCAGTCAAAGTCATCTAAAGACGGCTCCTGCGTGTAGCCACAAATGCTGCTCAGCTGAAAGTTGCATTCTTGGGTGGCTGCAGTACATCAGAGGCGGAACACGGTGTCAACATACAAATAAAAGTCTAATACCATATATGCCATCTATTTCGCAGGGTACCATTTTTCGCAAGTTCAGCAAGTCAGGTGCTACTTGCAAACTTTACGAACACAGAAGTAAAAATTGACTCTTGAATGGAAGGAAGCATTGGTATATATTCTAAAATACTGAGAAATAAGAGAATTCATCAAATTAAATTGCAGTGCACATTCACCTACTCTTCCTCCCTTCCCTCTCCCTCTCTTTCTTTTCTGAAAAATACAACATCTAGTATTGTGAGATTACAGAATAATGACTAATGTTACTCTGTAACAGTGGTATATTATGTCTTGTGAATATCCTGTTTTTTTATTGTTATTATATGTGTATCATCATGTATGTGTCCCTTGGCAATGAAAGTGCAATGAACTTTGTCTGATGTAAGTCAATACATATATATGGAAAAAACATCCTCATGCAGACAAATTTCATCACTAGGGGATAGGCACAAAAATTTAGTTTCAACCAACCTTTATATTTGTAAGCTCTGGATACAAATTATCACCTATCTATACAGTACTCCAGGAATCCCAAAGTATCACCAGACAGACAGCAAAGGTGAGACAAGCATCATTGGTGATCTATCACTTGAAGTCTACTCCCACTTCGTCTACTACGCATTTAGTCTCAACCCACATGGTCTAATCCCATTTTGTCTACAATCAGTTCGTGTAAGGATCATTTAGCCCAATTACCACTTAGCCTCATTACCACTTGGTCTACTTCCAGATGGGCTATGCCCACTTCGCCTAATACCCATAGTTTATTAGACAAAATGGGAAAAAAATCCAAGGAGACAAAGCTGCAATTAGACCACCTGGTCATTAGACAAAACGATAAGTAGCCAAACAGGGCATTAGACAATGTGAGAAGTAGACCAAATGGGCATTAGACGAAATTGATAGTAGACCAAGTGAGCTTAGCTGTAGTGGTGTTAGACAAACTGGGAAGTAGACCATCTGATAGTAGACCAAGTGGCAATACACTGCATCTTTGGCTTGAGAATCTACACTAGTGGACAAAGCCAGCCAGGGAAATAATAACGGTCAGTTGAAGCTCTGATTTTTGGTAGTAGAGTAACATGCTGAGCTTACCTGGACATGCACCCTCTGTAAGGTCAAGGTCATCAATAGAGATGTCACTGGTGTATGATGTCCCTCTGACCGCTTCATACACCACCTGGCCGGGGGGGGGGGGGGGGGGGGGGGGGGGGAACAGTGGAAAGAAACTTATACCACAACTGACCTTTCTAAACAGAAAGGAATGGCTATGAGAAAAAGAATGGGAAAAAAGAGCAGCATTTATGGAGCTAACTTTACTGGGGATTTCTTTCCAAACATTGCTATCTTCCCACAATATACTTTGTGTTAGAATTTATCATCATGTCATTTTGAAGTGTGATACAAGAAATGGCTGGAAACAAGGCAATCAGTACTAAAATCCGCATTTACTACAGAGATTTTTTTTTCAATGTGAATGCCTGATGTTGGGAGGGAAATACAACACACTGCAATCGTGCCACAATTGATACTAACATTAACATAGGCCTATGCAGCGCAAATACAAAATGTATGTAACACGTTTTATGACAACACAACCAAAGTGAAAAATATGTGTGCAAAACTTAATGCAATAATTGTTAGTGAGCTAGGCATCATTGCTTAGTTTGAGTAGTATATCGTCACTGGGGTGACAAGACCTTGTATCTCAAATTTTGGTGAAAACGATTTTTTTTTTTTTATTAATGGTCAGATAATTGGTTAAGTGATGTCCTGTCCAAATCCTAACTGTCTTACCCCAAAAATGAAGCCACCATGGCATGCTAAAGGAAAGGCTATCCCATTCGGTACAGTGCTTTGGCCATGTTTTTTGGCTCTCCTGAACATGTGACATTTTGTAGATACGAGGCCTTGTCACCCCTGCGACGATATGTAACACCCGTTATCATTTTAATCACTAAAGTTTAATCAGTATTGTAACACCACCTACAGTGGGGAAAGATTATAAAATGTGGGAATGAAATAAACCTGAAAGACATCCAGCTGGATGAGGTCCACCGTCCCAGAGTGCCACACGTCATCTGAATTCCCCGACTGACTCCAAGCCAGAGACCGTGACGTGGTACCATTGGGCTGAATGTGAACATTCAGGCTGCCCATTGCGCTGCCAAACATGTGGTACCAGAACTGCAAACAGTATGTGCCCGGCTCCACCGCTGGACTGGTTAACGTGGCGCTGTCACCGGCTGCTCCATAGCTGGCTTCCAGGTACATGAAGTACCCAGCAGCTGAGAGGGGGAAATAGACAACTTTACAGTAACCTATTGTGTATGGGGGCTTTCAGTCAGCTCTCTATGGAGATTTATCAGCCTCAAGAGCAATAGTTACTGTTACGGCACCACGACCACTATAAGACGACACAATGTATCATTATAAGTTGACAATAATAACAGTATGATGAGACAGACTTTTTTTTTTTTTTTGGGGGGGGGGTTCTTCTGTATTCTTATTTCCATATGTACAGGCATTCTGTGATATGGTTGTATACATAAACAGGACACACTAAGTTGTTGTGTGCTTTGAGAGCAGAGTAGCACAGAAAACCCTACAGCAATATATACACTGTCCACACTCTAAGACACAGACAGATTTACGGGTTCAGTTGAAGAGTTAGGTGTAAGGAGAAATCCTTTTTTACTTTACTAGCATAAGTTTCATATCTCGCATGCATAGTCATACAATTCAATACTGAATTGTTAATACAAAAAAACAAAGAATTTACTTTCCATCGTGAACGTTATTTCGAACTCAACATTAATATTTATCCATTCTCATACTTCAACCCACAATCTATCAACATATTGACACTCACTCAAAAAATGTATTAAAGTTTCAATGTGCGTAATACAAAACAAACATTCTTTTCTTCCAATGTGTGGGGAGAAATGGCAAAATTAGAGGCACAGTGTATCATACAGCCTGGACTGAAAATCTAACATTAGTCCTCTTTGTAGATTGATTGTGCATATCTGGAGGAAATGCTGGTAAGTCTGAGACAAGTTCTGTTCAAATAAATGACTCTTGTGTTACGTTGTTTTGATTGCAACTAACTGAAAACTGCCCTACATCAGCATAATAACCATTTAAAGATCCTGTTTACCTTTGGGAGCAGTGATTTAAAAAAAAATCAAGATATCACATTTGATGCATGTTTGCAGGTCTGTTGTATCACAAAACATCATAACATACAAATGTTTTGCAATAAAGCCTGAAATATAAGGAGATATCAGTATTTTTCTCAATAAATTATAACTGTAGACAGTTTGGTCTGGAAACATATCTATTATAACTATTGTTCACATTTTGTATATTTAATAATACTCGCCAAATAGCCTGAGATGGATCTCATGAATATAATCTTTTATCATGGCTACTACTCAAACACTGAAAAATCAGTGTGTACGTGTACTTTAATATGTGAATGAAGATAAATCAGCTGCAAGGACCGGTTCTGGTGCCCCACTACCTACTGTAACCATACTCCTCATCATTTCAACTGAATGTTTAAGTGTATGTTTCTTTTGAACCTACCTGAATTCAGGGTGTGGTCAAACGATGGTCCAGTGTATAGAGACGGCGTCGATCCTTGTATCCTACGCCACAGCACACCACCATTCATGTAGTCACACTCCCCGTCCTCAAAGTCACATTTCAGTGGATGGGGTGCTGTGAGTGGGGGGTTGGGGAGGGGAGAAGAAATATATTTCATAGAAACTTGATAAGCACAATGAAGACTACCACCTTCCAAATGCAGCCAGCTGTAGCTATCACCCCTTTTCACACCAATACACCACACATCCACTTATTTTCACAAATACACACCCACACACAGAACCCTCATGCTACCATGCACCTTTAGCTATCATATTCACTCTCTACTCAGGTTCTTTCATTCCCATCCCAAACTCAATGTGGCTCTTTCCCACTCTTTTCCTCTTCTCTGATTCGTCTGTGCTTAACTGGGATCCACTAAACTCATCCAAGCTTATACAATGATTAGCACAACATGAAGATTATTCGATGAGCAGCCCATGCTATCTTTCCACCATGCAAACTTTCAAAGAGAAGGCCTATGTTCTCTGCACCGAGCAAAGTGTCAACGATCACATCATTATTTTCTAAATTGCAAATAAACCTTTTGTCTGTTTGTTTCTTTGTATGATTGTTTATTTATTTGTACGTATGTTTATCTGTTTGTTTGTTTGTTTATTTGCTTTTGTGAGGATTTATCACAGCATTTCTTCATTATTTGAATGATATATCCAATGTATTGAAAGTCAATACCCAGAAAGTGACTATGATAACACTGGTAGCAGGCTACTAGCCTGGAGACCTCAATAGATCAGCTCACGTGCTGCCTTTGCATCTTGACGGGAGTGTGCTGAGGACTGTCTAAATCTGAATCCTACCATAATATGAAGTTTACATCTTGGGGAGAGAAAGAAAATGAGTCATGGCTCATAGCATCGTTAGGGTACACATCTCTCCTATCGAAAGTGAAGCATCTAACCCTGCTCAGTCGATCATCAAGCATCAGTGATCATTCCAAATCTATTGTCCCCTTGTCTGGTACACATCTGCACCTCAAACTCAACATTTATCAAAAAGTGACTAATACAAAGATAGTAATTTCAATTCTTAACATCAAGCATCCACAGGCACTTCAGAGATGTGCATAAAAAGTGGTAGGCAATTTAGTAACAAAAAGGTCACATGCTGTATATGCTATATGTTCAGCAAGTCTAATTTTTTGTGAATCAGGATTTCTGGAAAATTTTGTGAGTGGTAAAATGTGCAATCATGAAGTACGGCAACAGATGGAGAAATGTTCCCATGCATGATGCATTCTTATCAGCATTAGAGTTAATATTTTCATGTGTTGTTAAATTTTCAAACAGTACCCCACTCCTGAAATTTGCAAAAATTAAAACCCAGCAAAATATATGACATATACAGAACGTCATGGAAATGTGGAAGAGGGCACTCACTGCCACACACGCCCGTGGTGTAGAGCGCTGTGTCGTCCACAGCAACGTCGATGTTTCCACCTTCCCCAATGGTCACCTGTAAGACAACCTGGAACTCAGTGTTACTGGTGATGTCAAACTGACCGTACTGCCAGAGGTCACCCTGACCATCCATTATGGTCAACATGACCATGGAGTCGTACTCTGTTGGGGGGTCAAACTGTAAGTATGAGCCGGTCAGGTTCACACTTCCTAGAAACATACAAAGAAAAGAAAGAAAAAATAAAGAAAAATTGAAATTCTTTGGTGCCTACATCATCACTGCTTTTAATACATGACCACTTCTGTGTCAGATTTGTCTCTAATTAAATTTACAGAATAAATAGGTGTAGGCAAAACAGCACAATCTTCTCTACTTCAGCAGCAAACAGAAAGCACACAATGTAAACTGTATTTACACAAATGATAACCTTTACTGTATACGGACAAAATACAACTTCCACTTTTTATTAAAGATGACTTTATACTGCATATCTTTGAAATACTTTTCTTTTTCTAAAAATTCATGAATGAATTTCATGAATTTAAGCAGTTTTTCATGTATTCTTTATCCAATGAATAACATGCAGTAACTATTACAAGTTACCAATTTATTGGTGACAGCATGATAACAGAGAATTGACTCACCATAGCCTTCCATGTGATAATTGACTCATAATAGCCCTTCATGTGATAATTGACTCACAATAGCCCTTCATGTGATAATTGACTCACCATAGCCCTTCATGTGGTACCAAAAGGTGAAACATGAATCGGCTGGATCAAAGACTTCACTGAATAGAGTGGCGCGATCACCAGGATTTGTGCCCGTCGCATCAACATTCATATAATAGCCTGTAGAAGAGATATGCACACTGGAATACATTATCAAGCATTCTAACACACCTCCCTGGTGATTTTACAATACTGCAAATGAGAAATATCATATGGTTTGGAAACCTGCTCCTTCAAGTTGTATTCTACTGTAAAGTCACACAAAAATAAAACAAACACATTTGGGAGATTACAGATACAATGTGCATCAAAATGTAAACAACAAAATATGTATAGAAACTAAAATCACAAGTGAAGTTCACTGAAATAGGCCTTGGACGACAAGTGAGGTTACAACGTTCAATATCTATATTATGATACCACCTATGAATTATCCCACACTCTACCATTCACATATAGATGATGAGTGACATTCATATACTATTTTCTTCACACTTTGCTTTCAATGTTGTTATATACAGCTACAGAAATTGAAGATGAATTGCATCATATTAAACAAAACCTAGTAATGCCATTTAGCTTTTATGTCATTTATCTTAATAGTCTTATCTTAATAATTCTAAACAAAAGCATCTGAGAATCACATGCATATTGATCCACAGTGTGTTTTGAAAATGGTTACAAAAAAAAAAACACCATTGTGGACTTAACTGGACACCATGTCCGATATATTTACTTACAAAATACACACACACACATACACATACACACACACACACTCAAGAGTTTCTCATGCTGACCTTCGCGTGACCCAGTTGTGTGGTCAGTTGTTGGACCTGTGATGGAATTCACTATCCGTCCAGATTTTCGTAACCATGCCAACTCATCATCATCTCCATCATCCGCCAAACTCTGCCAGGAGCAAGCATTCTTATCAAAGCTGCAGTGACCTGCAGGGGAAGAAAAAGGCATCAACACGAATGGCATGACTAACAAGATAACAAAACATTTGAAAGATATTTGTGCCAATCTTTGTGGGTTTTTTTTCACACAGGGCATATCAATAATTTGCGGTAAGTAATAAATTTCTTTTCATCATGTTTTAAACTGCTTCACAAGTTCTTCAAGTCTTCATCTTTATTTCTCATCAGCAATGCACTCATCTTTACTGGACTCTCTCTTTAGCCCTTTCAGCACCAGGCACTGACCTTAACTTGTTGAGGCTTTTTCACCAACATTCAGTAATCCATCTAAACTCAACCTGGTTGTAAAGTTCAGCAAGCAAACTCAAGTCAAATGATGTGCCTCAATGTAACAGGAAGGCCATGATGACACACTAGGGATACGGGGGAGTACCGTACGAGGAAATCTCTAGTTATCAATAATTACATTTCTACTCCATTTGGAAAACAAAGCACAGTGAGGGTGAAAGTCTGTCTTTTCTATTCATTGACTTTCTACTCCTAATATTCTGCTCCTTACCACGTGGATCGCATGCCCCTGACTCAATGGCCATGTCGTCAATGGTGATCCCTCCAAGTGATCCAGATCCGACGACTCCTTCAATGACAGCCTGGAGACGACACACAGGTACAAGTCAATGGATTGACTTCAAAATCTTAATCATGGTATTTATGTGTTTGCAAGAACTAGGCCCTATTTATCTACAACGGCTGATAACAAAATATCGTCCAGCAAGAAATCTTTGCTCTCAGTCCAAACTTCCGTTGTACACCCCCACAACATCAACACAGTTTTAGGGCACAAGATCTTTTCAACTGGCAGCGGCAGAGTTATGAAACAAATTACCCACGTATCTCAAGCAAACAAACACAGTAGATGATTTTAAGCGTTTGTTGAAAACACATCTTTTTAATATGTCCGTGGACTAGGCTTAACACTATACAATGTTTGTCACAGCTCTGTCACTTTTCATCTTGTTTTACCTCCTCTCTTTCTCTCTCTCTCTCTCTCTCTCATGTCTATTTTCCTAATTTCTATTAGTTCCTTCCTTCAATGTGCAATGAGACATTAATTCATTTTTGTGACATGCGCTATACAAATATAGTTTATTATTATTTCACAAATGATTCACTTTCACCTTTCTCTAAAATATACATGTATTCATGATTATCAACCCTTTGAGTGCTTTGAGTGCCAACTGGCACAGGAAAACTCATAGCTTTGTACACACTGTTTAAAGTCCCTGGCACACAACGGGTTAAATGAAAAGTAGAAGCCAGGGGCCCGTTTCATAAAACTTGTTGTCAGTGACAACTGCCACATATCTATGACAAATTTACTCTCAGCCAATCAGATGCAAGGATTTCAGCAGCTTGTCACAACTATGACAACTTGTCACTGATAACAAGTTTTATGAAATGGGGCCCAGGGCTACATTAGTTTACCATTCGTCTCCAATGTTTACTCTAGCATCTACTCAATCAGACTATCTCTCTCTCTCAATCACTGTATTAGTCATTATCCCATTTCCTGTGAAATTCCAAAATCCCTGCCAACAAAAAGGCTACAAAAACAACCAAATAGCCTACATCTTTTTCTCAATCAGCTTTTCACAAAGTCATACCGCGCCGGTCAATGCCTGACATAGCAACATTAGAGTAAGAGAAAAAGTGAGGGCACTACAGACTCACAAACAAAAGTGAGACCACTTTTTGACTACTACCAAATGATTATCATGACAGGTAAGTATAACCCCACATCATAAATGACAAGGTACAGACATGGTGCAAGAAAAGAAGAGGAGGGTTAAACATTCATTCCATTGGATATGGTATAATGAATGCACAAGAATTGATTTTTGGATTACCTGGAATGATTCTTCTGACATCATCGTTACACCAGCATACCACCAGTTGTCCGCACGGTTACCACTAATGGACCAGAGAGTGTCGCTCATGTTACCATAGCGAGGCCACACGTAGGCGTTAATTGAACCCACGTCCTTATCATCAATGTGATACCAGAAGGAGAGGCAGGCCAGGCTGGAGAAATCCGGTGTGTAGAAAGGACTGTACATCATGGCTCTATCACCCTCTGCTAGGGTGGCGTCTCTCAAGTCAAGATAGGCATAGCTCCCTGCCAGATATTTGGATGCAAATCACCTGTTTTAGCGCAACTCAGTAAAGTCATTTTGGGTTTTGTTTTTTTCTTTAATGACGGCTATACACATACCAATCATTGCGGAGTTCTCAAATGAGAAATAAGTCTCAAGCAAAAGTTATTCTAAATAATAAAGAAGCATTCAAAGAAGGGGAAATCTGAACATGAGTTAAGCCTTATTTGCTGTTTTCAGTCTGCAGTACTGTGACAACACCACTTGGTTCGTAGTTTGATGGTAAAAGATGAGGGTATGCATCCTGTTTCCTAATCCACACGTACCTACAGGATGACCCTTCATAATTACAAAGAACCCAACCCTCTCTGATCATGATTTTAAGGACTGACATGCACTAATCAACTTGCAGTTACTTTGAAAACCAGTACAACTTTCGAACTTGACTACAACCTTTATCTCCTCACAGTACCTATCTTTCAAGGCTCATAGATGACATGGTCTCTCATTGTTTTTAAGTGAAAAAGAATTGAACTACAGTGTACCTTTGATTTGATTTGTTCATTTATCCAAATACGGGCGGGGGGGGGGGGGGGGGGGGGGATTTCATGAAGTACATGGATTTTGTTGCATATAATTTGGCAAATTTGCTCTCAGCCAATCAGATGCAAAGGTTTCAGTAGCTTATAGCAGTTTTAATTACCTGACAAAACGCTTCCCAAAAGTTGTCAGTTTATGAAAACTTCATTATAATCCTCCTCTTAGATCGTGCTGAGAAGATCTGGTCACTGATTGTTACGATAGTGATTATCAGAGACTTGACAACTTGCTAGGGCGGACAGATTTCATGAAATGGTGTCCAGGACACTGGACATGTCTAGAGCATATTACGTCAAATGTTTCCTTACCCCCAACCATGTCAGTGGAGTGGTCTTTCAGTGGCTCATCGTTGCCATAGCGACTGTCTGCCCCGGACCCTATTTTCCAGTCAAATTCATCGTCCACGTCTTCTTGCTCCCAACCACAGAATCCATACGAGAAGTCACACACAACTGTAAAGGGATGAAGATAATGCAAAAAAAAAAAAAAAAAAATCAGAATTCAGAATTAAACTTCAGAAAATCTGAATACTATAAGTGATACATGTCTTGATATGCGCATGTTTAGTTTGAATTAATCTACACTGACAAGTTGGTGCTAAAATTTGAGGACTTGTGCTCTTTACAGACACAGAGAGTAACCAATCTTTCAGATATCTGTGACCATCGCAAAAGAAGCCACTTTAGCCGACACACCAATCAGTGAACAAAGGCTGTAAGGGTTAAACAACATACCAATTCAAGACATGTACTGACAGAAGATATGGCACTCAAATGGTTTGTAGTACAAAGTGATGACCAAATCTAATTTGATTTAGAGCCACTGTCTACCACTGGAAGCAGTGATGAAAAACAGATGTTCGAGTTGTCACATTTGATACATATGTATGATACATTTGCTCACAAAACATCCTACCATATGAACATTCTGAAATAAAGCCACAAATACAAGGCAATATCGCTAACTTTTCTCAATAAACCATAAGTAGGAATGACTTTAATAAAACTGCTGTTTACATTTTGCATATTTAGCAATGCTTAACATTGACTACACTGATTAACATTTTTACATTGGTTATTTCTATCCCTAACTCACATTTTAGAACTATTTTGAAGCACTAAAGCTCTTTTCTTCCTTTATTTTCATGTGCAAATGGTAAATAGTGGCTTTAATCTGCCTTTGTGAATTTGGACCACAATGCCACATCTAGAAAGATGTGATGATGTTTAATAGATAGGGAGAATAGAAAAAAAAATAATGATAACCTGTGTAACCAGAGCAGTTGCCGGAGACAACAAAGATATCATCTATGGCGATGTCACTGGTTGCCTCAGAGCCTACTGATGCATTTAGTAAGACCTGGTAGAATACGGCATCATTACCCAAGGCATCAATTTCAACCTGTAAAGGACAAAGTAAAGTTGATTCCGTTTATGGCTTATCCTGTTTACACATACATGTACATACACAGACTCACACACACAAAAAAAAAAACACACACACAATATACATCTCTATTTCTACATATGATATATCTTATATAATACATATCTTATATATTACTATATGTCATTTTATGGAGACAAATTTGTGTCTCCTTAATATTTCTAACTATATTGTATTCCATTTAATCCATGCTTTACTGCTGACAATGCATAATGCACATTTTCCATACACTGTCTCCCTATAGCTGGATAAAGAGTATGTACAATTGTACATGTATGTTTGTCTGTGCATGCATCACAGAGATACAGAGATTGTCCTTATGAAGAAATGTTCACAAGCAATCAACCAAACACAAATACATATTTTTTGTGAAAGTTTGGTGTTGTGAATCTTAAATAAAGGGTCTTCTGGCCTGAAGGTAAAACATGTCTGACATTTGATAATAAATAATGGTGAAAAAAAAAACAGCCCATGTATATTCAACCCATTGAGGACAGGCTGATTTTGCTACGACACCCATTTCCCATAGACACCTGCCGAGTATACTCGGGACTCGTCCTCAACGGGTTAAAGAGTTTTCCTTCAAAAGGTTTAATTTAATTAGAGTCAATGTAAAGCCTGCTGCATATTAAAATGAGATTGAACTTACTAGCATGTGCCTCCAGGCTTCTCCTTTATCTCTGAAGATAGCCATGACAGTGGAGCCCACAGTGTCAAATGGCTTGAGGGTCTGGACAAGGAGTCTATCCACCGTCTCTCCTGCCATGTAGTACCAGAAGCCAACACAGTATGGGAAACTGGCAAGCAGGTCTGGAGACTTCAGGATGGCTGTCTCAAATTGTGCATGAGAGCTTGCCTCCATGTAAGCATATATTCCTGTTTGGAAGAAATCAGCATGATGAATCAATTCTTGATGATAATAATAATAATAATGATAATAATAATAATAATAATAATAATAATAATAATAATAATAATAATAATAATAATGATAATAATAATAATAATAATAATAATAATAATAATAATGATAATAATAATAATAATAATAACAACAATAACAACAATGATGATTATAATAATAATAATGATAATAATAATAATAATAATAACAATAATAATATTAATATTAATAATAACAATAACAACAATAATAATAATAACAATAATAATAACAACAAGGAAAAGTAGAAATTACGCGGTGCGTAACATATGTCCCCGCCGGAAGTAGCATTTTGTAACAAAATGTGCAATATAGGTAAAAAATCAAGGTCAAAGGTCAAAGAAGTCAAAGGTCAAAATTCTGTGTAGAAGTTTTGAAGCCCTCACCTAGTGCCATCACATAAAGCAAATGGAATCGAAATTGGGTTAGAAATGGCGAAGGAGTAGCATTTTGTAGCCAATGTACAATATAGGTCAAAAATCAAGGTCAAAGGTCAAAGAAGACAAAGGTCAAAATTCTGTGTAGAAGTTTTGAAGCCCTCACCTAGTGCTATCACATAAAGCAAACGGAATCGAAATCGGGTTAGAAATGGCGAAGGAGTAGCATTCTGTAGCAAAATGCACAATATAGGTCAAAAATCAAGGTCAAAGGTCAAAGAAGTCAAAGGTCAAAATTCTGTGTAGAAGTTTTGAAGCCCTCAACTAGTGCCATCATATAAAGCAAACGGAATCGAAATCGGGTTAAAAATGGCGAAGGAGTAGCATTTTGTAGCAAAATGTACAATATAGGTCAAAAATCAAGGTCAAAGGTCAAAGAAGTCAAAGGTCAAAATTCTGTGTAGAAGTTTTTGAAGCCCTCACCTAGTGCCATCACATAAAGCAAACGGAATCGAAATCGGGTTAAAAATGGCGAAGGAGTAGCATTTTGTAGCAAAATGTACAATATAGGTCAAAAAATCAAGGTCAAAGGTCAAAGGAGTCAAAGGTCAAAATTCTGTGTAGAAGTTTTGAAGCCCTCACCTAGTGCCATCACATAAAGCAAACGGAATCGAAATCGGGTTAGAAATGGCGAAGGAGTAGCATTTTGTAGCAAAATGTACAATACAGGTCAAAAATCAAGGTCAAAGGTCACGACTGAAATTCTGTGTAGAAGTTTCAAAGCTCCCATGTAGTGCTATCATATAAAGCAAACAGAATCAAAATTGGCTCATAAATGACAGAGAAGTAGCAAATTGAAGATTTTGATCACACACGGACGCACACACGGACACACGGACGGACGGACGGACACACGGACGGACGGACGGACGGACACACGGACACACACACGTACGGAGCCCGTTTCATAGTCCCCTGCTCGAACTCGTTCGGCGGGGACAATAAAATAAACACTCATATAGCACTGAATACTGACATTTATAAGTGCATTGATACAGAAAAAATATTAAAGCAAAATACAGCATTGTGTACTTATATAACAACTACAAAAAATTAGGAATGTTGAGTAAACAGATAAGTTTTAGGCAATGATGTGCCACATTTGCACGCCCAACTCAGTAACGTAAGTGGCAGATACATTTCTCTATCACCAATAAAAGAATGGAGATCCTACCCAAGACTAAAAAGGCTAGACTACAGACCGTAAGACCTTCTAAGGGCGTGGTCACAGCAGCGAGTATCATCAAAGGGATGTGGGATGGAAGGTTTACCCCTATAGACTCTTGATGGGTGTGGTCGGGGGACCAGCCTCCACTACAGTCCATGAAATAGAAGGCATTGCCCCCCCCCCATCTCTTAAACACATTATACACTCACTCACTTATCCACTGGGTGTGGTCATTAACCCGTTGAGGACGAGTCCCAAGTATACTCGGGCAGGTGTCTATGGAAAATGTGTGTTGTAGCAAAAACAGTCTGTCCTCAATGGGTTAAGTAGAGCTCTACCACAGTAGGGCATTTCCTCAGTACAAAAAGATGTCACTTTATTATCCATTTCCAATGTGCATTACCTCCCAATACTATACTATTTTTTATAACACTTTAAAGAGAGATAACATTGCCCCAAAAATTGCTTCAGAGAAAACAATTTTTAGAGTTTTAGACAAAAAAAGAAAAGAAAAAAGAAAAATATTTTTGGGGTAACATACAGTATGTGTTGCTGGACAGACATCTATGTACGTGTACTAACATATGAAGGTTAAATAATGTTTTCAACTAAATGGACTAATATAAAAGATAATATCAACTCCAACATTTTATTTAGCATTGTGTTTTATACTACATGTATTTCTAGACTTAGTGCGTAACATACACAACACGAACATACAAAAATGCAACAGTGTTAAAGCAATTTTGGGGCAAAGTTATCTCTCATTAAAGTGATCTTAAAGAGGGTATTGCATTGGGACTAATGTACTATGGAAACAGGAAATAAAGTGACAGCCCTGAAAGGTACCCTCTTACTGTGGAAATGCTCAGTACACATTACATCAGAGAGAAACCAATAAACCTTACCCCAGGACTCCCAAAGGGTGCGGTCATAACCCTTACTCAAAGACTCCCAAACGGTGCGTTCATAACCCTTACCCCAGGACTCCCAAAGGGTGTGGTCATAACCCAGAAACCTTACCCCAGGACTCCCAAAGGGTACAGTCATAACCCAGAAACCTTACCCCAGGACTCCCAAAGGGTGTGGTCACAACCCAGAAACCTTACCTCAGGACTCCCAAAGGGTGTGGTCACGACCCAGAGACCTTACCCCAGAACTCCCAAAGGGTATGGTCATAACCCAGAAACCTTATCACAAGACTCTCAAAGGGTGTGGTCATAACCCAGAAACCTTACCCCAGGACTCCCAAACGGTGCGGTCATAACCCTTACCCCAGGACTCCCAAAGGGTGTGGTCATAACCCTTACTCTAGGATTCCCAAAGGGTGTGGTCACAACCCAGAAACCTTACCCCACGACTCCCCAAGGGTGTGGTCATAGGGCGGACCGGTTCCATCAGATGGTGTCCTCCCCTGGATCAGCTGCCACTCAAAGTCATCCAGGTTCTCCTCATTCTTCCAAGTACAGAAGCCACTTTCAAAGGAACAAGTGCCAAGCGAGAGACACTCTCCAGACAGAAGGCTAAAGTCATCTATGGCAAGACCAGCTACAGCTGGGTACTGCAAACTGGATACAGAAATTACAATCTGGAGAAAGAACAAACAAAAAAGATGCAAAAAGGAAGAATCATCACAATATTCAGACATGTTTTTTCCATAACTTGTTTTGTCTATTGTGGCTGGAAATTTGCAGGGTTTTTCATGTTGTCAATTTACAAGCTTTTCTCTGATTGTACTCCTTCAGCATCTGCCCAAGAAGTTAAATACCGGTAATAACACTCACTATCATCCAACCCTATTATCACCATAGCAACAAACAACACTGCATTTCTCTGTAACACCAGTTTACTTTCTACGCAGTCATATCACTCTACACATCATCAGTTTATTCCAAGCATCCTTTTCATCACCAAAAATTTTTGAACGAAGATGATGTACGCCACTGCTACCACTTAGTGGTTCCTTAACCCATTGAGGATGAGTCCCAAGTATACTCGGGCAAGTGTCTATGGGAAATATGTGTTGTAGCAAAATCAAATCGTCCTCAACGGGTTAATTACTTCTCTAGCAAATAACAAGCATCACTGCTGCTAAGAAACAGCATTAATTTTAAAACAATGCATCATTTTGAATATAAACATATTCTTCTTCAGTTAGGTTGATATGTCCTTGCGACAAATCAGAGAGGCATCTCATTTCCTCTTCAGCTACTGTATATGCCATATACACTTATATTTTGCAGAGCTTATATTTTCACAACTTTTGCAAATCCAGTGCTTTTCACCAATCTAAAAACACACACAAATATTAAATCTGATCCTGACATGAATACAACATGCACATGCATACTTGTACTTGGTACGCAATATAAACAGTACATGAACAAGGTGCACGATAATAAAAATGCCTCTCAAAATCAAATCATCGGTAAGTCTCAATTTAAAAAAGAATAAAAAAATTATTCTCGCAAGATACGGACGCATAAAGTACATGTATTACAGGCAACAGCACCTAAACACAATGTATTGTTCATACAATTATTATCTTCTTCAGTCAAACTGATGTTAAGAAGAAAATGTAGCACAAGAATATCTTACCACAAAGTCATCACTGGCAGTTGCTGTGACCTCAATAACATGCCACTCCTCAGCAAGGGGTATGCCACCTATTTCTCTCAGTTTGATTGAACTCTGTGAGACCACACCCTTTTGGTAAACCTGTGTGTGTGGGGAGACCAAAAGGAGCTTTCACACTTACAGAAACTTTTGTTTGCACACCTGTGTAAAGACATGTTTCATGCTGATGGAGTTGTGTCTTCCTTTGTCAGTGTGAAATGCACATACATGTACATGTATGAATAACATTTCTCACAAAGATGTTCCTCAAACCATGTTTAGCCATCACTTAAGGACAAAGAACTAAAGTTTGAAGGCTATGTATTACATGTACATATATTTTCACCATTGTGTAAGCATTTATGGTGGCCCAGATCAACCACAGAAGAGAATTCATGATGAATACAATTGAGACACAGTATCAAGATGTGACTGGTAATCCTAAGATCCTACTGAAAGAGTCTCCAATCAGTCACTTCCACATATTGGTAATAATGTTCCATTTCCTCAGTATTTAAATGATAAATGACTTACATGACTTCTTTCCTTATGTCTTGCATGGAAACAATAGGATAATGATTATATAAATGTATTTGATCAAGAAGACACGATGGGTGGACATTTCTCTCACCGTTGCATTGTTTGTATGATTTCACGGTATGAAATTATATTCCAGTACAGAGAATTAAAAGAATAAAAAAAAGAAGAAGAAGGCATACAAAAGGCAGACAACAGAAACTTGTCAGAACACAAGGGCCACCTGTTTCTGAATTTTCGTATTCAGCTCCACCTGCAGCACTTCAACTAGGTCACTCAAAATCTTACCTCCAAGTTGAGGGCATCAGAGTTGGTCATGTAGTACCAAATCTGAAGACACATGGACGTTTTGCTTGAGACAGGAAACGCACCAGACTCCATGATGGCCACGTCTGTCTGGCTCTCCAGGTTGGTCATATTGGCAAACATGTAATTACCTGCAAGTCCAAAAGCAGCAAGTCAACTGGCATATGATGAATTGGCACCTTTTTCTCAACAATGAATCATGTGCAAGTGGGTAGCATTTAATGTTTTGTTTCCAGACATGATAACGTATTTACTGTTTTTAGGAATGGGTACATTGTAATTTCTTAAACTCTTTGCATGCCATGTCTGACTCAGGCGATGGCTTGCCAATTTCGCATTATTTTGCTCAGGTGCACAGCCATGCACAATCTGATTTGCTATTTATAAGAAAAATAACGAAAGCTTTGTCATACAATTTACATCACAGTTAGCAGAGCTTGCAATTTTCTCTGCAATTTTGCTATACTGCACTTCTAGGGTAATTGCTTCTATGAACAGTAACATGGCTTTGAAAGACAGAATGCCTTCTACAAGCACTCATGCATTGCAGTCTTGGAATTAGGTTGAAGACAGGGGTGGTGGTGGAGGGTAACCATAGCACACAAAGTTATGGAAGTAACCTGCCTACTGTGTCACTGTCCCTGAGCTGGGTTCATTGTCATGAGACATGTCATTTCTTCAACAGCTTTACCAGAACCTCACATACCACCACTATGCATTATTCACACCAAAGGGGGATGTAGATGTGACCATGAATCGCATTCTCCTAAAATTTACAAAGCAGAATCTTGCTTCATCTTTTCAAGGACGGACTGATTTTGCTACAACAGGCATTTCCCATAGACCCCTGCCTGAGTATACTCAGGACTCGTCCTCAACGGGTTAAAAGTGTGTGGATACACAATCTAAATTGCCAAGCATCTAAGTCCCTGACCTATAATACTGCCAAGTATTTCTGATAAGTCTCACAATCTCACTTCAGTTCTCAGAGTTTGTCCTTCTGCATCAATCTGTCTTATTTAATGCCCTATCTCAGACAGTCTCAGACATAAAATATCAAGTACAGTGCACTCAGGTTATAACAAACACGGTTATAACAAAATTCCGGTTACAACCAAGTAAATATTCAGGCCGAAACATTATCCGCTCAATGTTTTTCTATTATTTATTTGTTTGTTTATAAAGAAATTTTGATATAATGAAAGAAAACTGCGAGTTCTGAGGACTTCGTTGTTGCGGGAGTCCACTGTATTGTGTTCTGTTTTGTTTGCACTCTGGGGTTAGTCACCTGCTTGATTCTATCAGTTTGTTGATTACTGATTCTTTTCATTCGGTCAATCAGTCAGTTTCTCCATCAGTGAGTCATTATGAGTATGTAGTTCATCCATGCATTCATGAAACTAGTCACAGTTAGTCAATCAATCAGTTTTCCTCCCTCTCTCTATCTCTCTCTCTATCTCACTCTTGCTCTCATTTGCATGTTCATTCATTCATCAATTTGTCCATTTGTTGAAATCAGTGAGGCATATTTGTGTTCATTCAGTGCTTCATATCTAATCATATTCACGTTAGTGTCATGATCTACTGTTAATATTTGGACAGACCCCCAACATGTTACAGTTGGCAAACAAGAGATGGGGGTAAGAAGGGCCAGAGAGGGGCGTGGTCACTCTTACCGTTGATGGTACGGTAGGAGGAATCATAGGGTGGCACCACCATAGACGAGGTAGAAGCAGTGGTCATTCGCTGCCACTGGACGCCATTACTTGGATCCTGAGTGAAGCCGCAGTCACCATTCTCAAAGTCACAGATACCTTCAAACAGTCAACACAAACGAGAATTCACTATTAAAAATGCTACAAAATATCCACGCTGGCATATGCATCAAGCAAAAAGAGAATCACAAAAATATTCAAAAGAGACAAAAAGAAAGTATGCTTAACTAAATGGTATAAGAGGGCATATAATCCCATTGTCCTTTGCATCGCTGAAAGATTCATCTGATAGGAATATCTACAGGATAAAAGTTCATTTTGTCACAATCAGTTGCAAATTACCTGTTCTTGAACAAAATGAACTTTTATCCATTGTATTTTGCATTCTGGTTTCTCAAACTCACACACATCCCCAGACAGATGCTTAAATTTCTGCACACAAAAGGTTATGTAATAGGAAACCCGGGTGGGAAGCAAAACAAATTTGCAGAAGCCAACAAATACATGTGATTATTTCAACAATGTCATTAAAAGGGAAAAAATCTTGACAGCAACATTTTCTTTAAAAAAGAAAAGAAATGTAAGACATTTATTTTGAATAATTGATGCTCAAGTATTAAAACCCAATGAAATGTAAATTATCTTGGCTAAGAAGGCAAGTAACTAGAAACAGGTACATGGCATATGAGACTATGAATTCTGAAGAATTATATTGTGTGTCTGTAAAGAGAAATATAGAAATCAACCTGATTTAATTTGCATTAATTATTGTAATTGACTATCATTCATCATAAAAAAATAGAAAATACCCCGTTTGTTTCCTTTTCAATTAGCAAGATTAAAGAGTGAAATTTGATCTGTAGAAAAGAGGAAGAGAAGAAGAAACATCTTTTCTGCCAAATTTGGGAAGGTTGGTGTCTTTGTTGCATATATCAAGAAAATTGACAACTCATGAGCATTTTCATTGCTCAAATTATGTGTGTATGTCTTGGCTAAGATATATTTTTCCCTGACAATAAATCTTGAGTCTATACAAACATGATAAATGCTAAAACTCACTTGGAGTACCACACTCTCCCGGTGTAAAGCTGATGTCATCAAGAGCAATGTCACCCATGAACTCAGCTCCTCGGACAGCCTCAAAGGTCAGCTGGGGTCAAAACAGACAGTATTGCAGAAATCGCTTGTAATATCAAAGACAACATAATGAACTCATGATGATAACAATTATGAAATACATCATACTGTCTCTGAAGATGTACTTGCTGGTAGGGATATGATGAACACAAGAATCAGTGCTCAAAATATCCACCGGCCATCGGCAATTTGATGCCATATAATACACATATTTTTGAGGGTGTCTGTACTTTTATATGTTTAAATAAGACAATAGGTTTTCGTATTCATTTCAGGATATTTCAAACTTGCTTTCCACAATGTACATGTCTGTATAAACTAACCTATTTTCTATATCGGCCTACTAGGAATAAAATAGATGCATTCAGTACTGCTCTATTAAAATTTGATATATACAGTATATTTCATGAACTTAAGGGATTTTTGCACTGTATAATTTCCTTGCACTCACAATGTACTGCTCAGTCCCATTCATAGTGATTTGTGCTGGGTTCCACTGGGGACCCTTCGGCTCTGTCTCGCTCCAGATGGCCTGTGGTGAGCTATCTGAGAGAAGTTGACGATACACTGTGAGTTCACCCAGATGGATGCCATACATCTGGTACCAAAATTCCATGCAGTACGCCGTCTCTGCTCCATTGTCCAAGAGTGATGAGGTCAGTTTAGCGACATTGCCCGGCTGGACATTAGATGCCTCAATGTATGTATAGTACCCTGGAAACAGAATGGTGGAAATAGTGGAAGAGATTGTTAGCCATAGTAACCCTGTGTCAGGACTTCACAAGCTTGGAAGATGATGGGAACATTAAAGACAATGAAATCGTAGAGATACTCATTCTTGCAAAATAGTGATATTAAGTCATCCCTTCCACATACAATTATGTTTATGACCTGTTAACAAGCAAATTTTGAAACACACTTAGCTTAATATCATCAAAATACCTTGTTATATACAATATATGTATATATATATATATATATATATATATATAAAGAATATATATATATATATATGTATATATATATATATATATATATATATATATATATATATATATATATATATACATGTATATATATATATATATTTATGGACGTAGACATTCACTGGATATTAAAGTGAGTGTAAGCCAAATAGTGGGAGCAGGGCTGCAAAGTTTCTAAGGGAGTCAAAGTACATGTGTGCACACTGAAGACCAGAGCACACTGAATTCAAAAGGTTGTATTAAAAACATTGAAGAAAAAAGAAACACTATGAGCTGCAGGGGAGCTAAAGGAGAACTACTGTTGTTGATTGTATTGTTATCATTTTTATTGTTTATAAGTAATATCATTACTTTTGTTATCCTTCTCATTATTATCATCATTATCATCGTGATAGTATCTTTGTTACCATCACTGCAATGATTACTCTTATATTGCTGCCAACCTCTACACAATCCAATAACAGAACGCCACAGGCCCATAGTGAAAGGCCACATTATGAAAGAATAAATCATATAGTGGTAAAAATGGGTAAATCACAAACACTAGGTTCGATAAATCATTTGTACAAAGAAAAACAAAACCAGATTTTCATTTCAGAACTTGTTTTTTAGAGGGAGAGAAAGAGATGGGTTCTCCCCTGGAGTGCAGAGCTCCCTACCTGCTTGGTTCCCCAAAGTATGATCAGCCCCAGGGCCTGTGCCAGCACTATCTGAAGCACCAGAACCAAGAACCCAGTTAAAGTCGTCGTCATCAGCCTGGATCCACATACCATAGCCAGTCTCAAAGTCACAGTTGTAAGCAGTTGGTGCTGTGTTCAGTGAGAAGGCAGGGAGATTATCAGAAAATTAGCCACTGCTCCTTTTTAAAGGCAAGGTGTTCAAAGTGAGTCACAATGTCATTGCATATAGGAGAACGGAGTACTGTTCGTAATAGAAATTTAAAGATAATAAAAAGATAAGATTCATAAACCTTGAAACATCTTCCACATCACATGAGATACTTAATAGACAAACCCACAGAATTCATATACATTGTAATTGTCACCCACCAACCTCATTAGGGAACAGACAAGATCTAAACAGAGCTGCAGCATGTAGTATCTGGTATGGAACTCTCATTTATATGGTTTACAGGGAAGAAATGTTACAGACTGACCAAGGTAATGGCTTCACCATTCATCATTTCACCATTCATTATTTATGTTCATAATTTTGATAGTATTGTCAGAAATGATCTTCACTGACAGGAGGTCAGAGGATTACCAGCTTCTGCAGAGCAGTCATCCTCCTGTAGCTCGATATCATCGATGGCGA
Source organism: Diadema antillarum (assembly GCF_040938485.1). Classification (NCBI taxonomy): domain Eukaryota; kingdom Metazoa; phylum Echinodermata; class Echinoidea; order Diadematoida; family Diadematidae; genus Diadema; species Diadema antillarum. The sequence goes on from NW_027270914.1 coordinate 1,827,012, forward strand.
TGTCTCCCAGGGTGGAGCGGCCGATGGTAGTCGTCAGCAGGATCTGAGAGGTGAATCCTCCCTCTAGGGCTGGGATGGGTACCTGCAGCAATGGGGATATTATGGCTAGACATGAACTCTTTGTGTTCTGTGAGTACTGATTGACATAGAAAACCCCATGGGATATAGCATTGCACACACTGTCTAAAGTCTCTTGCACAGAACGAAAATGGTAACAGGTATGGTTTACCGGACAGCATGGTAATTCCGGATGCACACATTGTGTACTAATATGACATTCAGTACACGCCGGATATGTGGTGAATCATGGGTATGAATTGTGATATTGGTGCAAGGAGGACTAGGTGCGAAAGACGTTGATTATTTACCTAGAAGAGTATAACTATACAACATGTACCGCTACGCTAGATTATCTAGCAACGACAGTGTTCTTTCCATCTGATCCTATACTACAACAAGTTATTAAGCATTTGGAATTTATACTTGACAAAGTGATTGGATGGATGTGATGTCTGTGAATGTGACATACAGTAGATCTACATACAAGCCATTTTTCACAAAATGAAAAGGTACTACGAATGAAATCTACTTTTTACCTTCAGTTGTTTCCATCCGTACAACTGGTTACCCTGCAAGGTTTTCAGTGTGATGGGCTGTGACAGCGAGTTGCTGGATAGCTGAGTAGTGAGTGATCCAATGCCATCGCCGTACATGAAGTACCAGTAGGAGAGGCACTGTGCCTGTGATGAATCCAGTTCGCCGGACTTCACGGTGGCCACAGCTCCCTCCATATGACTCGAAGCATCCAAGTAGATGTAAACACCTTGATGGGATTGATAAAACAGACGTTCGAATCATGGCGAGATTTTACCTCCGTCGGTTTTTCCTACTTCTCAATTACAGAGCTGTAACGCTAGACATTTTCTAAGACACAGCAAACCGCAATCAGACCTCCTTGTTAATGATAAAGATCAACGAAGCAGCACCGCGCAAAGTAGTACATTTGTATCCCGACAAGTGACTTCCCATCTCCCTGGCTGGTACACTCTCTCGCTCACCCGATCACAGACACTGATCGGGCTAGCTAGTGTTATGTGCTGTTGTTTACGCATGCACATGCAGGCATGTATAACACGTGAAAGGTTGTTTACTTCTCAGATCTCGTGCACGTGGGTACCAAAAATCTCTTTGGTGGGTACACACTTCAGCGTGCAAGGCGCGCGCGTACAGTGAAGTCTGCTCTTTGTGTTCTGTGCTTGCCACAATGAAACTTTCCACCAATCATAAGTTGACGGCAGGTAGCTACCAATTTAATGGGCTACTACACAATACTATGTATAAGTGTATTAGTATATCGAGTTAGTGTTTTTACTGTCTGCCAGAAAAATAACACATTATCCGTTAGCGAGTAATGTTATTGGTATGATAAAGAAACTAAATCCATTTGATGAAATGTTACCATATGCCGATTGGAAGGTATGATCAACGTCTGGCCCAGTGTCAGACGTCAATGTTGGGCCATGATGTAACTGCAGATCGAGATCGTCTGCGTTCTCCTCGTTCTTCCACGTGCAGAAGCCGTTTTCGAAGTCACAGCTGCCAAACTGCACACACTGTGAATCCGACACTTTGTAGTCGTCCACGGCGATACCAGTGGGGACGCTGATGTCATTTGTTGTGGCCTCAAATCGAATCTGGGTGAAAATGGCACAGGTTTTTCATGACAGTAGTCTGCACAAATTTGTAAAGAGAAACTTGGGACATTCACAACAAGCAAACATTCGAAAATGTCTGGACTATCAGGCTTGATGACAGGATATTTAGACCATAGGGGGTATCACTATTATTCCTCCTCCTCCCCTTCTTTTTCTAATCAGTGTAATTCAATTTCAATTCAGTTTTTCTTTTTTTTTCATTTTTAAAAACATTTAGACATCACATTCTTTGGTTTAAAAAATAAGGTGAGTAAAACTACGTGAGATGAAAATAGTGTACAATAATTGTGGAACATGATGATTACACATTACCATGTAAACTGAAGGGATCAGAGGGGAGTAAACAATATGCAAAATTCGAAAAATGGAGGAACCCACTAAAAAGACAAAGCTTACAGGATGTGGGGACCTCAGCAGGAAAACATCAGTAAAAAGCACATGCAGAAAAAGAAAAAAGTCTGGAAGTCTAGAAGCACAGAAAAAAAGTCTGGAATCATTATTATAAGTCTTATTATGATCATAATCATCGTTATCATCGATATTGTTATCATAATTACCTTTGTTTCGCCTGCTGGGCTGATGGTGGTTTCCCACACGTGCCACTCGTCGGCGTGACTGATGCTGTGGAAGTCACGTAGTAGGATGACGACCCCGGTCGACTCGGTTACCTGAGACACCTGTTATCGCGAGAAGTAAATTTAGGGAGATAGTGCTGATTATTCTAAACGTACTGTGAAGGGAAAACGTTTTCAGGAGGGACCTCTGGGACCTGAAGGACGGGGAAGTCAAAGTCGATGGTGTACCTACCACCCCCCCCCCCCCCCCCCCCCATTCCAGCTCAGACGGGAAGAACGGAACCTTTGGGAATTCATGGGTGTGTGTTTTTTTTTTTTTTTTTTACGAGCTGGAAAGGTGGGATGGCTGGTACCCTCCCCCTCCCACCCCCCCCCCCCCCCCCCCCCGTTCCGCGGCCCATACAAGGAAACAGTACTAGAGGGCCTTGATAAAGTTGGTTAGGACTATAATAAAATGGGAACCAAGCTATAGATCAGACAGAGACAAAATGTGAACGTAAAATTCATTATATACAAGTAAAATTCATTTTAAGCACAACACAAGCTTCAGCCATGGCTGTTCTTCAGCATGCACAAAATAATAAAAAACAAAACAAAACAAAGCAAAAATACAATGATACAATGTTATAAAGTAGTATAGATGAACGAACAAAATCATTAAAAAGGGAAAAAGGAAAATTATTAACGAGAGCAAAATCACACAATCTTATACAATCAAGTAAATATGAGTTAGGTAAGAACTTTCACATCATATCGATATCCTACACGTCCCCTTTGCAATACTACATGATGTATACCGTATTCTACGAGATTATTCAATAGTGTTCTCTTTTTTGAAATGTTGATCTAATCTCTCTTTTTTTTTGGAATCCGTCAAATGTTCATTGAGATTGCAGATCTCATGACAAGTTATTCAATAATTTAGCCCATGATAACCGAGGCTTTTCTTCTCAAACACTGGTAAAATGAGCGCTTATTATGACCAAAGGGAAGCTTAGAAACGAGCTTCTTATATTGTAAGAAGTGGATCTAAAATGGTGCTGTTGTTGTTTTTTCTTATCATATATGAAGAGTTTGTTCGCAAAAAACGATAAGTCCATTTTTGAAGATTTTGAAGTACGGTCTCTGCCACAATGTACAAAATAATACCTTTTAAATGATATATTGGTCACTACTTAAAGGTACATTTTTGAAGTTATGGTCAAAAGAAGTAAAATTTTTCTTATTATTCTCTTTATTTTTCTTGACATTTAATCGCAAATATCTCCATTTGGCAAATATGGATTTATCGGTTTTCGCGAACAAACCAGGGATTAACTGGACCGTGATTTTGTACATTAAAATTTCTCGCGTCTTAGTTTCAGTGTGTCAAGTGATAAAGTTTCATGAATGAGATTGGTTGGATATCTGGTTTGTACTCTTAAGACAGTTTTAAGCAATCTATTTTGGTTTTTTTTAAGTCATTTTGAACATTTTGTTTTTAAGTATCATATTACACAATAGCATAGAGAGATAGATGAATAGAAAGAATGAAATCTACTTTAATGATTTGTAAGCAGCTGCAAGTGGAAGTGGAACCACGTTATCAGACGGTACTGTAATTATAGGGCCTGTGACAGTCTGTATATCTATGCAAAATGTCGAGTCATATGATCTGATTTGCCCATTAAAGTGGATGGCAAACAGTGATGCGTCGTAAATCAGATATTGACCCTCTGTAGTTGAGGTCAATCAAAGGACATGTTGGAGGAGGTCTTTTTTTTAATTCATTAATTCGAGAACGTTTCAGACATGTAGGCAAAATCTTCTCGTTTGCACGTTTTACAGCGGGACAGCTATTTTAACTTAGTTTACGTGATGACTTTTTGTAGGACTTTGATCCGCTTTTGCTATGTTGATGAACAATCTGGAGCGAGCGTAAGTAAACATAAACTAACTCATCAGTTCTGCTAATCTATACTTTACGAATTTGACCCCGCAATTAAAACTTCTATGTGTTTACCATGTATTGTTTTTGGTATAAGTTTAGGCAACTGAAGGACAACGTAATAACTCAAAGTTAACTAACGGCAAAATCACGGAATCGTCATTAAAAGAAAAGCAAAATATCAAGCGATAGCAAAATAACGTTTATCATAAACTGGAACCTTATTCTAAATCCTTCTAGTTTGCAATTCCCCAATCATTCATATCATATCGAACACACACACACACACAAACATACATCACAATTGCCAATGTGATTATACGCTCTCGTTTAGGAGTTATTCACTGCACAAATTGACATCCGGTTATGTCATTTATCTACTCTGGAAATGACAACATACTGGAGACATGCACCTGGTCAAGTTGAGTACTGGAGTACATGTTGTTATGTACGTTTTCATCTAAAAAAATTGTATCTAGAAGCTTTTCGTAGGAATATTTGCTATGACAAGCACTCCTAGCCTCCTTTATCATATTTTATCCTCCTAAAATGCTAATTGCGGATATTACTGGCTACATGACTTTTGAAATCCTGAGAGCATTACCCTTTGTCATACTAGCTTGGTATATTTTGCTTCCCTAAGTATGTGTTTGTTTACGATAAATTAATGGATTGATCAAACATTAGGTCAAAGAACAGCAGATCAGAATTAATCTAACGGAGAATATATTGTAAGTCATGGATATACAATATGAATGTTTATTCATAACGTACCATATTTGTCAGTTCGTAGCAGACGTTATATAGTATTCGTCTTTTACATGACGCACAACAGTTGAGGACAGAATCAGTTGGGTTTAAATGCAGTGCATATAATGCAATAAAACAGGACGTGCGCGGGAGATGTATAAAGCGGCAAGAGTACTATGGCTCCCCAAATTCGAAATTTCACAGGATTATACTGCCTATTGCAATTACGATTAATTCTATTTGAAAAAGCAAACGTGTCATATTTCAAGAGTACATAAATATATCCAATAAAAAGGGTATGACCGAAAATATCAAGTGGAAGGACATGTTGCTTCTACTCACCCCCGTTTTCTCGTATGAGCCGTGTGGCTCAATCGCTTATCGCGCTGCACGTACGTTCATAATATACGAGAATTATCTCTTCGGGAGGTACTAATCTTATCTCTCTCTCTCTCTCTCTCTCTCTCTCTCTCTCTCTATATATATATATATATATATATATATATATATATATATATATATATATATATATCATACACACATTGTACTTTCTGAACTTGTATATTGCTTTGAGCGAAACCTAAAATATAAAGTTTCATAATCAGTCATCACATTACCGTTAATTTGCCAACAGCAGAAGAACCCATGTGGTACCAGAACTGGAAACACCATTGGTCCGACGCAGTAGGTGCGTATGCGCCTGTGTCGACAACCGCCTTGTCACTAGGAGAACTGACTGCAGTCAGGTCAGCAAACATCATGTGACCTACATGCAGACATAGTTAGTTAGGAATTATAAGAATCATTATCTCATTCTGCCAGTATCATTAATTGCTCCTGACAAGTTGATTCTCAGCTAAAAATGACACTATGAATCAAATATTGTTATCTTTATTACTATTCCATCAATATCGACATTACCTTTAATTGTTCTTGACAAATTAATCCAGATCTAGAATTTACACGGTGAATGAAACCCGAGCTGGCCAATGTATATAATTATCTTCCTGAAAATGAACAACCTGGCAACATTTTCTTAAAACAGATAATGGATAGAAAACAAATACGTGAATAGACAAAACGATCCATAAAGAAATACAGTGATAAATGAATAAGTGATAATGCTAAATAAGCAAGAAATTCATAGCTCCACAAAATATTTTTCTGTCAAATCAATTACTGCTTAGAGATCCGTTTTGCCATGTATAAATTATCACAAGCATTACTACCGTTATAACAATTACCAGACTTCTAAGTTATGGCTGAGGAGGAATTACAAATGTGACTCCAAATTGTAACATTTTATTCTCTTTTTGTTTCCATTCAAAGTGTTTGATGTTTTAATTCAAATTCGAATTCATATCGTTTTTTTCATATAAAGTTATTCAAAGTAATATGCACAACGCTTAACTACATTTAATTTATGTAAAGAATTTCAAATCACACTAACTTCAACAATGCATTGTATGCATTGCATACACTTATAGCAATATCAACATTGTATTTCTATGAATTAATAAGCAATTACAGCTTTATTTTTCAATGTATATGGGAAAGAGGAAATCACAGGAGAAGCATAGCTTGTAAATTTTGTGAATTACTCCGGGAGATTAGGGCATATCAAGATCAGTCAAAGACTCAAAGTATGAAAATTTGACATCATGACGTCAGGCGAAACAAACAGAAGGAAAAGACTATGACAAGGACAAAAACGAAATCAAGGATAAAACAGCCAGACATTCCTCTTGTTCATCCTCATATTTTTTTTATTCACTTGATAATCTGATCTTGAGTTTTACTGCTATCAAGAGTATAAACAAAGTAAAGTCTGATACATGTATATAAAAGGTTATAATTACAATTTTGGTACGTTTGAAAAATGACCTTTTGATTGAGCTCCATTATGATGTATATCGATTGCATGTCTTGTCGCTATATGGTGCGCTGGTAAATATATCATAAATCACACACACACACACACATACACGCCCACACACACTTCATTCTTCAAAATGCAGCTAATAAAACGACATCCTGACCTGAAGCCGTGTGATAGGTCACGTCCACGTCCGGTACCTCCAAGCCCGAGTTGCCCGTTACGATCTGCCAGTTGATGGTGGAGCCGGGCCCATCGGTGATAGAACAGTCCCCGTTCTCAAAGTCGCACGTGTCTTGAAGCAGACATGAAAACAAAATCTCATAAAAGGCTTGGGTTGACAGATATTTGATTTACGAGAGTCACGGAAATAATTATCCATAACGAGGCAATAATCATTAAATTATCTCCTAAGTTCAATTTATGACAGACACTGACTGATGATTATTTTTAAAAATTAATTCTTCAAAACGAATCGTCATGTATTTTTTTTTCTCTACAAAAAAAAGACATTATCATGGTTTAACAGGACGAAGATTGAACTTAAAAGATTTAATGTTTCGTATCTTTTATTCATGACCAAAAATCAAATTCAGTGAAGATATGTTGGCAGGTCAATGGGAGACAATGGTGTGATGACATCATCATTCAATCTGTCCACGTGGTTCTAGCCAATATCATCGTACGTGTATCATAAAAGCATGTGAAGCTGTGAATGGTCCAAACTTCCTTACGCTCTGTCCAATTTTGATAAGATTCCTGCAATTCCTTTAGTTTCATTGATCTCTGGATTATTAAGATGACTATAGAACAATAAATGGAGTTACGTTAAAATCTGCCTACAACAAATAAATAAGTGATCTTCTCTATTGCAACCAAATTTTCTTAAATCTTTTTGCCCTTTTCCTCGAGTCATTTGCACAAAAAAAGAGAAACAGATCAACGAAAAATGAACAGCGTTCCAAATCACTTTTTTTAGGGCGGATTTAAGATAAACAAACAAACTAAAATAGATTTTCATTTCTCTTCAACTCTTTTTTTTCCAATCAAATCGGATGGTCAAACCAGCAAGCAAAAGCGAGAAAGAAGTATACATATATGAAATCCAACTTACAAGGACTCGGGCAGCTCCCTGCGGTAAATTTGATATCATCAATAGCGATGTCACCAAGATAGCTGGGTCCCCTCAAGCCTTCAAAGGCCACCTGTGAAAGGCGGGGAATCATGTAATGGGGATCATTAGTTCTTGTCTGACACGGCAACTACCATTCGGGTAAGGTCAATGACAAGTCTCTATAGCATCTTTATCGGGTAAGCCCTGATGGTTAATAATGTGGAGGCTGTAATACACCTGTTCTGGCCCCTGATCCAGGTACCCTATTTCTCCAACAGATATCTCTTCAGAGCACGTAGTTACAGTTATCATCAGAAGATAGACGTAAGCGAGAGAACAATCAAACCTGCTCACCAATTATAGGTGCCTTGTTTATAGGCATGAAGGTAGATTATCAAAACTCAATTGGATGCAAAACGTAGCATGAACGGGCGGAAAGGTAATTTTATCTGTTGTGGCTACACAAAAAGAGAAGAGCTGCTATGCCATTAGCTCTCTAAAATACTCCTTGTGTTATCGTTGTCATCTGTTTTGTAGTGCATATGATAACTTATTACCTGTGTCTGATCGTGCCGTTTGAAATTGATTCACCAGAGATATCATTGTATTAGGCGCGGTAAAAATGTTAATAATGATAATGATAATGATAATAATGATAATGATAATAATAATAGTAATAATACTAATAATAATGATAATAATAATAATAATAATAATAATAATAATGATAACATTATTATTATTATTATTATCATTATTATTTTCATTATTATTATTATTATTATCATCATCATGATCATGATCATCATCATTATTATGATAGCCTGGTGTAAGAAAAACCATTTAGATCGTAAGTGTTATGCGGTGATGACAGTATCTTCTCATCTAATATCCTTTAAATGAGGAGGTTGTCACTAAAATCACTGTCTTCTTCGAAATATGTTGATGTGCATCTTACATAACTTTTAGACTTATTTCAAATGTTCATGACACCTCCAAGTTTTGTTCTTTAAGGCCCCGTCACACTACAGCGAATGCCCAACGAATGCCCAACGAATGTCCAATACATTTGAAAATTTGAAGATATGTTCACATCCGTTGGAATACTAAAATAGTTCGTAACATGCTTGGCGTTCTTTGTATTCATTAGCTATTCGTCGGGATTCGCAGAGATACGCTGGAGCCGATTCTTTTTTTAAACATGTCCAAAATCTCCAGCGTATCTCTGCGAATCCCTACGAATAGCTAATGAATTCAAAGAACGTCAGACACGCAAACTGTCTTCACATTTTCGAATTCGTTGGGCATTCGCTTGGCATTCGTTGGGCATTCGCTGTAGTGTGACGGGGCCCTTACACTTTGATTCAATAAAAAACATGCACTAACTTTCACTATCAAGGAGAAAAAAGGGAAAGGGAAAAAGAGAACAATGACGAGGTATAAATGAAACTGTTAAAACCTTTCAATATCTTACCTGGTATATTTCTGTCTCCGTAAGATGGAGATAAATTTGATTCCACTGCGGCAGTCTGGGACTCGTCTCTCGAAATATCGCCGTGTTCTTGTTGCCCACTCGTGTAGCAACAGACAGCGCCCCCACATGGGCGCCGAACATCTGATACCAGAATTCAAGGCAGTAGCTGTTCTGTCCGGCGTTCGTCATCGGTTCTGACACAAGCCAAGCCTGCTCACCCTCTGTGTTCCCGTATGCCTGGATGTAGGCGTAATATCCTGAGAGTACGATGGAAGGTAGTAAAAATGGGTCATAACATTGTCCGAGGGACCAGGTAGGGGATAGCAGACACCACCCCTCCACCCTCCCCCCCCCAGTTCTCTTTCTTTCTATCTCTCTCTCTCTCCCTCCCTTTTTATCACTCTCACACACATACAAACACACACACACACACTCACACACACACACACACACAATTTTTGGCTACACAGACCAAAATGCATTTTGATGAATGATTATGAGTTATTATCAATTTACATGCAAAACATCAGGACCAATTTTTAGTATGCCAGTCTACTTCCGTTCACGTTCACCTATGAAGTCGTTGTATGGTTTGATATTGTGCATTTTCGCCCGTTTATTGCCACTGTTTCAAGGAAGAGTTAAATTCCCTACATTTAAGTTTTCTTGTTTTCATGATCTTGATTGTTTAAGGTGAAGCATTTTCAAAACTCTTGTACCCAAATTAATGACTGAATGACAAATTAGCAACACATTCTTAAGACTAACATTCTTGCCTCTTTCTCAAATTTTGGCCCTTTTTCTTAATTGCTCGCTAACAGTGTGCAGGATATACACATTGATGCTGCTCTATCTTATCTTTTCCTATTGTGAATTATGCTGTGAGATTTAGAGGTGCCAATTTGAAGAAGACAGGAAGATTAATGATTCTGCTGCAAAATTCAGCTGGGATTTGACGAACTGAGGGGAAAATAAAAACCATAGCAGTGAGGTCATCCACCTACCAGATTTGTCCCCAATGGTGTGGTCAGCTCCGGGTCCAGTTCCCGGGACAAACGTGTCCCCCGATCCCCTCCTCCAGTTGAAGTTAGTGTTGGACTCGAGGCTCCAGCCGCAGAAATCGGTCTCGAAGTCGCAGTCGTGAGCTTCGGGCTCTGTGAAGTAAAACAGCAGAGATGTTCATGGGTGGGCCCACTTTTCCTAGTGTCTGGACAATGAGCCTACTCAGACCTAGGACCCAACTCCATTATATAACGACGAATGCACTTGTAGTTTGTCACAGAGAAACTCTGATAAACTAGCGATCATCGTTTTTTTTTTCTCCTCTCTCTCCCTTTGATTGGATTTCCAGGACAATGCATAAACTTTCCATGGTCAAATGTACAGCCACTTTGTCCTGCATCATTCCAGGAAATATACCTTAAAGTGATATAAGAGCCAGCCACTGGACAAACGCATAGTCTTGGGTTGATACGCAAAGTAGATCAATCAAAAACTCCATAGTAAAACTCTTCGTTTAAAAATAAAAGATAAATTTTTCGAAGTTCAAGGCATTCCTATACATTCGACGTTCTGGTAGACAGGCAGATTATAATGCACAATTTTCAACATATTTCAAGTATCATATTATTCATTCATTCATTCCATTGATCGTGTAATGTATCTGTAATGTGATTGGCCAAGGAGAGCGTATCCTCCCCGGAGAAGGTTTTCTATCAATGCCTGTTTAAAAAAAAAAACACACACAAAAAAAACTCGGCGTTAAACCCGTGTTTTATGGAATCTGTGGGATGCAAGCACGTGCGAATCTTCGCCGGTGAACGCGCGGGCGCGACGCGCGGGCGCGCCCGGTGAATACAACACAGATTACCAAATGTTTCTTAAATTTTGTCTGCTGATTACTCAAGCGTGATCTTTTTTGTTTTTTTTCCCCATTTTTTTCGCCCAATTCGCAGTTCGTAATATGAGTAGCATTGTAGCAATGATTTACGAAACTGAAGAATCAAATTTATGAATATCCCATTGACATCTTTCAATCCGATCGCATTTTTCAGATTCCTGTATATAGCGTTAATCCACGATGGAGTACCAATGTCTCATTCAGTGCAGAGTTGCCCTGGTGACCTGTATGATGGGGATCTTAGCGTTTGTAGGGTTAGGAGACTTTCTGGTATTCTGAAGGATTCTCACACAAGATGACTCACTTTGACCTGCGCAGACTTCTCCAGTTGCTATAGCAACGTCATCGATGGCCACATCCGAGTAGTAATTCCCGCCAACCTCACCGGACATGATGATCTGATGTAACGAGAATGCAGTGAAAGAGAGAAAATTAGACAAAGGAGATCTACATAAATATAGAGTGGAATATCAAGAAGGAAGGCAGGGATAGCCATCTGTGCTAAACTTATCTTCCATCATTACTTTAATCTATTTCATGTTAATGATTAGTAACGATCTTACTTACTGCGGAATTATTTCACTTTTAAAGTGAATTTCTACTCTGAAAAAATACGTAAAACTAGAGAGGGGCCGTCAAAGGCGGCAGACCCACGCCTAAGTACAAAGTCGGGGTAAACATAATGTGCATCCGGTCATCTACCAGAATTCGGCCACTTAATTGCCAGTGTGCTTTATCACCAGCCAGTGAGTTCTACCAAAGATCGTACACTGAAGTGTACGATCTTTGGTTCTACAGTCACATCACACGCAAATCACATCATTACACATACGGTATTAACACTCATTCACGTACAGGAAAGTCCTTAAGTCTCCTCCAAAAATCCATCGAAAATCCCAAATTCCACCGTCAAAAGTGCAGAATCGGAACTTTTCCAAGCGCGCGCGAATTAAGTCCAGTTTTAAGAGTATTGTCTACACGACGGGTCGCGGAAAAAGCGCTAAAAATCGAGAAATACGCCGTTTTCTTACGGGATATTTTGATTATAGCAAGCCGAGAGTGTGATGATATCAAAGGTCGTATGAGTGTACGATCTTTGATGGTATCCACAAAAGCAAAAAAGAAAAACAAAATTTACGTACCCCCTAGGCAATTACCCCTATGATTAGTGTCTACGGGAATTATTCAATGCAAGGGTTGAATGCAAATGTCTACTGCACCAGTATTCGGCCACCAACGAGCGCCGCAACGTCCCCGGTGCAATTTTGCACCAACAGTGTAGAGCGCGATGCATTTTCAGCGGCCTTGCACACGCATTGACATTGAGCACGCATATCGTGCAGTGTGACTGCGACCGAGCAAAATGCTCCTCTAACGAAAAAAACAATCAATGTTAATTTGAAAAATCATCAAATATCAAAGGTCGTATGAGTGTACGATCTTTGATGGTATCCACAAAAGCAAAAAAGAAAAACAAAATTTACGTACCCCCTAGGCAATTACCCCTATGAAATAGTGTCTACGGGAATTATTCAATGCAAGGGTTGAATGCAAATGTCTACTGCACCAGTATTCGGCCACCAACGAGCGCCGCAACGTCCCCGGTGCAATTTTGCACCAACAGTGTAGAGCGCGATGCATTTTCAGCGGCCTTGCACACGCATTGACATTGAGCACGCATATCGTGCAGTGTGACTGCGACCGAGCAAAATGCTCCTCCAACGAAAAAAACAATCAATGTTAATTTGAAAAATCATCAAATATCAAAGGTCGTATGAGTGTACGATCTTTGATGGTATCCACAAAAGCAAAAAAGAAAAACAAAATTTACGTACACCCTAGGCAATTACCCCTATGATTAGTGTCTACGGGAATTATTCAATGCAAGGGTTGAATGCAAATGTCTACTGCACCAGTATTCGGCTACCAACGAGCGCCGCAACGTCCCCGGTGCAATTTTGCACCAACAGTGTAGAGCGCGATGCATTTTCAGCGGCCTTGCACACGCATTGACATTGAGCACGCATATCGTGCAGTGTGACTGCGACCGAGCAAAATGCTCCTCTAACGAAAAAAACAATCAATGTTAATTTGAAAAATCATCAAAATACGGGCCAGTTTGTGATGACGGAGAACGAACTTTCATAAATCTAGAAGGACATAGTCCCTCAAATAGGCCTAAACGTAAATTTCGGAATTCTTACGAACATTTGAGCAGCGAAGTCGGATCGTTGGGGAGTTTATGTGTTCGTATGGTAGCGGAAAATCGCAAAGTGAGAAACGGGAAATTTTCGGAATGGTCACTATACCATGGGGTCAAAACTTCAAGGTCACACAGAATTTGCAAGGGTCAACCGATTATCACCAAAATCTAATCGATTCTTTCCTGTCATTATCCAAACATTCCCTGAACATTTCGTGCAAATCCGTTTACCCGTTCTCTTGTTATCTTGTACACAAACAAACAAACAAACAAACAAACAAACAAACAAACATACAAACAAACAAACAAACAAACAAACAAACAAACAAAAAAACAAACAAACAAACAAACAAACAAACAAACAAACAAACAAACATACGGAACCCTTTACATAACCCCCTGCCGATTTTCATCGGCGTGGGTAACAATGAAATACCTCTGAGTGTCTATATTTCTTCCATTGGAAATGCGCAAAAATACATATATATATATGCATGTATATAATTATACATAGAAATATATAGAGAGAGAGAAAAAGTGAGAGAGAGCAAGAACAATATTATATACAGGTACTTATAATAACGTGAAATGTTTTGCGGAATAGGGTGGAGGGGGGGGGGGGCTAGCGACGAACGCGAGACTATTACAGAGAACGTGAGAGTCGAAAACTGTGTGTTACGCATAATACACTGACAGTGTTAACTATAGCACGGAGTTTTATTATTGTATTTTGATTAGATATTTGAGATTTGTCAATGTTTCTATATTTTTGACGCATGTTCTTCAACTGCATTTTTTATTGTAATGATTACATATTTGGGGGTCTTTACTTCTGCTGTCCAATCTCCTGAAACATGCAACACAAGTTCGGATTTCATGACGCCTGTAATTAAACACGCCTGTCCATAAATATTATACCCAGTTACATTGTTGTGTCATTGACCAGTGTGTCTATTTGCATTGATGCTTTGTAAACAATACTAATTGGTATTTTTATGTGCGCTATTTTGATGTGTTTTCATTATATATATATATACATTATAAAATTTTGAAACTGATATCTGATTGCATAACTGATAACGTACCTGTGATGTTGTGGTAGTTGTCGTTAACCAGACGAAGCCCTCCAGCCACAAGTTACCTTGCTCACCAACGATGCGTTTTGACACGACGTCCCCACCACCGGTCCGATGGTCGACCGTCAAGCTACCCATAGCGGAGCCGTGCATATGATACCAAAAAGTCACACAGGCACCCGACGCGCCGAGAACGGGAATATCGGGAGAGATCAAGGCAGCAGTATCCCCTAGGGCGCCATCATTGGCCTCGAGATAGAGAAACGTCCCTTGATCTGTAGGGTAGATAATAATAGCAAGAGGTTTCAAAGGCGAGTATGAGCAGACTCTAACAACACATGATCAATTTCGAGATTATAACGATGTAACAGCGGGACAGATTCAGTTGGAATTATTAGCTTATTTCGGAAAGTCTGATAAAATGAAAACTTTAAAAAGTATTGGAACTCATAACCTTCCTAAAACATTCATTGAAACAGTGCCGAATGTTTTACAACCCCGAAAATGAATATTAACAATGAAATTCTGATAACGAATGGCCGGAAAGGATAAAAAAAAAGTTGAAAATCTCGTTTTAGCCAGTTTTGCTCTGCTGGAAAATCGAGGTAAAGATCGGTCTTGAAAAGCAGGGATTAACATCTTGTCCTTTAATTGCTAGCACTAAATTTTCGACAAAGACCTTATTCTATTAGAGAAACATTACATATGGAACTTGTTCAATTCACTTCTTCTGCGTGAAATTTCCTTAAAATCTTGTGTGTGTGTTTTCTTCCAGTTGAGGCAGAACATTGAAGCTAGTATTCTTTTTAAAATGCTGTCAAATCAAAGCCCAGGAATAAATTTTGCAATTTAACGACGGTGGATAATCGAAATGCTAATACCAATAAGGTATTGTTAATCTTGTAGCGGGCTCTGTATTTTATTCTATTTTTAGGTACATTTTGACATATATGTTTCATTCAAAACTGTGATTTTAAACTATATTGTAAATGAAATCTCCATTTCGAAGCCCTATGCATTTGCATGATCTCCTTTGACTCACACATATATATAAATATTTGGAATGTGATTTTATGAAATGAATAAATTGAATTGAGTTTTATTGAATCGAAATGAACAAAGATGTGACTTAAATGATGGCTGAGATGCATAAAAGCAAAGACTTAATTCTAAATTGTGAAATACCGGCAATAAAGTCTATGACAACTGTAACAGAAAGACACATCATCAAATCACTGAGTTGTCGGGTTTTTTTTTTTTTTTTTTTTTTTTTTTTGGACTTGATGGGTTGTAAAGATTATCTGTCATATCATAGTAAACATTAAACAACTCGATAGATCATGAGATAACGAAAGTCTCTCAGTTGTCTACTCTGTATACGAGATTAAAGTCTGCAACCTTGTCATATAAAGACGCCCGCGTGTGGATTTATGTTATATTCCTATAGATTGACTTCGCGTGGATGTTCCGTAACAGCGTGTAAAATGTGAAGAAGAAATTGTAAGGTACATAGATAGATTCTGCGTGGTTATGTGGCATATAATATGCTTTCCCGGGCCACATACACGAGACGCGATCATGCACTTTATGCATGATAAAACGTATATTTAATCCCTATAGGCCTTATAGAATAATATCCTTAAAACAACCAATTTAATCTGTTGTTAACAAACACACACTCATCATCGTATGCATTGGTGTGTATATGTGTGTCTGTTAAATGGATGGAAATCAATCTTCCTATATTATTAGACCACGCCTAAGTCGACAAAGATAATTATATTTAAAAGAAAAAAATGACATGTATATACAGCAGCGTATGAGCACTACGATGAGTGGGAAGAGTCATCCAATCATCAATGTACAGTAATCATGACCTCATGTTTTGACCGAGTGTTTTACCACTATATTAAAGGAAAGTGACCGATAGATACATAATCGATAAAAATAGGAGCAGAATTGCCATCAAGCACTGATCACGTGGACGGTAGCATGACATAAAAAGCGAACTCCACCCCCCACCAGTATGTCCAAAGGTCCTATGGTCTTATCATAAAGTTGACTTGATGGGGTCAAAACAGCAGTTAATATGAAATGACATTAGACAGTTGTTTTTTTTAATTATCACTATTATTATCTATTGAATAGTATCGTGATAGTAGTAACGATTAGATCTAAGGTAGGAAGTCAAAGGTGTCTAAACAGAGTTTTTTTTTTTGTGTGTGTGTGTGTGTGTGTGTGTGTGTGTGTGTGTGTGTGTGTTCCCGGAGATATTTTGTTGAAAAGGATGGAATTTTGGAGATGGGTAAACTTCAGCAAAATGTGCTTTTGCTCTTGTTTAAGAGAGTTAGAAGTAACAAGATCTTGGTAGTTACTTTTGAAATAAATTAAAGACGCTGTCATAATCATATCACATTGTTGACACCTGGTAGTTTATATATAACGAATATTTCAAATTCACGTTACGGAATATCCAATATCAATCAGAGAGGTTCAAGTGAAATAACTGTCACATGGTATCTCGTTCGCGAAAGGTGATTTTGCAACAATTGAGTATCATTACTGTGTGTGTGTGTGTGTGTGTGTGTGTGTGTGTGTGTGTGTGTGTGTGAAAGAAAGTGCGCTTGAAATTAGTGTCATACTCCCATCTTTCACTATTAGTTTAAAAGTCATGCTTCTCAACGGCGAACAAACGGGAGCGGCTTTTAAAGGAGTTTCGTGAAGCTAATAATGTTGTTTTCTCAATTGTAGTTTCTTTTATCCGGAATTACATTAATTAACACAAATATATCAACTCGGGCAGAATTTATTATAAGCAAAGGGACATGAAGAAAAAGAAACAGGAACGGGTTCTCACATTCATAGTAGCTGAAAGATTTTGATGCCGTCTCATTTATAAAGTGTCTCCTATAAAGTAATTCCTTTAAATTCGATGTAACTACCTCATCACATGCTTCACAAACAACTGCGATTTATTATTCCTAACCTGTAGGAGCGTTTACCGGCAGAGAAGACAAAATGGAATATTTCGTTTTTGTCAGACATCAAGGGAGAAAATGTTGCCACGGGTTGTGGTTCTCGGTGTCTGAAATTTGTTCAAAGGATTTACAGGTCTATACCTCATCTTTACCAGGGTCCTGTTTCATAAAAGCTGTTCACAAAGTTAAAAACAACTTACGAGCGACTGGTGATCACCAGAATTTCAATAATTCAGCACAAGAAGCGATCACCAGACTCTCGTAAGTTGTTCGTAACTTTACGAACAGCTTATGAAACAGGGCCCTGGTTCTGAAATACATATAAAGCTTATAATAATAATAATAATAATAATAATAATAATAATAATAATAATAATAATAATAATGATAATAATAATAATAATAATAATAATAATAATAATAATAATGATAATAGTTATAATTATTATTATTATTATCATTATCATTATCATTATTGTTATCATCATCATTATTATCATTACACCTTTATTTGGACCACTTTTGAGATTGTGCTAAATTCATCCTTTATTATAGTATGTTACTTAATCAACACACCACACATTTTCGGATTAACGAACCTGCAGAATATCTAACTGCAAAAACAAAAATTTCAAAAAAAAATCAATAAATGACTTTGTTATTGAAGAATATTTAGCGCACCAGACAGCTCAGAAGTTTAACAATGATAATATAGCAATGAATGGCTTTTTAAGGAGTAAGGGTTGCTGGATAACTTTGAAAAGAGAACATTCCTATAGATTGTTTATTGAATACATGAAGTAAGCTAAGTGGATGCTTGCTTGTTGCCACTGATTTTTATGTTTCTTTGTTTGTTTGTGTTTTTCATCTGCGTTAATCTAAAATTTTCGAAAATTTCCAAAATGTGCATTGAACATCCATTCATTTGCAGTAAATTAGCTAGCAAAGGAAAACAAATGATCACAAAACGTGATTCTTTTTTAATAATTTGTGCATAGAACACGTATTCTTTGGCATTACATGCCTACATGTATTCATTTATCTTTTATTGTTATACAGGTCCTGTCATCAGCAAGTTTAATTTGTCGTCATGATAATTAATGGATAAAATAAATCGAATACGTTCGAGATAACTGACCAGTTCCTTCTTGGGTGTGGTCACTGGTGGGACCAGTGTTTGGTGTGGGCGTGGACCCCTTTTGCCTGGTCCAAGTGAGAGTAGCTGTGTCGTCATCTGCCCATCCACAGTTGCCGAAGTCGAAAGAGCAGTCGAATCCAGGGACCTGGTCGTCTGCCCTGACCTCTGGATGTAAGACACACAGGATGAGCAGGGAAGAGATGCCTATTGCATTGGTTAGCCTCATCTTGGAAGAAGTTTTGTTCAGCAACCCAGCTGGGTTGGAGTAGCGACGGGGAGCGAAAATGCACCCAAGTTGTCCTTTTTGTGCTTTGAGAAAATGATGATATCCTTTCGAACGCGTGTGATGCTGTCGATATTTGTTGGTTAGCTGAGATGCCACTTTCTTTATTTTTCGATGCTCACATGGTTCCCAGCCTCTTCTAATTAAACCAAGCAGCGCAGCATCATTGGTTTATTTCATCCGTTACTACGCGACACACTAAGAAACTGTCACACACACATACATATGAAACGACTCTGTGTGCCTAAGAATATTCCTGCAGAGTCAGTTCGAAGACAAGTATTGTGTCTTCGAAACTTTAAAAAAGTTTCCAAAGTTTTACAACAGATGACACCAAAGCGTGAAGATGATATTCCTGGCCCAAATCCTGAGCAGGAATACCGGCCCAAGATGGCTGCCAAGCGAGTTCTTACACGCTAAATGACTCTGTACATCAAGGCACACAGGTTATAGCTTTCTTTCAAAGTGCAAGACAATAAATAAATATCTGTTCAAACATCAGCGTGTCATCTGAATGCCTCGTACAGCATAGAACGAACAGCCACATCCCACTCATTAGGTGTAAGAATTTCTTTATGATATTGACCGAGTGATATTGCACCCTGGGGACAAAGACCGAGACCAAATGACAATCGATAAAGGCGTGATTATTTCGCCTTCTTTTAAAGTCATGAACGGATATTCAGTTAGAATTCCTGAAGATATCGTGAAAAAAAAAATGAATTTAACCTTAGTTCTGGTTCATAATTCTTCCAGATGTGATTCAAGTTTTGCCGGAACATATTCATACCTTTTTGATGTTTGCAGGCGTTATATGTCTTCCTTCAGTGCGAGACTTTGAAACACTATAGCACACTTGAATTTTTATTCTTCACTTCTGTTAATAAAATCATCTTACTGTTTGTATTAAGTTGCTGTGTGAATATGTTTGTAATGCATAGTACGAGATAAGGAAATCCAAGGCAGAGGTAGAACCAGTCTTTCTTTCTTCTTTGCTAACAGAAATAGAAATAAATGTTAAAGTTTACTCTTACATGAGGAAATATAAAGGAAACCTTTTTGTTGATCAAACGACGTGCAGATGTACTGTATATGTCAAAATGAATATATTGCATGGTCCAACAAAGTGCCTTTAAAACAGATAAATTTAGGTAAACATGGAAGGTCTCGTTAAAGCTTCTTCAGCAGTGATTACATCAGCACTTTGCACTTTGTGTCACCATTTCATCTTGAACAAACAGACAGAACAATCTAAAGAAAGTCGTCTTGTCGGACATCAAATCAAACGAGATAGAATATTCTAGCTACCACGGAAAGATCACAAGAATATACATGTATAGTAAAAGAAGAAGTTACATATTGATACTACATCGAAGCAGCTATATACAGAAGGACATTGAATCTATGTCCTTGTAAGTGTAGAAATTATGGGTAATCATTCTGGTCTTGTCATACTTCTCAGCTGGGTCTTGAAATGAATATTTTTATTTACCCAGAGTTGAACGAATGTCTTATTTACCCAGTGTTGATATTCAAGCTTAGCGAGGGTCTAAGGTCTATATGTGTTGCATGAGAGTAAACGACCCTGGTCATATATAGACCTACAAATAATTATGAAACGTTCTTTTATTTTCATTTTTCGTTTACAGGGCATTTTCCAAAGTTGTTTTAATCTGAAAACGAAATAAGGTTCGTATTCCAAGGATCGCTTGTAAGCATTTTTTTTTTCACTTTGGAATTAGCGAACCTTACTTCATTTTCGGACTCTCAAAAGTTTCAAGGTTTTACAGTAATTGACGACAATGAAAAGAAAATGTATAACGGAGATGTTTATGTTTCAAAGTTATGTTAAAAATACAACTTTGTGTAACTGCTTAAGGGGACTTTCAATGTCCCCTTCCTTTTTCCCACGTTTCGTTACGGTTCGATATTTTGAAGGTTCGTTGATTCGAAAATGTAATAAGTTTTGTTAATCCGGAAATGAAATAAACCTCATGATATGGTGACAAAGTAAGGTGTTGTTGATCACAAAAATTGGAGAATAATACACAATAAAGACAAGCACACACAAACACACTTAACACATACACGCACAGACATGTATAAATGCACACCAAGCACGCATTATACACATACTTATTGACGGACAGGAATATAATCATTCTCTGTACAAGGAAGCATCCCCCCCCCCCCCCGCCGTATGGCGCCCTTCGTCTCTATCACATCGTCATAAGGATGATCCAATCATTACGTAGAAACAGTTATCATTAGAGGTCACTCAAAGAAAGTAAATTCACAGATTTCTCAATTTTCGAATTAACGAACCTTCGAAATAACAAACATCATGCACATTTTTTTTTCACAATGTTCAGAGAACATCAACTCGCCACCCTTTGATCTTCTAACCAGGCGTTAATGATTTTGACACAACACTACACACAACCTCAATAAACACGAACTGGGTCATATACTCATTTTCTTTCCTGGGTTGTTTTCACTACATTTCCAATTAGTATGCAATGCGCTCGTAAATATTGACCATAGAACTGTCTGAGAACGCACGCAACCGCCGTGTAGACCAGGGAGGTATTAACCTTGTGTAGACTCGCTTTTCGCGGTCTTCAATAGTCAGATATGAAGTTCTGGTCACTGATGAACGTCATGACTAAAACTATCTGCAAAAATCGGACCAGGCTGATTCACAAACCTCGTTGTAATTTAATAACGAAAACGCGATGAAACCTCCTCCCGGGTTAGAAAATGGAAACAGCCGTCCCACGCATGTGCAGAACACCATTTTTGCCTAAAAGGGTAGTCTAAGTGTTCGCGTTGCAGATCTAAAGCTCGCCAGTGTTAACTCGCCGACACAACGCGAGTTTCAACCCATCTTACATTGCATGACAATTTTTACGTTTGTGTGTACGTTTATTTGCATTCATACATGGACACATTGTGTTTACGAGTGTGTGCGTGTGTGTGTGTGTGTGTGTGTGTGTGTGTGTGTGAGTGTGTGTGTGTGTGTGTGTGTGTGTATGTCTGCGTGTGTGTGTATATATATATAAATACAAACAAAGCAATTTGTTTTGTTTGTATTTTTAATTGCATTTGTACTGTTTTTGTTCATGTTATACACCCAGAATGGGTTGATTTATGAATGATTTGAATGAAATCAATAAATATTAAAGGGGATGGCTAGTAACTGATCAATAGGAATCAGTGGGAATGCTGGGGGATGATTGTTCCAATCCTTGTGGGATTCATTTAAGAGGACATTACATATCTATTGCTGTGTGAAAATTATTTGCTTCAGAATGGTCTCATATTCAAGTATAAATGTCCAGTTTAAAGTTTCCAGGTTAGCATGCCTGTACAGTGACGGAGCGATCGTAAACGTTAAACTGCACATTACTTGAATATGAGACCATTCTGAAGCAAATAATTTTCACACAACAATAGATAGATATAATGTCCTCTTAATTCCTACTGATCAGTTACTAGCCATCCCCTTTAAGGAAAAAAAATGTGTGTCTGTGTGCCTTTGTACGTATGCGCAATTATAAACTCTTCTTTATGAAGATAATATTCTTCATGATATATTGTATGACAATGTAGAAAGTCGCCGAAAAGTTCTCAATAATTGTCAACCTGTCTGGCTGGGAAGGCGAAGCTTTTCTAGATAGTTGTATTTGGTGCTTTATTATAGACCGTCAAATTGAAATCACTATACTCTTTCTCGCTGGGAAAGCGAAGCTTTTATATATATATATGGTGCTTTACAGACCGTCTAATTAAAATGACTACACTGTTTTCTGGCTGGGAAGGTGAAGCTTTTCGAGATTACTTTGGTGCTTTATAGACTGTCAAATAAAATTTACTACACTGTTATCATGGTTATATTGCATTATTATGTAGGCCTATAAAATCAAAATCAAAAGATATGCAGTCTACTCTTGCAGAGACTCCAACTCTCCCTTTTTCGACGGGAGATCTCCCGCCGAAAACCCATTTTTGCAAAATTTCCCGTTCTCCCGTTTGAGATTTAGTTTCTCCCGCCCTGGCTCCTTGTCTCCCGTTGGAAAGGATTTCTTACATATTTCTATCGTATGTTGACAAATAAGCCTTAGATAGCACCAGAGAGCATCTAAAACCCTGGGAATTTCGCGCTTCGCACACATCAACTTTGAGTCTCCCGTTTGCTAGGGGTTTCAGTCGGGAGAATCTCCAGATCAGAAGGTACTTTGGGTTGGAGTCTCTGCTCTTGATGTTGACTTATCATACTCCCCCCCCCCCCCCTTAATAGAATAGGGATGAGGGTACTTGTGAAATGTGCTGGTTGGTTATAAATATTCTCTGTTTTTGTGTCTGGTTTTTTGTTTTGTTTTTCATTTGAAGGTGATTAGAAAACTAAATGTACTCGTGAAGCATTCAAATCCATTGATAGTTGGCGCTATCCACCGTTCTGCAAACAAAACAAACAAAAAAAAAACCTACTAAAATGAGAACCATTATTGTGACCGAACTATCATTCGTTGCCGGAGTAGAACATGATTTGCATATAGAGCCTACTTTGGTATACATTATAAACTGTTGTTGCATTAAAACTATCACAAGGTTATCACCGTTATGTTCATTGATACACAAAAAGTAACATGTACAACAATTGAGTCATTTGGTGTCTGCCGTCAAGCTCTGGGTAGAAAGTGAGAGAGAGGTAGAGGGAAGGAGGAAGAGAGGAAACGAAGGAGAGTGCGGAATTGCTAATGATGAATTCGGAGAACCTGACGGCAAGACCCAAAATGCAATCTGCAGCATGTTGACAAGATTGTTTAATCGGACAATATATAATACCACAATATTACATAAAACATTACAAATTAATTCAGTGTCTCCAAGATATGCAATCAATAAAAACTCTTTATTTTGGATCGGTAATAAATTACAATAGCCTCATAATACAACACGCGTGTTTATTTCAGATCCAAAGTTGGTCAGTCGTGCGACCGAAAGTCGTATATACTGTACATACACGGAGTGTGCAGCGGGCTAAATGTCTGATGTCTTATTATTGCAACCTATAATTTCACACAGCTTCACTTAATGGGTCCATGATGTCAGCTTCCAAACGACAAAGAGGATGTTTGGGAAATTGCTGCTAATCCTTGTTTTCATGTTTTATTCAACGTAATGACGATGCAG
The DNA here is from genome assembly GCF_040938485.1 of Diadema antillarum. Classification (NCBI taxonomy): domain Eukaryota; kingdom Metazoa; phylum Echinodermata; class Echinoidea; order Diadematoida; family Diadematidae; genus Diadema; species Diadema antillarum. The sequence goes on from NW_027270914.1 coordinate 1,851,217, forward strand.
CTGAACTGCTCAAAGCTCGCCTCACAAGGGTCGATGGTGTATCACTCTTAAATGTAATATCAACGCCAAATGTAATATCGACCCTAATACACCTAAACCTATATGTAATAACAACCCAAAACGTCTGCCTTCAGGCTTCACCGTAATTAACAACTCATAACAGTTTTGAATAATAAGTGGTCGCGCATCCCAAAATCAAGGCTTTCTCCGTTCGATCAGTGTGTACTCGCTTTGGAGTACACAACAAATGGAAAACAAACACAAGCATACTTATCCAACTCACAACAGTAACTGAGCGATCAAGAGCGTGTCAATTCTTGTTAAAGTGTATAGGGCTTACTATGAAACGACAAATGTTCATGTACATTATGATTTTGCAAAATTAAGATTCACGCCAAAGTTCTTGTCTTCACTATTATGCATTGAATGCCAGAAGCAATTCGCCAAAATTTCATGACTCGAAAATGATACCTGCTTTACAGTATAACAATCAGGAACAGATTTTTCGTTTAATTCCCACTTTTGCATTTCTATTCTGAAGGTTTCTTTTAAAAATCTCTTCTAGCAAAATCATTTATCTAGTGAGACGCGTCGTCCCAAGACAAGATGCAATAACCCATTTTCACTACCATATTTTATTCAGTATATAAGAGACATGTGACATTTTACACAAGTAAATTGCTGTACGCACCCTAGATAATGCAGCAAGAGACGAAGTTAGAATTTCCAACAATGTTATTTGTTATTCTGTTTTCATTTGTCTGTTTTGTCAAGTTCATCACATAGTTGGTGAGAGAGGTGCGTGGCAGTGACTTGACGTACCTGTCGGTACTTACTTAAAAACTTACCACATAATTATGCACATCTGACAAACATCCATAAAGTGATATTTGACGACGCTATTAGAAGACAATACGACCAGAATTCCTTCTTCTAAATGTCATCTCTTTACAGTCTCTTTATTTATCACTGAACACGTAGTGGCTCTTATTTCAGTGTTATTGCATTTTCTGCCAGCCCTCATTTTCTGCAGATTCACGATGAGGCAGAACAAACATTTTGTCAAACTTTGTTCAGAAGACAGCTCTATAAATGCCAATGGCTCCACGTGATGATGTGTCGTTGTAAACAGTACTAAAGTCCCCTCTCCCTTTCAATATATTGTGCAATCCAACAAATATTTCCCTTTCTAATGTACTGTTAACCTAGGTATGAGGTGTTCCTTTTTTTCCTCGCTTTAATTGCTAATCACTTGTAATTGGTTCGTTTGTGCATTGTGATCAGAACTGTAACGTTTTCTTGGTTGTAGTCTTCAATAAGTGTTAGTATTCGTTGAAACGAAACGTTGGCCTATACCCATTATTCATTTGTACTATAAATACCCAAATACCTTTAACAAAAATATGGTATTTTGGAATAGATGTTGGGGAGAGTAAGTCATAAGCTTTCTCCAAAGTGAGAATTGACGAAGTATGGAGAAGTTTCGAGAGTTCACTCGTACCTCGCAGTGATGCCTGGTTGTTTGTCTCTAATATACCGTATGTCCCCCCCCCCCCCACCCCTAAAAAAAAAATTACAACGAGACCCTCCGCAATGATATCTTTAAAAATATTGAATCAATCTAAATACAAATTCAGAGTATGAAAGAAAAATTCATTGCCCACATCTTACAGAAAACCCCATTCGATTTGCTTCAGTGGTCAAAGAGAAATGAGGAATTTTGTAGAAATTCTTCCGTCGAGATTTTTTTTTTTCAAATTATTATTATTATTGCAACTGATAGGCAAATTGCCGTACACCGACGTAAATAAGCACTGAATTGATCAGTGTTTAAGTAGTAGCCTGTCCGGAGATCAGGAGGTCGTAAGTTCGAATCCTCCTCGAGTACGTACGCCCATGATTTGATTTATCATGGCTACTACTAAATGACTGATCAATCAGTGCTTATTTACGTCGATGTAGGGCAATTCGTCAATCAGTTGCACTCGGGGCTTGCCATTCATCTACACGTTACACCAAGGAGGTACTAGGCAAGCTTGCCTAGTACCTCCTTGGTTACACTAGGAACTGACTTCCTGCTACCTAGCCTTCACAAGCTGTCCCGCTGTACTGTAAAACATGAAATATTCGCGGCACGAAATTTTCGCAAATTGGAGCCGACAGCCTTTTTCGTGGCATGAAATTTTTGCAAATTGCCACTGACATTCAATGCATATAGTATAGACAAGAAATTTCGCACGCATTTTGATTTTGCGAATCTTGGCGCTCGCGAAATTCGCGAAATTAAAATTCACGCGAACATTCCTCGTTTTACAGATATACTGTATATACCAGACTCCCTCCGTGTCCCCCCTTTCTTTTCTACATACACGTTCCTTTTCTTTAGAAGACTAATTATCATTGAAGGTGACAAAAGTGACAAAATTTACTTTTTTAAAAGACAGACATGCCTTCTTCTCTACAATAGTTTCAGCATTCAGCTGAAAGACATAGGCCTAACAATTCTATAAATGCTTGATTGATATAGCTTGAACTTTTACCTGAAATGTTTTTTTTTTCTCGGAGTTTTAAAACATACCAACAATAGGATTTGTTCTATGAACTAAGATCCTTATTGACATGTAATTTTATCGGTATTAAAAGAAAAAAACAAAGAGCTTGACTCTAGATCGGGGAAATATTAAACATCTGGATTGAAAAAAAAAATGTATGCTTGAATGTGGCTCATACAGTGTTGGTTGTCCAGGTAGGTATACTAACGGTGGATGAAATGAATCTCTCATCATTACACGCACGTCGAGTCCTAAACTGTCTTATGACACATATACTTTAAACTTTTTTTTTTTTTTTTGCTTTGAGTCAAACGTCCCGTGATAATCATAAAGCTAAAAAATATTGTTTGAAAGTCAAAGAGCAACTTGGGAAGACTTGGGAGAGTGGCTAGAAGAGAGTCGCAATGTTAGCACTGACTGTAGAAAAGAAGATAACTCGCAGGCACTTGAGGTATATATAAAACACGTGCTCCAACGATAAAAGATGGAAGACGTACCTCATATACATGGCTGAGGCGTGGTGTACACATTTCTTACCGCGGATTTCACGTTACATATCTTCATCACTGATAGCCCCTGATCGTGTTGACACACTACAATACACAGAAACAACGAACGAAGTCAAATGCAGACAAACCTTGATCTCTTTATCTTGTTTAAAGCTGACCTTGTATCGCCGACAAACATCAATTTCGATAACTCAGTTGTAAAATAGCGCAGGTTTATGGAGGCATATCTTGCCATAATTAGATGCTTCTGACTGTAGTAATGACTTGGTCAATTCTTCTTGATCTCTCGTCTTCTGATGATAAATTTTTTGTCTCCATTTTTATGCGAAGACGTAAGATGCGAGTGCAAAAGTTCATCATATCGAAACTATGAGATCGAAACTATGAGATCTTTCTTTGCCTTACCAGGCCTTACACAATATTTTTGTGAAACAGCAGAGGTACGCGTTCAGTCCGTCATTGGGATTTGTTGGTACTCTGTTCATATAATATCAATTGGTATGGCACGTATTTTATTTTAAAAAGTCCAAAAACGAAGGCAATTTCGGGGCAAAATGTCACCTCATAATGATTCTCTTTCCTTTATCATCCCAATGTCACTACTTAGTATCTGACCCCACCTCCCCCCCCCCCCCTTGGACCTAAGACATTAACCCATATAGTCTCAGAAACCACACGTTGTGATTTGAAGCCGTTTCCCTTTATCATTATTTCACTCTTCTTTGTAAAGTAGAATGCAAACTTCTCTTTCATCTATTTTTTTTTTTTTTTGGGGGGGGGGATCTATTATAAGATCTGGAGCTCATTTCATAAAAAGTTGATATGATAGCAACTCTTGCTAGAGTGGCAATTGTCATGGTAACGACAAGAATCCAGCTTCCTGATTGGCTGTTGCTATTGGAAGTTGCCATTCCAGCAAAAGTTGCCATCCTAACATCTTTCATGAAATGGGGCCCTGATCCCTTATCTAGCCACACTCTGTGGAAGATCAAATACAGTGTATCTACAAAGTGTATGTCTGAAATCGGCAAGTTTTTGTTGGTTGGTTTTTTTTTTTATTTTGTTCAGATTTTCGTCAATTATATTATATTTACCAAGTCCAATCTATCTTTTTTCTGATATAGGATATGTAGGAAAATTTCGGATTTGCCAATTTGATGACAAGTTGATATTTTCTTCAGTAAAATTACCCCACTACACAATGGGTTAGTTAATGCAGATCATGTTAACTGTCATTTATGTGTATTGTGACAAGATGAAATTCATGTTCTTTCCCCACTCCCCTTTCACTCCTTTATGTTTCAATCTCTCTCTTCCTCTCTCTGAAATATCAAATCCTGCTCATCTTGAATGCTATTTTAATATCATGATGACACTTGAATCTATGTGTATTCATACTTCATTCAAATTAAAATATACATGTAGAAAGTCAGTTTTCCTCTTCAAGGCCCACTCCCAGGAGAAGGAAAATAACATCAAAATCACCACCATTACTGCCTGAGCTAAACTACCAATGTTTTCACTGTACAATATACTAACGCAACAAAATACAGCAACAACAACAACAAAACACATACCTTCTTACAGACTGAACAATGATAGTTTGTGTGGGATACACATAATGGGAGATGATATTGTTTGGACCACCCAACCTTGATGACTCAATATTCACCTCCTGGGAGATAAAAAACTTGACTATCAAATGTCTCTTGTCCCTACATTTCAAACAAGCAGAAATTGATGAAGATCGCTAGGCTTATCAAAGGATTGCCCAATCCCCAAATAAAAGAGAAAATAAGTACACAATAATCCCAGCAGAAAACAGTATATTCTCATTCCCATTACTGTAAAACACGATATATTCGCAGCATGAAAATTTTGCGAATTGGAGCCGACGGCCTTTCTCGCAGCATGAAATTTTCGCGACTTGCCACTGGCGTCCAATGCATATTGTGTAGGAAAAAACTTTCGCATGCGTTTTAATTTTGCGAATGTTGCCGCTCGCGAAGTTCACAAAATCAAAATGCACGTAAACATTCCTCGTTTTACAGCATTTGACATGGTATAAGCAGAAATATGACATAAAAACAGGGCTTTTAATTTGTCTTCAGATATTGCAGGGCTTCTTCTCTAGTTCTCACAACGCATATGACTGTGAATTATACTTGATTCTTGTACAGAACCCCCCCCCCCCCCCAAGCTTAGACAAATCAATGTCATGAATACATTTTATTTGCAAATGGTAATTGCATTAAATGCATAGCTCGTCCTTGTGCAATTCCATTTCACCTCAGCCTCCAACCTCAGTGAAATAAAACTGCACTTGAGCTAATTATTGCAAAACGAGGAATGTTCATGTGCATTTTAATTTCGCGAAATTCGCGAGCCAAGAGTCATGAAATTAAAATGCACATGAAAGTTCTTGTTTACACTATATGCATTGAATGTTAGAGACAACTCGCAAAAATTTCAAAAGGCCATCAGCTCCAATTTGCAATAATTTCATGCCGCAAAAATATCTTGTTTTACAGTATACATTTGTCATACAAGTAAACTAGTATGGTGCACTCAAGATCACATACTATAAAATGTACACAGTAAATCTTGTGCAAGTCCTCAAGCACAAGCCCATAGAAATTGGTTAACTTCTGTGAATGTTGACGCTTCAAACTATGTTGATTTGCAGTGTACTAGTAAGTCAACACCACATAGATCTGAACCACACTGTCTATGATCTAGCATTCATGTTGTCATGTTTTCTATTGTCAGTTGCCAGAGAGAAAATACCTAATCAGGAGGTTGTAGGTTTGAATCCTGCTCAAGTACGTACACCGATGTATGGCAATTCGTCAATCAGTTGCAATAAAAAGAACTTGATGCAAGAATTTCATCTACCTGCTGACTATGCTAGGCAATTGTATAGACGACTACTTTTAATTAAAAAAAAAATAAAAAAATGTCCTTGGGACCAACAGTTTGCTTTTATTATATCAAAATTTTGCTACAGCCAAACTAAATATAAAGACATAAAGATAATTTGGAGACATGAGATTTCACTTCATAGTAACAAAATTTTGCTCCATTTGTTGTACCAGGAGTGTACTGTATTCACACAGGTGTATATATAAACATTTCAACATTCATCTCCCTTCCTGTGTTTCTCAATATTTAAGAAGAGAGTTAAATCTAGAAAAAGATCATCATAGACAGAGAAATGAATGAAGATGAACAGCAAGTCTTATCACTCCAATCCACTGATATCTTTATTACTTCTCGTAGAGTAAATCAAACAGAAGACAATTTAAATAAAACCAGCAATGAGAGCTAGCATGACACAGACATTACAAGGACTCATGGTAGACAGATATGTGTTCAAGCGATATATCAATCTTGGAGAAATCCCTCATAATCCAATTACCATTAAATCCTCTGCAGTAAGAGCAATGTGGTGACGAGTCACAATTATGCTTCATTCACCTATCATTTGAATATGGCTGCTTTTATGTAAAGCAAATCCTTTATGCCACATTAACGCCATGTTTTTTGCAGTGGCCGCAGCAATCATGTTTCAGGTCACCGTGGACAAAACGGGATGGACATGAGACAACTTGGTAATGGGATGGGCAAACGTGATAGCCGTGATTGCTGTGGATGCCCTGTCAGATTTTTATACTGTTAAAAATACTACCATTGCAGAAACATTACTGTGCTCATGTGAAACCCAGTAGTATAGCCTGACCAGGTATTATGAGAACAGCGTCTAATACCTACATGTTCACTGGAGTGAGAAATGGAACGAAAAAGACTAGAATATAGAGGAAAAAAGACCGAAGGAGAACATCTCACCTACCCATGATGCACTACATTTTGGGCAAGCGGGGTTGCCATGGCTGATGGGATCGTGGTGTAAATGTAGCATTACATGGGTTAGATTCTCCCATGCCCACACAATTACAGGTGTGAGCATGGCATAAAGATCATGTGAATTATAAAAGTGTTGCTTTCATCACAAAACCCATTTCATGTCATAGTTTAGCTACACGTATACATGATTACTAGCAAACATCTCATTGCTTCATAAGTACTTCTACTGTCGCATATTTTCACACACTTTTCTTCAAGACCGCAGGAATGAAGCGTCTTTCTGTTGCTGAATGTTATATAGTTCAGCTAACAAAACTGGTGTAAGTTTGGATACAATGAAAGATGCCTCATAATGGCAATCCTCCCCTGAGAAAAATAATTTGTTAAAACTTTACACATAGTGTCCACCTGTTTCAGGCAGCCAGCAAACCCCCTAGTTCATCTCCTGTGGTCAATATTTCACTAGGTCTAGCAGTCTCACAACGTAGTACTTCTTCTTCTTCTTTTTTGTAAGAGTTTTGTTTCTTTTTTTATTGTTTTGAAGGGGAGGAACAAGGCAAAACTAAAAACAAATATATACATAGTCACTTCTTTGTGAGATACCAACTTCAGCAACGTCTCCCTTTTTTACAACATGTAAAAATAACAGAAATGCATTTAGTAGGTATTAGAGATATTTACGTTGTAGAATGACACTGGCCACCAGCCTGTTTACAATGGCTAACCCCTTCCTATTTCCCTTGACTTGCCATGTCTTGCAAGTTCAACTACATTAAGGCTCTCCAGTCAGATATCTCTCCCTCTTTACTTGGCAGGTGCTTGGTAGACTGAATTCACGTTTCCCACATGGCTGGCTGTAAGGGCAAGAATTTCAACAGCGGTCTCACTACATCGGCACCAAGTTGTCCAAGGAACAGAATTGTAGTTTGCTGACATACATTGTCACACACTCCCTCTAAGAGATTTTCACAGGGGTAGCAATGACAATCCATTCCTGGGTTGTTTTCCATTGTCACCATGGTAACTGTGATGGCATTGTTTTTGGCACCAGTTACCATGGTGATTTGCTTTTCATGCAGCTCCATGTGGTTGCTTGCATCAAGTCAAAATACTCGACAGTCACAGAGCCCACAACGAGGTTGCCATGACAACTAACACTGACACACCCATCAACACTGGGCAGAGACTGCTGCGTGCTTGGTCTGTCCTTACATGGTATAATACCCTTTACCCTGTGTGAGTCTCAATCTGTGTGTGACTGAAGCATACTAAGCAGGGAACTCCCAAGCACCTCTTCCTGCAAAGAAGAAGAAGAAGAAAAACAAAACAAAAGAATGAGGAACAAGAAGTTCCTATCTGAAAAGGGCATCTTCTATCATACCTTGTGTAGAAAAACATGACTATCATTGATCTTAGAGTGTAATTTGAACTAGAATTATCACTGACTGCAATTACTTTTCTACTGGAACACTGACAATAACAAAGTGTTGTTACCATGACAACATTTTCTGCTGCACTTGAAATCAAGAAATCTTGCACAACCACACATTAGTAAGTTCACATATGCCAATTTCAGCCAAATTTCTCAGAAACTGAGGAAGTAATTTAAAACATTTGTATACATGCTTTGTTTTGAAAAAAAAAAAATTAGATTGTCTGGCAACACATTTGACATTAAAAAAAAAGATATCCTTCAAAACTCCACATTACAGCAATTACATGTTACAATCCCAATTCAACTGCTCAAAAATTGCGACAGTGATTTGATCCACAACATTTGCACGCACATGCAATTGCCATGGCAACATACTTCTAGACAAATCATCCATATGAAGAGAAAAACATTAATAACTTGTAAT